>NW_006408568.1:16330184-16425382 GCF_000296735.1 Chrysochloris asiatica
TTGTTAGGTGTGCCAATGTTTTGTCAGTTTTATTAATCCTTTCAAAGAACCAGCTTCTTGTCCTGTTGATTCTTTCTATAGTTTGTCTGTCTTCCATCTCATTTATTTCTACTCTTATCTTTATTATTTCTTTTCTTTTGGTGACTGTAGGTTCCCTCTGTTGGTCAGATTCTAATTGTTGGAGATGCTGTATTAATGTGTTAATTTTGGTTCTTTCTTCTTTTTGGATGTGCGCATTTATTGTAAAAAATTGTCCTCTCAGCACCACTTTCACCGTGTTCCAAAGATTTTGGTATGTTGTGTTTTCATTCTCATTTGTTTCTAGGAACTTTGTGAATTCATATTTGATTTTCTTCTTTTACCAGTCACTTTACAGTAGGGTGTTGTTCAGTTTCCATGTATTCAATTTTATTTCCTTAGTTTTCTTGTTGTTGATTTCTTATTTTATAGTATTGTGGTCTGAAAAGATGATCTGTAGTATTTTGATGTTTGTAAATTTATGGAGGCTTGCTTTGTGACTTTACACATGGTCAATTCTGGAGAATGTTCCATGTGCACTGGAGAAGAAAGTATATTGTGTTGTTGGGTTGAAGGTCTGTACACAATCAAGTTGGTTGTCTGTGCTGTTAGGTCCTCTGTAGTTTTATTGAGTTTCTTTCTGGATGTTCTATCTCTTTTCGAAAGGGGTGTATTAAAATTAACCACTATAATTGTAGATTTATCTATTTCTTTCTTCAATTCCAGTAAGGTTTGCTTCATATATCTTGGTGCTTTTTCATTGGGAGCATAGCTATTTATTATGGTTATGTGGTCTTGCTCAATTGACCATATGATCATGAACTAATGTCCTTCTTTATCTCTTATGCTGGTTTTTGTCTTAAAGTTTACTTTATCAGCGATTAGAATTGCCACTCCTGCTTGTTTATTGTTGCAGTTAACTTGGTATATTGTTTTCCATCCTATAACTTTTAGTCTGTTTTTGTCTTTGTGTGTAAGGTGTGTCTCTTGCAAGCAGCATATTGAAGGTTCTTGTTTTCTAATCCAGTCGGCCACTCTCCATCTCTTCACTGGTGCATTCAATCTATTGACATTCAATGTAATTATTGATAGGTATGAATTAATTGCTGCCATTATATTAATTTTTTGGTAGTGCTGTTGGTTCCTTAGTTCTGCTGGCCTTCTTGTGCTGAATTTGTGTTTTTTTGTGCTATTTCTTGTTGGTTTCTTCGTAGTTTTCATGTTTCCTTGTTCTGCTTGGAAGTTCATTTTCATTGTAAATTGTGAAGTATTGACTTTCTTTAGGGTTACCTTATAGTCTAATAAGAGTTATTAGAGAATCTATTGTATCCTGTAATCTACCTGAATCCTCCACCTGGATCTCTGTTTCTACATTTATCCCTTCTTTGACACTGATATTATTTTGATCTTTGGTTGACCTCCTTTGTTGTTGTTAAGTACCATGGAGTCGGTTCCGACTCATAGTGACCCTGCATACGGTTTCCGAGGCTGTAAATCTTTACAGGAGCAGAACACCTAACCTTTCTCCCATGGAACCGCTGGTAGTTTCAAACTGCTGACCTTCTGGTTAGCAGCCTGATTTGTAACCACTACGCTACCAGAGCTCCTAGCTCCTTTGAATTTGTTGTAGTTTTGTTCTGTTCTGGACTCTGCTATCTGTCGTCTGAATTTCAGGTAGTGTTGCCACGCCTGTCAATTTATGGTTGTTGTCTGTTCTTGTTGGTTTTCAGGCCAAAGAACTCCCTGTATGATATTTTGAAGGTTTTGACGAAATCTCTTAGATTCTGTTTATCCTGGAATGTTTTGATTGCACCATCATATTTGATTGACAGTTTTGCTGGATAGATGATTCTTGGTTGGTAGTCTTTTTCTTTAAGGGTTTTGTATATGTCTTCCCATTGCTGTCTTGCCTGCATGATTTCTGCTGAGAAGTCAGAGCTTAATCTGATTTGCTTGCCTTTTTAAGTGACACTTCTCTTTTCCCTGGCCACTTTTAGGATTCTCTCCTTGTCTTTGGTTTTGGAGAGCTTGAGTATTATGTGTCTTGGTGACTTTCTTTTGGGGTCTATCCTTCCTAGGGTATGTTCGGCTTCTTGAATGTTTCTCTTCTCATCTTTCAAGATGTTAGGGAAATTTTCTTACAGAAGCTCTTCAACTATCTCTTCTGTGGACTTCTCTGATACTTCCTGTACCGGAATGCCAATAATTCATAAAGTGTTCCTCTTCATGCTATCCAGCATAAATCTTAGACTCTCTTCAGATTTTTTAATCCTTTTTTTCTGCTTGCTCTTCTATCTTAGTGGTATTGAGAGATTTGTCTTCCAGATCCCTAGTTCTGGTTTCCATCTCTTCTACTCTGCTCCTTTCCCCTTTCAGTGTATTCCCCTTTCAGTCCATTTCTGATGTTTTATTATTAATCATCTGGACCTCTTTTTGAAGGTTTTGAATTGTTTCCAGTGCTGTATCAATCTTGTTTGATTGCTCTTGTAGTACTTTCCTGACTTCTTCCTTGTTTTCCTCCACCCCTTTTTGGAGTATTTGAATTTGTTTCCATATCATTCTTCTGAATTCCTTCTCAGGAAAATCCAAAACCTGCTCTTACTCTTCTGGGGAGTCTTTGTCTGTATCCAGCTCATTTGTCTCACTTACTCTTTTCTGTCTTTGGACATGTTTTGAGATGTTTTGTTGTGTTTTGTTTGTCATTTCCAGTAGTTATGTGGGTTTTTTACT
Organism: Chrysochloris asiatica; assembly: GCF_000296735.1. Taxonomy (NCBI): domain Eukaryota; kingdom Metazoa; phylum Chordata; class Mammalia; order Afrosoricida; family Chrysochloridae; genus Chrysochloris; species Chrysochloris asiatica. Next base: position 16,332,933 of record NW_006408568.1, read on the forward strand.
GCTTATCTTATTGCCACCAAGCTCTTTCTCTCTGTGCCATGGGAAAACTGTGAGCTCAGTGCTGGACTGTTTTTGGGGGGGTGCGCACCCACCCACCAGAAGGCATCTGGGCTGGGCAAAGATGGCACGACAGGGAAGAGGAGGGAAAATGTGTAGAACCCCCCACACCTCCTTTTGCAAATGTCACTGCACCGCTTTTTGCGCAGGTTCCCTGTGCCAGTCTGGCTGTAGCCCTGCCCTTTGAACTCTCCCTGGGCGGGGTGGTCACAGAGGGAGTCCCATCTCCAGCGATTCCTAAATCACAGTATTTTCCTTTATGTCATGATTTTTCCACTTGTGCATGTGGGAAACTGACACCATGCACCTTATGTTAGCTCCAGAGCTCTGGTGTCGTTCTGTGAATGTAGCTTCTCTGGGGTTTTAATCCTTCCCCCACGGAGCCTTTTCTCCCTGGCTGTTTCTGCTGCTGCCCAAACTGGAAGAATGTCCCAGTATTCTTCACAGTACCCTGCTCAACCTTTTCCCCACCCCTCTTTCCTCCACCTATTGTGAACTAATCCTGTGTTACCTGTGGCCCTGGATCTCAAGTCTATATTCAGCTTTCTTTCTTAGTCTCTGCCAAACTCATATGTTCTCCTAGGCACTTGCTTATCTCCTCCCTGGAAACTAGGGCATGTCACCCCAACACAGTGGTTGGTTGTCTGTCAGAGAAAAAGGGAAGTTCCTTGTGTTTCCTTCTCTTTAGCCTGATTCTCTCTCTGCCAGATGCAGCCCCACCAGCTCATTAATCATGTAAATAGCTGCATTGTCTAGGCCTCACCCAAGGAAGACAAGTGACATTTAAAAGCCACTAAATATGCATTTGAGTTCTGTCTATTTCTGTGTATTTAACCCATGTTGGGACCAGATGCGAGGGAGTGATGCATCCCTGTAATTTCTTCATTCAGCCATCCAGACCACCCCACTCCCATTCCCAAACTGGCTTCCCCCACCCTAGCTACCAGATGTGTCTCCATGTCCTACATTCTAATAAAGATTTGCTTCAGGAAGCTACTGATTGGGAAACTGGCTTCCTAGAATGTCATTTCTAAGGAAACGAGAGAAACTTAATCTGTTGTTTTCAGTTTTCCTGTTATCTGATGGATCAGAATAAGCACATGCGTATTAATCTAACAGGTCCAGCAGGTAGAATCCTGGCTGCTGAGGCGCCATTGCTTTCTAGCTGTGTTTCTTTCCAAGAAAAATCTCATACAACAATATATACTTGGAAGATGGTAGTTGTTCTTTCTAATGATGACCCCATCATCACCTGCCCCATCGGAAATCCTTGCTTATTTCCCACCCAGACCAGTGGCGGTAAGAAATGGCACACATTCAATACAATGGGCATCCACTTTTAAATGGAAAAAGCAATACTGAAATAATTGCAGGCCCTGTGCTATATGCAAGTGACATGAATAGCTGATATCCTGGACTCAAGGAACCTGGGTGACTCACTGGTTAAGTGCTCAATGGCTAACCAATAGATAGGCAATTCGAACCCACTAGCAACTCTGTGGGAGAAGAGACCTGACAAACTGCTCCCATCAAGATTACAGCTTTGGGTTGATTTGTGAAAAATAAGATGCAAAAGGCAAGCCAGAGGGATGAAGCAGGATAACTGTTGTATTGTTGTTGTAGGAAGGGCATTGTAATCAATTAAGATGAAAAACCTGTATGATTGATTAAATGTAAAGCTGATGATCTTGTCTGTTAACCTTCACTCAATTCACAATAAAAGTGGAAGAAAAGATTTTTTAAAAGATTACAGCCTTGGAAATCCTGTGGGGCAGTTCTACTGTGTCTTATAGGGTTGCTAAGAGTTGGAATCAAATCTAGGCACAAGAAACAGAAAACATAGTGGACTCAGAATCCATGAGTTGGTGACAGTCACAGTAATAAATACTGTTGGTTTAATCCAAAGACCTCAGTATCATGAAAAGAGCATGGGCATTTCTGCCAGGCCAGCCTCATTTCAAATAAGAGCTCTGTAATGTGAGCAAGTTTTTAAAATCTCCTGAGTTTTTATTTCTTAAATATCATCTATTTTTCTTTTCTTTATAGTGTTTTTACAAAGAATAAATTATTGAATAAAATGCTCATAGACATTTTTCACCTCTAAACCTTATCATTTCTGTAAGACATGGATCAAATGCCATCTCCTCTTTAGGTTTAGGCTGAAAACAACCTCTTCTTTTATCCCCATACAGTTTATTTGACCCTGCATAAGAGCACACTGCTGGCGTGGCACTGTGGGTTTATGCACTGGACTGCAAAGTCATTTGAACTGCAAGGTCGGTGGTTCAAGCTCACTAGCTGTTCCTCAGAAACCCTATACAGGGTCACTATGGGTTGGAACTGACTTGACAGCACTTAACAACAGCAACAGTTACATAAAACATTATCTCCAGGACTGAGTAGCTTATAGTTCCAGGAGGGAGGACACCCTGTGCCCCCAGATAGTTGAATAAATATTAATTGAATGAATAAATAAATGTATTCATTTTTGAAGCATTTTACCTTACTTCTGGGAAAACTGCATAAAGAATTTGAATGGTTTTTTTTTCATTTCATAATATAAGTTCTATACTAAGTTTTCTTCATCCTAAATTCTTAAAATATTGTAATTTTTTAGGCAGGCAGATGAAGAGATTGAAAAGATAAATATTGGCTACAAGTTATGTAGAAGACATTAGAGTTTCTAGAATATCCCCAGGCTAGCCTTCTCCAGGAGTCCCTGGACAATGCACACAGTTAATGCTGCTAACCAAAAGGGTATGTGTTCAAGCCCACCCAGAGGTATCTTGGAAGAAAGGCCTGGCCATTTCTAGGAGAGTAGTGAGAACCCCAGGAGCACAGTTCTGTTCTGATATACATGAGGTCACCAGGAGAAGGAGTCAACTTGACAGTAACTGTTTCTGTTTTCAGCTTTCTTTCAAAGCAATCATTTCATTTTTGAGCCAATCCTTCAGTCTTTAAACCATTCTGTCTTCCCCTAGAAACGTTTTCTTTTGTAAAATTCCATATGATCTTTCAGAATAAAAGCATTGTATGAATCTTTTATTTTTACAAATTTGTAGAGCCTTATGTTACCTTTGGAGTCCTGGTGTGGTGTTGGAGGTTAAACACTGGACCTCTAACCTCAAGGTCAGCAGTTCAAGGTCACCAGCCACTCATTAGAAACCCTTTACAGGGTCGCAATAAGTCGGAACAACAGCATGATCTTTATGTCTGATATATTCTAACAATGTGAGGCAGAATTCCAGTTGGAAGTTTCATAGGATAAAAGAATATATGCATACAACTTATACATTGCCCTTATAAATCTTAAATAAATTTTATTTTGAAAAAAGCAGACTCACATTAATTTTCCATGAGTTTTAATTTGAAGAACAATGAACTTAGTTGACATACTAATAAACTTAGTACATGTGATTTTCAACTTATATAACCAGAAATTCCTGGTGAGCAGTCAGGACATGGGGCCTTGTTTTGCACAAACACAGCTGTTGTTTTGAAAAAACAATATGATTAAAAGAGAATTTCCAGGAAGAACATTTTATCAATAAAGCATTTTATTTGACTGCCTATGAAATGCATCCAGCATGTATAGATGTTCCCACCTTTATTTGCAGCATTCAAAATAGAAAAGGACTGGGGCATGGTGGAGGGAGAACTGGAACTTTTCCCAAATCCCCAATCCTTATTAAACACAGACACTTTGAGGATGGAAATTTTGCTATTGTTCTTGAGTTTGAGGTGATGTCAAATTAACTAAAGGGAACTGACCTCAGAGAAAAGCCAACATTGCAGATTTATATGTAGGATTCATCTTTGTTTATGCAAATGTTGAAGCCATGAAGGGAATGAGCCATGAAATGGGAGGGAATGTAGAGGACCAAGAACAAACTATAGGGTAAAGGCACAGGTTGGTAGAAGTTTCAGCAAAGGATGCTAGAACAGATTACAATCACATAAAGGGAGCAAAGGAATGTCACCATTTCAAGAAAGGGAAAGAAGCCAACAGAGTCAACCACAGAGATCAAGGTCACTAAGAGCTGGATTTGGACCCTGGGAATGGTAGCATGTCATCTGAGAATTAGTTCCACTAATGTGGCAAAGACAGATAAGAATCTGTTGAGTTGAACAACTGAGTAAGAGGACAAAAAAAATGAGGTTTCAAATCCCAGCCACTAGAACAAGCCTGACACCAAAATGAAAGAGCAGATAGAAGTCCCAAGGGAAAGCAGTCAAGGACAATCATTTCTTGCAATGATACTTGAAAATAAGAGGGAAGAAGTTAGTATGGAGATCCTAGAAAGAAACAGAATAATGAGGCAACTATCCAGAGAAAGAATGGGATCTGGAATGCAAATATACAGGTAAACAAGGGTATATTTGTTAGAAACGGGTTGTCAAAATGACAGAGGCATGTGAAAGTATAGTCATTTTTTTAAGAGGAGAAAGAATAAATGACGCAGCTCCTTTTCCAGTCTCCTCAGCAAAATATGAGAAGTTACTTTGGAAAGGTGGTCTAAAAGACTGAAGCAGAATGGGGGTTTGCAATGACATTGAGGGAAATGCTCTTAAATAAAAACATGATTTAAGTTTTGCTAAATGTCCTAGGAGCCTTGCAGGTTGGATGAGCTCCCTTAGAGTGCTCTGACTTTCCCCTGGACTTCAATGTACCTTGGGAGCAGAAATGAAGAAATAGGTTGTAAATGTGTCATTCTATATAGTAATTCTTGCTATTTTAACATTATTCTTCCCACGTCACTACTCCCTCTATATACATATCATTTCATGTTATTCAAAAATTCCTCTACTCATTTAGTGCAATTAGAATCATCAAGTTTTATTGTCTACAACCCCAATTCCATATTCCCTTGGAAAAAATAAATTTATCAATATGTTATTTGTTTTTAGATCTCTTACAATATTTTTGTTTAGGAAAAATGCTTCCTGAATGTGAACTACTTGTGCTCTTATTGTTTAAAACTTACTAAAATAAATATTTGAAGTTCTATTTCTAAGTATTTGCTTAGTTGTGTTATTTTATAGTCTGTTTACTTAGCTGGGCCATGTTCTTATTGGTTCCAAAAGTCTGAACCTTTTAAAAGCAACATTGGATGCACTCTGGATAACTTGATGAAAGCAAAAGTAATTCATATTGTAATGATTCAGTTTAGTCAAGAGATTAATTTAAAGGAATTGTCCCTAATCTACCTATGAAGATCCATGATTCAATTAAAAACTTAATATTATAAATGTTAGGAACAAAAGAGATGTGTTTTGTTATTCGCAGACACCCTACATCCAGAGCACAGCTACCTGATTTGGATGGAGTGCTGTGACCAACACTCACCCTTTTAGCCTGAAGTAATTAATCATTAAAAAGTTAAATGGAAAAACCAAATGGCAGCGTAAAATGGCCAGAGCCAGCCCTGAACTGTTTATCACTAGGAAAAAGGCCTGAATGGGGGTTGTGGAGCAGGACAGCCAGACTAAAAAGGAAACAAGCACAAAATTAACTCCTGAGTTATGTTGCAATGACCAACAGTGGCATCTTGAAATTTCTCAGGAAGAAGAATGAAAAGGGAAGCCCATCTCCTGATCACATCTACCTGGAGACAATCAGAAGGCATAAAAATACCAAAACACACATCCATATAAGTATTAAGGCCACAGCTAACTGCTGAATATGCCCCCCAAACCAGAAACAGATGACCATAATCAACACATGTCCAGAAACAAGATAAAGTGATTGAGGCAAATGAGCTGGAAGTAGACCTACACTCCATACTAGAAGATGGGAAGGCTTTGGAAATGCCTGAGAAGGAATTCAGAAAAATGATTATAAAATGTATCAAAACACTTTACAATGGATTTGAGAAAAATACCTTTATATTCTTATATTTATAAGAAGTCAGGGGGAAAAAAGAACAAAGAAGTAAGGAAAGCACTACAGGAACAATCAAATAAGACAGATACAGCATTGGAAACAATTCAAAAGCTACAGAAAGATGTTCAAATTATTAATAATAGACTATCAGAAATGGATAATACACTGAAAGGGCAAAGGTGTAGAACTGAGTAGATGGAAGCCAGAACTAGTGAACTAGAAGATAACTCTCTCAATACTACTAAGATAGAAAAGCAAGCAGAAAAAGGGATAAAAAAAATCTGAAGAAGGCCTAAGATTCATGTTGGACAACATGAAGAGGAATAATTTAAGAATTATTGGCATTCCAGAACAGGAAGAATCACTCAAGTCCACAGAGGAGATAATTGAAGAGCTGCTGGAAGAAAATCTCCCTAACATCCTGAAAAGTGAAAAGATAAGCATTCAAGAAGTTCAACAAACCCAAGGAAGGATAGATCCCAAAAGAAAAACATCCAAGACATATAATCAAGCTCTCCAAAATCAAAAATAAGGACAGAATCCTGAAATCAGCTAGGGAAAAGAGAAGTGTAACATATAAAGGCAAGCAAATCAGATTAAGCTCGGATCTATCAATAGAAACCATGCAGGCAAGAAGGCAATGGTGAGATGTATATAAAACCCTGAAAGAAAAACACTGCCAAATAAGAATCCTCTACCCAGCAAAGCTGTCAATTAAATATGACAGTGTAATCAAAACATTCCAGGATAAACAGAAGCTAAGAGATTTCCCCCAAAGTGATGAAAAACATCCTAAAGGGAGTTCTGTGGACTGAGAACCAACAAGAACAGACAGCAACCAGAGATTGACATACTTGACAGCATCACCCAGAACTCAATCAACAAATGGAAGAGTCAAGAACAGATAAAACTATAAGGACAAATTCAGAGGCTCTGGGAGGTTAGTCTATGATCAAAACAATTACAATGTGAAAGAAGGTAAACACAGAGGTACAGAGATCCAGGAAGTGAGAAGGTCAGGTAGATTACACGATAAAACAGACTGTCTTAAATGGAGGGAAGAGTTAATGGAATATAAGCTAACCACAATGTTAGGGCTGGGGTGGGGGTTTAGAAGGAGGTGGAGGGAGGCAATGGTAGAACACAGGGTAAGGGCAAACACATCATAGTTTGGGTGTTGGGGAGGGCAATACAAGAAGGGGGCGGAGGTGGAAAAACAAGGTAGATAAGGGAACACTGAGAGGTTTGCATTGGCTAAGTGGGACAGAGGTAAACAGTGATATATGCTCAGCCTTGGAACAACAGGGCTCTGTGATACAGGGATCTATGCATAGTTTGAAGAGAGGAAATAATACTAAGATGCTTGACTGTCTTATGCATATTGGTTTCCCTTGCCTACTATTATAAAATAGACACTTGAGTGGGATAGAAAGGAATGTCAGGAAACATGATTACAGAAAACTTGTAAGCCCATCTTCAGCCTATAACTAATTAGAATGCCTAAAAGGGGCTCTAGAACTTGCCCAGTGAAATAGGCCTCTTGTGGAGCCTTTGCAGTGTACATGACGTTAGGTGGAATTTTGAGCCCCAACCAGAACCTTCTGAGGTGGGACATTCCCACTAGAAAGGACAAGCAGACCAGCATGGAACAGCTGGAGCAACAGAAGATAACATCTTCAAAGAAAGATCAACAGGAAAAACCCAAAACAAAAATGGCAGTATGACTGGCTGGGAAGCCATCAAGGTAAGAAATCAGATCCCTTTGGGACAAACCCCCCTCTAAGACTGAAACTCAAAGGGAACACATTGGTGAATGGAAGAAGGGGAAAGGCAGCAATGAAAAATGGGCTGAGTTCGACCATGGTCCATTGACTCCCGTTGATCTGGAGATGAGAGAGAGAAGAGGAAGGGCTGGTTGGTCCAAAGTGTGGTGAGACCTGGGGACACCTGAGTCCATGGATGAGGACATAGCTGCAGAGGGCTAGAGCTGAGAGTGAAGCATCCAGCTGATATGAAGTGAGGGGAGATGCACAAGAACACCCAAACTTGCAGTTAGTATCCATTTGATGTAGCCTTGATGGCTTAATAATCATAACTCAACTACGGGAAGATAAAAAACAAACAATTTTTGATAGAGGAAACAAGGGTAGATTGCTACAATTTGATGAACCTGACCTATACTCATGGAGGTAGTAACTCTAATACCAACAGAGAGGGAAGGAGTCTTCACATAAAATATCAATGCTATCCCCTCTGTACACAGGTAGATAGTGAAGGGCAACTTAGACACTGGCTACCTAAAATGAGGGCAATAAAGGCATGAAGTGACTGGCTTGCAAGGTTTCAAGAGGGAGTTTAGTTTAAGAGTGTGTGGGGGAAGAAAGAGTTCCAACTGAACAGTTTTCATCTTGTCTAGATGGGTCTGGTTAAAAGAGATGGGGGATAAGATTCTTATGATTCAACAGTGAATAATTGTTATCGTGACTCATTGCGACTGTCACAATTGTAAAGGTCGAAGTTTTGAAACAAAAATGGGGTAGCTGTTTATCTTACAGTCCAGAAACAGAGGACCCTAGGACCATCAAGGGAGAAGAGCACAAGCGGAATGTGGGACCTTATACAGAGAAGCAGTGACACCAGAGATGGAAGCAGAGATGGGGACATGGAGAGAGGGAGCAGCTGAGGACTCTAGATTCATGGCAAGAGAGGGACTAAGAGATGGTGGCTAGGAGGCAGACTTGCAGAATGTGCCCTTTGGTGTTGTAAATTATTATATACGCCTGAGTGTTGTTTTTTTTTTTTAAAAAAAGAGCTAAAGTGAATAAAGAGAAATACTGTTAACTGATTCTACATGGAGGGGATTGTAATTCATTGTGATGAAACAAGGTATGGTTTGTTGAATGTAAAACTGATGATCTGCTCTGTAAACTTCCACTCAATCCATAATAAAAACTCTAAGAAAAAAAAAAGTTAAATGGAGAAATACAAGACTGAGCACCCACTGCAGGCATGCAGGTAGAGTATTTTCAGTCTATGGTTCTTCATCTTTATTTTGGGAAATATGAAATTTTAAATGAGAAAAACATTAAAGAGGATCACTTAAACACTTTCCTTTTTCAGATGAGGGAGGGGATCAGAACTAGAGATGGTGACTTACTCTAAGTTCTAGTTAATCAATTATGAAGACTCATTAACATTCACAATTAGAGTTGTTGTGTGGTGAAATGTAAGGTCATTGGTTCAAACCTACCAGCTGCTCCTTGGAAATCCTATACAGGGCTGCTATAAATCAAAACCGACTTGAAGGTACTTAACAACAACAATTATAATGACAATGAGATTTATTTCCTTTAATTGTAACATGTGTCTCAATGTTATTCAGTTGCTTAGTAACTTCCAATATTTGTAAGTTGTTGTTGTTAAGTGCCTTCAAGTCGATTCCAACCCATAGCAACCCTGTATGTTGCTGTTGTAACGTGCCGTTGAGTCGGTTCTGAACCATAGTGACCCTGTATAGGGTTTCCAAGGAGTCACTAGTGAACTTGAACCACTGACCTTGTAGTTCAAACGGCTTTGCAGTCTGGCGCATTAACCCACAGCACCACACCAGGATATAGCCCCCAAAAGATAACTGTCAAGGTGATGCGATGATGTCAAAATAAACAAAATGAATTCGGACAGTTCAGTCTGGTCTGGCACAAAGTCTTCTTTATAATTTAGGGAAAGAAAATCACTCAACTGCACTCTGCCTCAGTTTCACTAACTGAGAATAGCATTCCTCCTTTCCTCTGCATTTACTTTACTTGCTTGCTAATCACAACACACATGGCAAATGAATACTAGTATATATTTTAATCAAATTAGAAGGTCCTAAGTTTAACACTGAGGAGTCCTGGTGTGGCGCTGTAGGATAAGCACTGGCCTGCAAGTTCAGTTTGAACTGAAAGGTTGTTGATTCAAATTCACTAGTAGCTCCTCAGAAACCCTATACAGGGTCGCTATGAGTTGCAACCAAGTCCACGGCACTCAACAAGACGTCTAACACTGAGGCGCAAACAGTTAAGCATTCAGCTATAACAGGAAGGTTGAAGGTTCAATTTTATTCAGAGGTGTTACAGAAGAAAGGTCTAGCAAATCTATACCTACTTCTTACCAACTATCTTTGTATCTGGCATTTTACATGACTATGACTATGAAAAAATGCTCAGGTTATGCCTCCAGTGGTCCAGGCCCCACTCAGGGCTGCTGCTGGTCCTGCAGTGCTCTCCATAGGCCACCCTGAACGACATACTGGATGGAGGACCCAGGGACAACAACCAGACCACACGAGGGACAGCGACTGGCCAGCTCTGAACACTACATGAGGGACAGCAGCTGACGGGCTGTGGACACACCTTCCCCTATTCATCTGCAAGGTCTCAGTCTGACCACGGGGTGGGGGTGGGGAAAAAGGGGAAAGGATGATGTCAGGATGACACAAGGTTGCAGGTGAGCAGGGAGAGGTTGGGCAAGGACCCAATGGTAGCAGGGATGTCAGTGGGTGGAGGCAGAGAAGGGAGAGAGGGAAGGCTGCCAGGTGGGGCTTTAGTGCCAGGGCACACAGAGAACAAGGCACACAGAGAAGCTGGCATCAGGTGGAGCATGAGTGGGGTCCCCAACCAGGGTAGGCAGCTGGGGGCACTGAACAGCAGGCCAATCCCCCCCATTACCCCTGACCCCCAGAGGCTCTGTGTAGTGGGGAAGGGGTGGTAGGGAAATGAGGGCCTGCCATGCCATAGTACTGGTTCAGGGGGTGTCTGAACAGGTAGTGAATCTCACATAGCACCAGTCTTACATAACACCCTGGTCTTTGGAAACCTAACCAAGTCAGTAAGTGAAGACTGGGTATACTTCCAAAAGATCAGTTGTTAAAGCCTATAGAATATAGTTCCACTCTGACATATATGGAGTCACCATGAGCCAGAAACAATGACACTTGGAAAAGTCTTAACATCAGTGTGGGATTTCAGACTTCTAGATATCAGTCTCTAGCTAAAACAGAAATTCAATTATAAAATTGCTTTTATAATAAGAAAAGATATATACATGCAATAGGTCTTTGCTCTTGGCTTGAAGGAAAGTTTCTGTGGGACATTGGAGGAGAGAGGAAAGTGATATTTATCTGAAGTAAAAGCATTAAAATAAAAGCGCAACCTTGACACTGTCTTTTTATCATTATGATTTTTATTTTCTGGCTAGGAGAGGAAGCAATGGGTACCCCACTGGAATATTCTTCTTTGCTCTTAGGTAAGGTAGAAGCAGAAGCAGCAGTAATTGGTATTGCTTAGTAATATCCTCCTCTAGAATGTTGATGCCCACACCTGGACTAATAAGCCATCTACTCCTGCTCCAAGGGATGTCTACCCAGGTAGGACACAGACTTATAGACTAGGAAGGTGGCCATGGAGCCTGACTGGACACTGGCTAGCCCTCACACATGTTCCTTCTCTTTCTCTGAGTTCTAAATATGTCAGCACCCCTCAGCAGTCTAGGCTGGCAGTCTTCATACCTCCACCATCAAAAACACCAGCTGAGTTTGGGATAATGAGAGTACATCAATGACGCAGTGGACAGGCCAGGGCATCTGTTACCAGCTATGGCTGATGAGGCCATGGTCGGGTGAGTTCACTACGCAGAGAGACACAAGACTCTGAGACAGTCACTCAGCACTAACTTACTCTCCTAAAGCCCTTTGAGTCCGACGGGAACATGTGGATGTCATTCTGTTGCTCAGATGTTTCCCACGGGAAGGTACACATGATAAACAGTTTTCTCATCTCTGATTTCTCTCCAAGTGCTAAATATGCTTTCACATTTCATGCAAAGGCTGCCCTGGCGTCATTCCCAACTTCAAGTCTCTTGTGAGCCCCACACAAAAGCCTTTAACTCAATCCCACATCAAAATATTCTATTTCTCTGACCAAAATCTTGATTTCTCTTCTCTTTGGCTCAAGTGCCCTTTCACCTGTGTAACCTGCTTCCTGGCTGTGCCCCTCCCTAGGTCAGGATCAGAGAGCCCTGAAAAGACCCTCAGAGGAAAAAGCAACAAGTAGTGAGGAGGGTGAAAAGGAGGCTTCGGTTCCATCAGCGGGTTCATTTCCCTCTGACAATACAAACAGCCTTCTTGAGAGAGGTGCTCAGAATGAGAAGCACGGCATTTATAGACTTCCAAGTCCCCTGATTTTAACCTGTTTCTGTATATGACCAGGTTTGTCCAAGTTCTGAAACAAAAGGCCTTCGCTCATGCTGATTTCCTGGCTGTGGCCTTTCTGAAGTGCGGAAAGTCTTTTCAGATTTTGTAGAATGTATGCTTGTCCTACGGAGAATGTGCAAGTTGATCCCTATGGTTAGGCCAACAGGCTTAAGCTGGACTTCTCTGTCTCCCTTCCAGGTCTTCTCCCACCTCCTGCATGCAATAAGGTCCAGAAATTATGACAAAGCCTGAAGAAGTCCAAGTAAAAGATTTATCATTCAACTGGCCAACTATCTAGCACCAAGATAGGCCAGTGAAAATAGCCACATGAGGTTGTCCTGCTGATTAAAAGCACTTAGCTTCTTACTGAAATAAATAGAAATCTACTAGTAAAGTCAAGTGGTTTATAAAGCCAATTAGAAGGTTATTAGTATCAAGGCTGTAAATTTTTTGTTTCCAACCCTTTGGAAACTAATAATTTTTAAGATATCACAAGAGAAGAAAATCCTGTCCTAAGGAAACACTTAATTGTTTACAATGACCAAATTGATGTGTCATTTGCAAGACCCATGGCCTGAACTCAACTGGAGGTTCTCTTGAAGCAGAGGTTGGTCACACCTTTAAAGAATGCAGAGATTCCTAAGTTGGAGGCCCAAGTTGGTCACTTCCACAGAAAAGAAACAACAATTCTATGGCAATCTTCCTTCATCAGATGTGTTACGTATGGTAGTCTGTTAGAAGGACAAGCCAGTTGGTAAAAGATACAGGCTTTCTAGACTATGACCTTTCTCCACCTGGTGTGACTATCTTTCTCTACTGTATATAGGAAGGAGGAAAGCAAGAAGAAGTAGAAGGAAGTTAAGTTTCACACAGGAAGAAGTAGAAGGAAGTTAAGTTTCCTGCCCCTACCCTTTGCTCAAGCAGACATTGGACTTAAACTCCACTGAGGGTAGGTTATGGAGTGCAGCTAATTGCCAAGAGATGAGGCATGTATAAGCAACAAGAAAAGCTGCTCTATGGTGTCCCTAGACCAGTCCCTGTCATGCACTCTGTAATTAAGGCCACTAGCTTCAGAGTCCCCTGGGCATTTCCAGGCCAAATGTAGTCTCTGTGTCAAAAGGATGAGATGCCAAGTAATCTTTGTATTCCCCATCAATCAGTTTGGCAGCATTATTCTTAGCAAACCAGCAGTCTATCTCCTCTTCTCCATTGTAGATCTTCCTTTGTTTCCAGACCACTGGGACTTGGTGCCCTTTCACCTTTAGGATAGTCTCAGACTTCTCATCAGTAAGATTCTTAGTGAGCCCTGCAGGCTCCTCTGTGAGCTGAGCATCCTGGTTCAGGAACTGACCTGAGAGGACAGAAAAAGCATTAGGTCTTATTCAAATGCAGAAAATATTGGTTTGAAATCTGATTGCAATGAAATCCACTGGTAATGTGGAAATGCATCTGTATTAGCCAGAGGGGTAAGAATTCCTTAGACAGTGGACTCTCTCAGACAGGGACTCTTTTTGAAGGCATTCACATGTTTCCTAGGGGCAATGATATCACAGATATTCTAGAATGAGAGAAGGAATCCTGATGGTTCTGCACTTGTTTGCTAACCAAAAGTTCAGCAACTTGAACCCAACAGGTTCTCTCAGGTCGAAAGATGTGGCAATTTACTTCCATCAACAGTACAGCCTTGGAAACTATGGGGACGGATTATACTATGTCCTATAGGGTGACTGTGAGTCCGAATAGGTAACAATGGACTTTTGGAGAGGAGAGAGCTGAGATTTTATTCATAACAGCCAGCCACTTCTGGAAGCTGGCCAGTTGCTCACACTAGAAAGTCGCCTGACCAACAAATAGAGGAAACTACAGTCTCCAACTAAGTTGGAAGAGCAAAACAGGAGTTGATAAATAGATAAGTAAGCTCAGGGCTTCCCTTCTTTCCTCTCTGCTTACGGGTTCACCTCCATACTGTCATCTAGTATGACTGTGGTGGGGGAGCAGAGAGCATTCCGTTCAGTTCCTGCTACTACTCAAAATGCTAAAGGTCAAGTAAGGGCATTGCTAAGGCCAAAACAACACAGACCTGCATCTCTGAGAGGGAGCTTGTACTTGGCAGTCAGGATCTACATAAATGCTTCCAACTCAAGTGCCAGGAAATCCTGCCTTCTATGCTGAGCCCTGGAAATTGTTGGTTCTCTATTTTTGGACAAGGGGCCCATGTGAATGAAGTTGCATGTTGGAGAAGGTCAACCAAGATGGGCTATCTGCTCACAGCAACATGGATGGCATGTCACCGTGGAAAGGTATATATTTCTTGTGTTTGGTGCTGGGCTGTGGACTACCCTTCATTTGTATCTTCTTGCTGAGTGTTAAAGATCCAGATATTAAGATGAATACTCTCAATTTCTTTGCTTGCTTTCCCAGAATGTTAGAGAGAATAGTTTATGAAGCATATTCCTATTTCTGGAAAGTCATCAGCAGACAATAAATCTGTTTTTTATAACACACACACACACACACACATTCTTATTGAATTTCCCAATCTAGCTAAAGATATTCACAATACTAGCTTCACATTGGGAGATTTAATGATGACCTTTGAACTCATGTGAATGAGTGAGAGATGCTGCTTACCTAATAGCCCATGGCAGCTCCTGGAAAGGCCTTTGCTGTTGGAGATGTAGAAGCCCAGATGGTTTCGCTGGTAGGGTGCTGGCTTTTTGTAGAGGTGAATGAGGATGACAAAAGCAATGGTACCCTGGATGGTGACGGTGACATTAGCATTGGCGGATATTGATACCTCTAGCCCCCGACTCCCCACTATCACACTCTGGTTGCAAGGGAGGACCAGCCTGTCTCCACCATCCAAGATGACTCTTTTTGGTGTGATTTCAAGATAAGATCTTGTTGGCTTATTGACGAGAATGGTGATGGTGTGGAAATAAGTGCGCTGTTTCTTGTGGCCATTTGGAGGAGCAGGGGCCCCAATTAACTCTCCATTCACCGTCACACCTCAAAGGCGAGGGGAAAAAAATACAATGGTTAGAAAATGTTCCTACTTTTATGCTAAAAGACATCTGGTCAGGATTTCCTTCCTTGAGCTTATCAGATTACTGGGTCTCAAAAATGTATGCACTTGACTCTTAACCTAAAGGTTGGTGATGGTTGAAGCCTACCCAGTTGCAATGTGTAAAATAGTCTGGGTCAGTTCTACTCTGTAACACATGGGATCATTATGAGTTAGAATCAACTTGATAGCAACTAGTTTGGTTTTGAAACTGGCCTTATCTTTGACATTCTGATTCACATACAGAAGCCACTCAGTGCTGGCTTGATGACTGAATGAATGAAGTTATTAATCCATTTTCACCAGCATCTTGTTGTAGGGGTGGGAGGATGATGCCAATTTGGATCAAAGTATTATTATAAGTAGGTTTGCATGTTTGTTTGTTTTTATTCCAGGGTCTTATTATAGTGGCAAAAAGTCTTGTGTGCCCCTGGCATGCATTTTGAATCCGGTGATGCCATTAAGTAGTGTGGTGTAATAAAAAGACGAGGGTTTTTTTTAGATCAAAAAAATAATTATCCAACGAAGGGAAAGCATGTAATCATATCAATCTTCACACACACACACACAAAAGCATATGACAAATCCAATACCCACTCATGATAAAATCTCTCAGCAACTAGGAATAAAGGGGAAATTCTTCAAATACAACAGAAAAAAAAAAAAAAACCCCACAGTGAACATCTTACTTAACAGTGAGAAACTTGATGCTTTCCCCCTAAGATTGGGAACAAGATAAAGATGTGCCCTCTCACCACTCCAATTCAATACTGCATGAGAAGTCCTGGCTATTGTAATTAGACAAGACAAGAAAAGATAAGGTATACAGACTGACAAAAAAGAAAGATGATAGTTTATGTAGAAAAGACTAACAGAATCAAAAAATTAAATTCATGCAAATGAAAAGTGATTATACAAAAAGGCTTCAAAAAGTTCATGGAAAAAGGGAAAGAAAAGATACTAGAATTTTTTCACAACCTTTTTGAAGTCCCCTTATATAGCAAGATAGCAGGATACCGGTTAATATACAAAATTCAATTGCTTTTCTATATACCAGCAATGAACAATTGGAATTTTAAATTAAAATCACAACAGCATTTATATTAGCACACACACATACACACTAAACAATACAGGTGTACATCTAGCAAAAGATATATGTGATTTGTTTAATGAAAACTACAAACTGATGAAAGAAGACCTAAATAAACTGAGAGATATTCTATGTTCATGTATAGTAAAATTCAATATTATGAGGGTGTTGTTGTTGTTAAGCGCCGTCGAGTCGATCCCGACCCTGTGTAGGGTTTTCCAAAGAGCAGCTGGTGAGCTTGAACCACCAACCTTGCAGTTCAAATGGCTTTGCAGTCTGGTGCATTAACCCACAGCGCCACACCTTAGTTCTTCCCAATTTGATTTATAGATTCAATGCAATTTTTAAAAATGGCCAGCAAGTTATTACTTAGCTAATATGGAAAGTCAAAATAATAATAATAATAATAATAGGCAGCACCATAGTGAAGAACAGAATTGGAGGACTGATACTACTACCTGGCTTCAAGACTTACTATCAAGCTACAATGATCAGGATAATGTGGCATTATTAACAGAGGAACAAATAAATAGATCTAATAGAGTGCATAGAAGTAGGTTCACACAAATGTAGTCAACTCATCTTTGGCAAAGGAAATTCAATGGTCTGCAACATTTGGATAACCATATGAAACAAAAATAATAATAATCTAGACACAAACCTTATAACTTCCACAAAAGTTAATGCAAAAAGGATCATAGATCTAATATAAAATGCAAAATTATACAACTTTTAGATGACATCATAGAATAATCTAGGAAACCTTGGGTTTGATTATGACTTTTTAGATATAACACTGAAGGCATGAGCCATTAAAGAAAACATTGCTAAGTTAGATCTCATTAGAATTTAAAATTTCTATCTAAGAGAGTTTATATCCACTATCCAATCTCCCCTCCCCCAAATACTAACAGGAATTCTGTAGATGCAAGGTTATAAAGAAACTAGAAAGTAATTCAGAAGTATATAAAAAGAAATATTCCTAATAAAGGGAAACATGTGGACAAGTATAAGAACTAGTAATAACATATCTATGCTTGATAATTCTAAGTATTGTGTCTTTTATGTTTTTAAATAACAAATATATATAAGGCAAGGATAAAACTATGTTACTGGACACATGAAATATAAAGACAGAATTAGTGATAACAGCAAAAGAGGATTGAGGAATTGTATAGATACAGAATTTCTTCTATGTCACTGAAGTTAATTTACTACCAATTTACCCTAGAATGTTATAAAAATAAACTTTTAAGTGTTAAAATTCATGGTAACTACTAATAAAGTATATTTAAAAACATATACAAAAGGAAAGGAGAATGAAATTTTAAAAAGCTCATACAATAACCAACAAAGCACAAAATCAAGCAGTACTGGAGGACAAGGACAAGAAAGGATTAAAACACACACACACACAAATAACAAAATGGCAGAAGTAAGTCACTTCTTTTCAGTAATTACAGCGAAAGTAGATGGACTAAATGCACCCATCAAATAGCAGAGAGTAGAAGATAGATTTAAAAACCAAAAACCAAAATAAAACAAAAAATATGGTGTTTGCAAGAGACTCATATTTAACCCAAGGACACAAATGGGTTGAAAGTGAAAAGATGGAAAACTATTCCAAGCAAATAATAACCAAAAGAGAGCTAGGTAGGCAATTTAATATCAGACAAACAGACTTTAAGATAAAATCTGTCAGAAGAGATAAAGATGGACATTATATATTGAAAAAAAAAGGTCAATGAATCAAGAAGATTTAACTATAAATGTATGCACCCAGCATCAGAACACCTAAATATGAGGGCCAGTCAAAAATTATTCACACTCTGGCTGTAGAATTTATTTTAATCAACTTTTAGAAAAGACAAATACATCATTCTTTGACATAATCTCCTTGCTTTTCAATATACTTTGTCCATTTGTAAACAACCTTTCATATTCCCTTATTAAATACCCTTATTTGTGAGCCACAAATGCACTACTGTCTTCACTTTTTCATCAAAAGTGCACCTTCATTCTTTAAGGGATGCTTTCAGTGGATCAAACAGGTAATAGCCCGATGGAGCAAGGTTAGGACTACAGAAAAGATGCTTTAACACTTCAACACAAAGTTTTTACAATGTCCAAAGTGGGGGCAGAGGTGTACAGACATGCATTATCAAGACCCTCGGATAACTGTCCTCTGCATTTAATCCCAAGTGTAGGC
This sequence comes from Chrysochloris asiatica, assembly GCF_000296735.1. Lineage (NCBI taxonomy): Eukaryota > Metazoa > Chordata > Mammalia > Afrosoricida > Chrysochloridae > Chrysochloris > Chrysochloris asiatica. Next base: position 16,351,472 of record NW_006408568.1, read on the forward strand.
TTCAGTTCTTCAGTGAGCATCTCACTGTAACGATCACTGTTGATCGTTGACCCTTTTTCCTGATAGTGTTCTAATACTATCCCTTGAAAATCCTAGAAAACTGTAAGCATCCATTTTCCAGTTGATAGTTAACTTTAAATTTTTTTCTTGGCTGGTGATTGAGGAAGTTTTCATTCCATACTTTGCCAATTACTCTCAGGCTCATAATGATGAATCCATGTCTCATCACCAATAACAATTTTTTAAAGAAAGTTTACCTTCCTTCAAGTATCTTTCCAAATTTTGCTTGCAGATGTCCAAAACATGTCTGTTTATGCTTTTCCGTGAGTTGTTTCTGTACTCATTTTGCACAGACATTTCAAAACCCACAACTGTTGTGGATTATTTAATAGGCAGGGACATGGCTGATTTGCAAACGATTTGTCACATAATCCACTGTCACTCTGATTCTATTCAACAGAATCATTCCATGTGCACACTCAACATTGTCATCAACCATGGATGTGGACGGACATTTCAATATAACCACAGTGTGGATAATTTTTGATACAGCTCAGAGTGTACAGCAAACATGATCATATTGAAGGGAAAAATAAACAGTACTATTATTGTACTGATCCAAGCCATGTTAACAGCCTTATATGCATGTGAAAGTTGAAAAATTAATAAGGAAGACACTGTGTATTTGAGTTATGGTGCTGGAGAAGAATATTCAAAGTACTATGGACTGCCAGAAGAACACCCAAATCTGTGTTGGAAAAAGAATAGCCAAAATGGCCCCTTAGAAGTCAGGAGGATGAGACTTCATTTCTCATACTTCAGACATATTATCAGGAGGGACAATGCCTTGGAGAAGGACAATATGCTAGGTAAAGAGGAAGACTCCCAACGAGATGGATTGACATAATGGCAGCAGCAATGAGCGCAATGTTAACAATGACTGTGAGGATGGTGCAGGACTGGGTAGTATTTTGTTCTGTTGTGCATGGGGTCACTCTGAATCAGAATCAACTCAACAGCACCTAACAACAACATTATTGTACTGAGCCCTGGTGTGGAACTGTATGCTAAGTACTGGAATGTTAGCTGCAAGGCTGACAGTTGAAACCCAACAGCCATTCTCGGAAACTCTATATAGAGTTGCTATTAGTCTGGACTGAGTTGATGGCAATAACAAAAACAACAATTACTGTACTACTGTACTATTTCTTCCTTCAATTTTATCAATACACCACTTTCAACATTGGACAGAACATCTAGAAAGAATATCAACAAGGAAACAAAGACCTGAATGACACTATAAGCCCACTAGACTTTACAGACACATATGGACCACACCACCCAAATTAACATAATATACATTCTACTCTGGTACACATGGATCATTCTCCAGGATAGACCATCTTTTAGGTCACAAAGCAAGTCTTGGTAAAATTTAAAAGCCTGAAATCATACAAATTACTTTCTATGAATGCAATGACACAGAATGAGCCTGGAAAATACACAAACATATGGAAATTAAACAATACATTATTAAATTTCCAATGGACTGGTGTGGTACTGTGGGTTAACGTGCTGGACTGCAAAGTCAGTTTGAACCTCAAGGTCAGTGGTTCAAGCTCACCAGCCACTCCTTAGGAAACTCTATGCAGGGTCGCTATTGGTTGAAACCGACTTGACGGCACTTAACAACAACAACAAGCAAGAAATCACAAATTTCTTACAGTCAAATAAAAATGAAAATTCAAATACCAGAACTTATAGGCTGCAGTGAAGGCACTAAATGCCTACATTAAGAAAAAAAGAAGAAGAAGAAGATCTCAAAACAGCAACTAGGTTGAATTAACAATAACTTCAGGAACTAGGAGAAGAGCAAACTAAGCCTAACCCTACCAGAAAAAAGGACATAAGAAAGATCAGGGCAGAAATATATAATATTAAAAACAGAAAAACAATAGAAGGAATCAGTAAAACCAGAAGTTGTTTTTCAAAAAGATCAGTAAAATTGATAAGCCTTGAGCTAGACTGACAAAGAAAAGATGCAAATAAACACAATAAAAAATACACAAAAGTATATTACAACTGACCCAATAAAAATAAAGAGAATTGTGACAGAATATTATGAACAACTGTGTGGCAAATTAGATAACTGAGATGAAATGGAAAAATTCTTAGACGCACACAGCCTAGCCGAACTGTTTTAAAGGGAAACAGAAAGTGTCAACAGATCCATAGTAAATGAAGAGAATGAATCAGTGATAAAAACTCCCCCAACTAAAAAGTGTCCTGGACCACATGGCTTCACTGGAGAATTCTATCAAAATTTTTGAAAAGAATTAATACCAATATTGCTTAAATTCTTCTGAAAGATAAGGAAGGAAGGAATACTCCCTAATTCATTCCATGAAGCAAACATAAACTGTGGTATTCAAACCAGACAAAAACATCACAAGAAAAGAAACTAGAGGTCAAAATCTCTTATGAAGATAGAAGCTAAAATCCTCAACAAAATACTAGTGGACAGAATCTAATAACATATTAAAAGAGTCATACACCATAACCAACTAGGACTCATTCCAGGAATGTAAGGATGGTTCAACATTAGAAAATCAAAGTAGTAGGTCAACTGAACAAAGGAAAAGAACCAGATGATCATTTAATGAGTACAGAAAAAAAATATCTGATGAACTTCAGCAATCTTTCTTTTTCTTTTTTTTAATTATAAGTTTTTATTGTGAGGTTTACATGGAAAAATATCAGTCTTACACTCATCTTATCATATTTTGTATCATTGCAATGATTACAATCCCCTGCATGCATCATCAAATAATGAAAGGGTACACTCTCTTCCCTGCCCTGGCCGTCAGCACACAGCCCCTTTCCCTCCATAAGTTCAGTGTCCCCAGCCTCTCCATCTGTCCCTGTCATCATCATCGTCTCTATCTCCATCCCTCGTGTTACTGCCTCTCTGGGTAGGGTCAGGCTCTCCGCTCATCTCACTTGATGGTCCCAGGGACCTCTGCTCCTGGGTTAAAAAAACAATCACTTCCCTCCTTTTGTCAAAAAACATCTACCTCTGTATTTCCTAGCCTCACAGTCAGTCCTGATGGCAATAATTCACTATTGTACAACAAGTGTCTTATCTCCATTTTGTTTTGCCAGCCCGGTCCCAACAGATTGGAAATTATTCAGTGGATATTCTACCTTCCTCTGCCCCATCTGGAACTAGGCTCCTTCTTGAAAGCTTGTAAGCCAGTCACTTCTTGCCTTTATGTTGTTGTTGTTAAGTGCTGTTGAGTTGGTTCTGACCCATAGCGACCCTGTATGGGTTTCCAAGGAGTGACTGGTGAGCTTGAACCACAGACCTTGTAGTTCAAACAGCTTTGCAGTCTGGCACATTAACTAACCCACAGTACCACACCAGGTGTGCCCATTTTGGGCAGCCAATGTCTAAGTTGCCCATCCCTGTCAACCATGTGTACCACGGGGTGGGAGTGAGCCTCGCTGTAAAGATTTGTTCCCTTTTTTGAGCTACTATATCCATAAGTAAGGAGCTCTGGTAGCGTAGTGGTTACGAATTGGGCTGTGAACCGTAAGGTCAGCAGTTCAAAACTAACAGCTGCTCCGCAGGAGAAAGATGAGGCGTTCTGCTCCCGTAAAGATTAACAGCCTTGGAAACCCTGTACAGGGTCGCTATGAGTCGGAACCGACTCCATGGCACATAACAACAACAACAACAACATATCCATAAGTATAGGTAAAGTTCATCAAATTGTTACTCTTTTTTTTTTACCCTCTTCTTTCCTCTTCTAGTCAAGTTCTGATCATCCAGCCAAGGCAAGTTCTGATTATTCAGTCATTGAAGCCAGGTCAAGTGGGTACTATCTGCAAGTATGGGAAGTATAGGTGTTTTTGTGCATCTCCCCTCACTTCATATCAGCTGGACACTTCACTCTCCGCTCTAGTCCTCTGTGACCATGTCACTGCCTCTGGGCCCAGGAGTCCCTGGATCTTGCCGTACTGCTGACCATCCAGGTCTCCACCCGGGTTCACAGGGGTCTTTTGAATGTGGTCAGACTTAGCTCACAACTTCATTGCTGTTTATTCTCCCTCTTCCCCTTATTGGTGATCAAAGTTCTCACCAGCTAGACCACCTGCCTGCTTATGTATTCCTCTTGAGTCTCAGTCTTGGAAAGGAGTTTGCTCTGAGGGGTCCCGACCACTTGCCTTGATGGCTCCCAGGTGAACAGCTTACTTGTTCTTGTAGTAATCAATCAGACTGCCATTATTGTTTCAGATTTTTCCTGCCGGTCTTTTTCCACAAAGTATCTTCTATTCTTCTGGCCACTCCAGGCTGGTCTACTCGTCCTTTCCAGTGGAAATTTCCTACCTCAGTCGATTCTGGATACAGTTCTGGATTCCACCTATGGTCTTGTGCAATATAAAGACTCCACAGGAAGCCTCTTTCACTGGACAACTTCTAGCTCCCTTTAAGGTATTCCAATCAGTTATAGGCTGAAGACTGACTTACAAACTTTCTGTAGTGATGTTTCTGGCTGTTCCTTTCTCTCCCCCTCAAGTGTCTATTTTACAATAGTAGGCAAGGGAAACCAAGATTCAAAAGACAGCCAAGCCAGAGACGATGATGTGGAGAGATGGAGTGGCCAAGGACTCTAAACCCAGAGAGGGAGAGGGGCTGTGTGCTGACCACCAGGGGGGCAGGCTTGCAGGGTATACCCTTTGGTTGGTTGATGATGCATGGAGGGGATTGTAACCATGGCAATGAAATGATATACAATAGGATGAATGTAAAGTTAATGATGTTCTCCCATGTAAACTATCATATAATTCACAATAAAACATTAAAAAAAAAAAAAAAGAAAAGAAAAGACAGCCAAACATCTTAACATATTCCCCTCTTTCACCCCTTCAAACCATGCCTCAATCCCTGTATCCCGGAGCCCCGTTGTTCCAAGCTTAAAGAAGGTTTGAATAGAAAGGAAATCCCTCAATGTGATTCAAAACATATATGAAAACCCAATAGTTAACATTCCATTTAGTAAGTGTAAAGACAGAGATTTTCCTTTGAAACTGGGAACAAGGTAAGAGTGCTATTCTCACCATTTCTGCTCAGTACTGTGTTAGAAGTCCTAACCAGAGCAACAAGACAAGAAAAAGAAGGGAAAGGCATCCAGATAGGAAAAGAAGTAAAATTGTCTCTATTTGTGGTTAGTATGATCCTATATATGGAAAATTCCAAAGAATTGACAAGAAAATTCCTAGAGTTAAAATAAGAACTTAGCAAAGTTACAGGGTACAAAGTCAACCAACAAAAATTAGTTGGGTTTCTATTGTAATCATGGCAATGAAATGATATACAATAGGATGAATGTAAAGTTAATGATGTTCTCCCATGTAAACTATCACATAATTTACAATAAAACATTTGGAAAAAAAAAAAAGAAAGAAAGAAATTTTAGCATCAACAAGTATTAAACTTTCACAGTATATATGGGTCTTAGAGTAGTTTCCAAATATTGTTACTATTCATCACAATATAAATTATCTATGATTAAAGATTTACTAAAACCTAAAAAAAAAAAAAAAAATTAGTTGGGTTTCAATATACCAGCAATGAGAAATCTGAAAGGGAAATTAGGGAAACAATTCCATTTACAATAGCATATAAGAGAACAAAGAAAGTATCTAAGAATAAATCTAATCAGGGACATGAAAGACTTATACAATGAAAACTATAAAACACTGTGAAAAGAGAATTAAATAAGACTTAAATAAGTGGAAAGATGTTCCATACTCATGGAACTTAATATTGTTAAGATGTTAATACTACCCAAAGTTACCTATAGTTTCAATGCAATCCCAATCAAAATTCCAACAGTCTACTCTACAGAAATGGAAAAAAAAATAATCCTCAACTTTATATAGACTGGCAGGAGGTCTGTAAGAGCTAAAACAACATTGAAAGAGAACAAAGTAGAAGGACTAATACTTCCTGATTTTAAAATATTCTATTGTTATTATTAGGTACCATCAGGTTGGTTCCAACTCTTAGCAAACCCAGGTATGGCAGGACGAAACATTTCCCAGTCCTGCATCATCCTCATAATTATTGCTATGTTTGAGTCCATTGTTGCATCCACTGTGTTACTACATCTCATTGAGGGTCTTCCTATTTTTCTCTGACTTTCTACTTTACCAAGCATGATATCCTTGATAATCAAGAGGGACTGGTCCCTCTTTATTAACAAGTCCAAAGTACATGAGACAGTGTCAGCATCTTTGCTTCCAAGGAGCATCCTGGCTGTACATTCTTCCAACACAGCTTTGTTTATTCTTCTGGCAGTCTATACCACATAAATAATATTTACCAACACAATAATGCAAAGGCATCAATTCTTCTTCAGTCTTCCTTCTTCACAGTACTTTCACATGCACCTGAGGTGACTGAAAATACCTAGCTTGGTTCAGGTGCAACTTAAGTGACATCTTTGAATTTTAACACTTTAAAGAGGTCTTTTGCATTAGATTTGCTCAATGTCATTAAATTTCTAGGGACATTGATTATGAATTTAAGTAAACTTTATAACTTCAATATTATCTCCATATAGCATAATGTTGTTGATTGGTCTAGTTGTGAGGATTTTGTTTCTTTATGATGAGATAAAATCCATAGTGAAGTCTGTACTCTGATTTTCTTCAGTAAATGCTTAGACCATTTTGTTTTCAGAAAGCAATATCTGCATATCACAGGTCGTTAATGAGTTGTCCTCCAATCCTGATGCTTTATTCTTCTTCATATAGTCCAGCTTCTTGGATTACTTGTTAAGTAAACAGATAAGAAAGATTTATGGAAAAAAGAAGCCCCTTAATGAGACAGGTTGATACAGTGGCTGCAACAATGGGTTTAAATGTTCATGTGCAAACTAAAATTATTAGAGCACGCAGGGGCAATGCTTCACATACTTATGGTAAAAAGATACAAACCTAACATACATCTTTCTTAATTTTAAGCCATGCACTATTCCCTTATTCTCTTCAAATGAATGCCTCTTGGTCTAGGTGCAGGTTCTACATGTAATACAATTAAGTGTCCTAGAATTCTCATTCTTTGCAATGTTATCCATAATTTGGTATGATCCACAAAGTCAAATGCCTTTGCATAGTGACTAAAACACAGTTAAGTATCTTTCTGGTATCCTCGTGGTCAGTCATCAAATGATCAGTCATCAAATCCCAAACTATGGATTTCAGTTAATAATAATGTATGTATCTTTATTGGTTCATCATTTGTAACAAATGTACCACAGGAATGCAAGATGTGACTCAGAGAAACATCATGCACAGAAGGGAAAATACATGGGAACTCTCCACTGTCTTTATAATTTTTCTATAAATCTAAAACTGTTCTGAAAATAGTCTACTATAAAAACAAAACAAAAATGTTAACATCTTATTAGGCATGCATCCCTTGAAAAATCACTTAAAAAAACACTGAGTCTCAGTTTCCTCAACTATAAAATGGAGGATGTATCACATTCCTAGTTGTGAGAATCACTGTTGTTGTTGAATGCTTTCAAGTCGGTTCCGACTCATAGTGATACTGTATAGGGTTTCCAAGGAGTGGCTGGTGGGTTATGAATTGCCAACCTTGCAGTTAGAAGTCCAGTGTTTATCCAGAGTTTATCCTACAGCGCCACACGAGGACCCCTGTGAAACTCAGCAGGCAATATACAATCAAATACAACTCCTTTCTTGTTCATTCAGTATCATCAACAAAACTGCAGATTCTGTAGACTTGGCAAAGAGAGTGAGTCAGAGCCCACACAGACTTGCATGGTGTCCAGCTGAAGAGTAAACAGAAGCAAGTCCACAAGAGATGCTGTACACTGGGTTAGGTAATGCACCCTACATGTATTTTGCTTTCAGACAAAGAGGCAATTTGCAATAATATAATACAGCTATATAATTAACTCTTGTTTTTATCTGCTTTGGGGATAATCTTCCCAATAAATCTTGACTAGTTGCTTCCAGACATTTCCAGAGGACAACTGTCTTCCCTAGGGCATGAGGAGAAATTCTAGCTGGGACAGAGTCCAGACTCTTCACTCTGAAAGAAGCTAAGCCAACTTCTGGCTCAGTTTCCTATCCAGCACATGGAGCTGAGTAAGGAGACCCTGTGAACAGCTCCTAAGAGGGTAGAATACAGGCAGGGCCCCACCTTACTCTGGGTCCCTTTGAAATTAGAAACAAGGAAAGATTTAGCTTTGAGACTAGAAAGCCTGGTAAGAGAGTAATGTGGGAAAGAAACTGTGATATCAAACATTAGATAATTACATCATATGCGTTGCCATGAGACCTGCTGTAACTTACCCTTCCAAAAAGTCCATTTTCTCAGAACTCAAGAAAGGCCAGAAGGTCCACTCCAAAGCTAGTCCTCACCAAGTTGGCCTGTGTGACTGTCCACATGACCATCACAGAGACACTGTCACCTCCACTGAACCTGAAAAGCTTCTTGTACATCTATCACTTTTATTCAGTCTCTCTACAGAGCAAAGGGATTCAGAGCCCATAGATATACACGTTCACCATACACAGAGCTGTATAAGAAACATCTGGGGCTTGCATCTAAACCATCAAGGATCTGAGATGCTTGCATCTCCCCAGAAGTACAGTTTTTCAAAACAAAAAGATTTAACAATGTGTCATGAGTTTATACTGTTGAGAGTTATTCAGTCGGTTCTGACTCACAGCGACCCTAAATCGGGTTTCCAGCTAGTGGGTTTGAACTTCTGCCCTTGCAGTGAGCAGTCCAGTACTTATCCTACAGTACCACACCAGGACTCCATGTGCATTTACAAAACAACTTCATATCTATTATTTAATTTTATCTCTATACTAGCCCTATCAGGCAGGCAGAGTAAGTATCATTAACCCCATTTTACAAGAGAGACAGCTGAAGCTTCTGAATTGTGTGTCCAAGGTCATGCACCTAATTAAGTTCATAGCAGGATTCCAATACATGTCTTTTTGACTCTGAACCCAGAACACAGCTGCTTCCTTTAATTGATCATTAACAACACTCCCTGAGCATGTATGGGGGTGCCCCTCATAAAAATGGACATTCATCTTAAGAACAGAGAGGAAGGATGCATGCCCAGTGCTCAGATACCATATGGGGGACAGAACTTACCAGAATCCTTGTGATCAGACACTAGCCTTAGAATGTCCCTGGGTTGTCCATCAATGTTAAAGCACACAGTGAGCTGGCTCAAGGGAAAATCAACAACAAAATGGGGATCTCCATCCGCTGCCAGGGAAGGGAAAAAGGAGAGCATGAGAAAAAGCATTAACTGGTTGTCTTCCATGTATATGTGCTGTTTTATATGTCTCATATGCATTCCTTCCTTAATCCTGACAATAGAGTAAAGGATGATAACCCAGATTATAAAGTGGAGGGTAACTAGGAGGTGAAGGGACTCATCCCCCACTCACCCAGTTCGTATGTGATAAAGTAAATATTTGAATGCAGGTCCTCTGAATTCAAATATATTCCTGTCATCACACCAGCTAGATACAGACAACAAAACTTTGAAAGAGAACAGGAACATGAGGATGAAAGAGAGTTATTGCCATCATCTCAACTATTACTGAGTCCACATGCTTCAATTCCCTATGTACATTTCCTTATGTCATTTACTTTACTTTCTCCTTTAATTGCCTAAGTAAAGCAATCTGAATAAGGAATATCCCTCCTTTCCTATAAGTAACCCTGGTGCTACTGTCAGATAAGCACTGGATTGCTAACAGCAAAGCCAGTCATTCAAACTCACTAGCCACTCCGTGGGAGAAAGATGAGGCTTTCTGCTTCTATAAAGATTTATAGGAGTCTATAAAGATTATATAATGATTATAAAGAGTTGCTATGAGTTGGAATTGACTCGATGGCAGATGGGTTTGGTGAGATTTTCTGGTTCCTTGCTTTTGATTAGTGTTATGGCTCTTCTTTTCCAAGAAGCCACAGGCTAGCTCAGAAACAGTCAGAGCATCAGTTACATGCACGAGTGTATTAATAACCCAGCCCGATTCACTGTAAGCATTTGGCTGCTAACTGAAAGGTTATCAGTTTGAACCGACCAGCAGCTCCAAGGGAAAAAGATCTGGAGATCTAGTTCCACCAAGATTACAGCCTTGGAAGCTCTATGGTGGGTGCAGTTCTACTCTTTCACATGGAGTCATTATGAGTCAATATTGACTCAACTGAGCACATCAAAAACAACAAACAAATGAAGAATAAAGAGTCCATCAGACTGGGGGTATTGAACTTCTGTTAAGAGAGATGGAAACCTTTAGGAACAGATGACTGTGATGGTTAAACAAGATGATAATCATAATTGCCACTGAACTGCACATGTGAAGACTGTAGAAATGGCGAATGTTATGCTACCTATGTATTTAACACAACTTCTTGTTGTTTAGTGCCGTTGAGTTTGTAATGACTCATAGCTACCCTACACAGAGTTTTCAAGGCTGTAAATCTTTGTGGAAGCAGAATGCCTCATTTTTCTCCTGAGACAATGGGGTATGGGTAGGAAAATAAAGAGATGACAAGTTAGCAAGTCAGCAATACAGTCAGAGATGAAGGTGGGAATCCTTCCTTTGGGTCATACTGACTTTATTTCTCAATATTTTGTCTACAGATAAAAAAACACAAAGTGCAGTTGGCCCCTGTTCCTTGCCCGTTCTCTTCATTCTCACCTCTGTTAAAGATGAAGAGCTTTGCCTTAGACTGTACAGATGCAATATTGCCCAAGAGTCTACACCAATTCTCCTTTCTTACTACATTAGACATTTCATTGTTATTTAATTTATATACCAAACACAATATGTTTCTGGATGCTTCTCCACTTTGTATATGTGTCTAATCCATTGCTGTCAAGTTAATTCTGACTCAAGGTAACTCCATGTCTACATATTATAACTGCTCCATAGGATTTTCTTGGCTGTAATCTTTATGAAAGCCAGCTGCCAGGTCTTTCTTCCAATGTGGAACTTGGGTGGATTTGAACTGTCAATGTTTAGGAAAGTAGCTGAGTACCAACTGCTTGTACTACATGTGTATAGTGGTAAGGGTGGGGTGCAGGGACAAGAGGAGTTCAATCTTTCAAACTGTATATTAATGTTCTTGGTGTAACTGCTAGAACACCACTACTGTCTCCAGGATCTCTCCTGAGGACCCTTGAGGGACTCTGACCAATCTCATTGTGAAATGCTCCAAGCATCCTGTGAACGGCAACATACACAGAAATGCATGGTGTTGGCCTTTTGCAGATGGGAAAAAAAGATTCCCACAGGAAATAAAAGTTTACATGCGTATGTTTGGCACTCTTTAAATATGAGTATAGCTTATCTAACCGTTCTCTGAGAGTTTTAACATGCTCATATCACATCATTCTATTCACATCTTCCAAATCCCTTTACAAGGGAAGATGTTGCTTGTTCCAAGAAAGAGGAAGGGGTCTGAAAGCCAATCCATACATCATCCTAGAGGAAGGATTCCTTGCATTCCATAAAACAGGGGTATGCTCAATGGAAATACAACTGTCAACTGGAAATTGTGTTTCATTCCCCTTGGCTAATCTCTAGTACGTCATCCCTAGTTTTATGAACTTGTATGTACAGTACATTAGCAAAAAGGCAATAGTAAAGACTTAATAAAGAAAATATGTACTTTTAAAAAATAAAATCCAGCCCTTGTGTTATTATTACAACTGGATTTTTATTATAATCCCAGAAAACTGGCAAAAGAAAAATTTATGACATTTTCTTTATCTTGTCTTCCCTTCTAAAGACAAGGATTAAAAAAATAAAACATAATAAGGCAAAAATCCCAAACCGAGAGACTAACCTTATATGTGACAGATCTTTGTAGCACCAGAGGCCAAAAGTATGTGCACACGTTCTCTAAAATAAATGTCTTTTAAACTTAGTGCTTATAAAATGTGCTCCTGCAATCCATCTGGTGATCATTCAGTACTATTGCCAGGCTTTCTTGAGACTATGCTATCTCCACAGTGTTTATACAAGGGCTTTATGATGGCCCTGGTTCTTAGCATTTGCCTTAAGCTGTTGACTTAGGCTAAATAAATATGGGCCTTGAGGTCTCCTTCTCTGAGTTGAAATCTTAACTAACTTCAGGGAATTCCTGGTTGCCTATTTTTCAGTCAATTTTCTCTCAATTTAGACACAACTATGTTATTTTCTTTTACCTGATGTTTTTGAGACTTTAATTCTTGGGTTGAATGGTTTCTTGAGAGCAGGTCCTAGAAGAAGGAAGTTAAAGACCATTAGTCATTAAAAAAGGTGAGTGAGAGGTTAGGGTGAATAAAATATAACTTCAAGATCCATTTGTACCAATATAAATAATCTATTTTAATCATAAAAATATAATAAGCTTTAAAGGTTTACATATTTTATTCTTTTATAAATCAATTATCTGTGTGTATGATAATGAGAAATACTCTCTCGTACTTTAGACCTAACATCAGTGTCCATAAAACTGCATAAAGAATAACTTAGAAGTTTCACTTCTAGAAATTTCACATTTTATTTCAAATTATTTGTAGTTACAAAATTACCAGACAATGGGCCGCAAGATAGGCAGGTCAAACACACCATGGGTGAAACATGAGGCTTTCTGTTCCTGCAAAGATGTACCGCTTCAGAAACTCCTTACAGGGTCATTGATGCTGTAAGTCGGAATCAACTGGACAGCACTTAACAATGACAGCCTACTGAGTTTTGTCCCTCACAGAAATGAAAGGTCAGGAATGTCTAAATGTTTTTAAGTTCCCCACTTTCTTGACACAGGTCCCTGGCCAGTATGATGCTGGCTGAATGCAGGTGGACCATGAAGGGGAAAGAATCACTCCTTCCTAGATGAGCTACAGTGAGTGAAAGTGGCCACAGATGCTCAAAAAAAAAAATTTTTTTTTAATTTTTAATTTAAGAAGTCATCAGAGCTTTAAAATAAAATTGAAAAAATTATTTCAAAAAACTCCCTTGGTTATTTTTTCATTTGTAGTCTAGGCCCTGGAAGTCTTCCATCGTTTGAATTCTGCTGAAGCTACTGAAGTTTGAGTTGTTGACATACAATAAATATGTCATCTAAAAAATCTTTTTTTGTTTGTATGGTTTGATGTGGCACAGAATTTGCTAGTGTGAAGTAATAGCATCATGTAATTTGCTTTTAATTAGAAGCAAAAGTGCATTAATTTTGTCAAAACAAACTCCACTATTTCTAAAAATATTTTTAAACTTGTGCTGAAGGATAAGCACTGAATTGCTAACCACAAGGTTAGCAGTTCATACCCACCAGCCATTCCGTGGGAGAAAGATGAGGCTGTCTTCTCCTGTAAAGATTTACAGCCTCTGAAACCTTACACAGGGTCGCTATGAGTCAGAGTTGATTTGATGACATTGGGTTTCAGTCTTGATTTTTTTTCTTTAATCAAGTTCTGAAGTCTTCAATAGATTTCAAGAACAACATTCTCTTCAGGAAGGGGGATCTGGCATTTATTTGTAGGCTACTCATTATGTGCTAAGGACTACACATTTAATCCTTGCAACAGCTCTCCAGGGAAATTATTATTATCTTCATTTTACAGATGAGACTATGAGAACTCAGAGAGGCTCAGAAACCTGATCCAGGCTTCATAGTTATAGTCAGGGGACGATCAGTGACTAGAATCTCAGCTAAGTCTACATCCAAACTTCACGTTCTCTTTGCCATGCTCAAGAACTTCTCTGATTTAGGGTACAAAGAATAAACCCACTGCCCTCAAGTCAATTACAGCTCACAGCAACCCTGTAGAGCAGAGAAGAACTGCCCCCCGCAGGGTTTCCTAGCCTATGGAAGCCCACTGCCACATCTTTCTTCCAAGAAGTAGCTGAAGAATTTGTACCACAAGGGCTCCTCCCAAGCATAAGGAATAACTAACTATGACAATTGATGGATGCCTAATAAGTTCTGGGTTAATGTTGGTTATCACCTTAGGAGGGAGAAACTTGACAGGATTCTTAAAATGTTACACATAAAAAGCATGCTCTTTTCCACACACAAAATAAAATTGTCTGTTTTGGCTTAACTGCTGTTCCTTTCTCTTATTCTTGTCCCTACTGTTTCTAGCACCCAATGGCCCTGTGATTGACAATGACCGCTTAGAGCCCAGTGAATGGGTATGTAATGGTGGAATCTCTCAAGAAACCAGATCTTGACTGACCTGTGTTCTTAGGAAAATAAAATCAAGCATACACACAAAATGATGATTATGCTGAAGTGCTTAAAAATAAAAATACTTTCAGAAAGTCTGACAAAAATGAACTTTTGTTTGCTTGTTCATCCGGTGATTCTGAAAATGAATAGTGCGGTAGGCACTCAATTTATTGATTTTAGTTACTGATAGACTGACTTCACTGGGCCACACTTTTGAGCCAAGTGCCACATTTTATCATATCTAGACTGTAATCCACAAAGCAAATACCACCATCTACTATGCCCATTGACAGGGTCTGGTTGGCACTGTAGGATAAGCACTGGACTGCTACCTGAAAGATCAGTGGTTCAAACCCACCAGCCACTCCTCAGAATCCTTCTGTAGGGTTGCTGAGTCAGAACCAACTCGAAGACACTTAACAACAATATAACACTTTGAAGGCGATAAGCTGTATTTAAACATAGTGTTTATAAAAAGTATAAAAATATAAAACAGTAAAGTGATACAAAATAAACATAATGTTTATAATTTGATAACATTAAAAACATATAACTATAAATATCATTATTTTATAGTAATATAATATGAATATTGTTAATACTTATAAAAAATGGGTTTGTTGTTAAGTGCCACCGAGTCGGTTTTGACTCATAGCGACCCATATAGGTTTTCCAAGGAGCAGCTGGTGGGTTTGAACTGCCAACCTTGAGGTTTCCAGTCCAGTGCTGATCCAACAGTGCCACACCAGGATGTAAATAATACTATTTTATAACAATACAAAATAAAATAAAAGAATCTATTGATAAAGTAACCCTGGTCTTCAGAGGATTTAGAACTGGTATCTTTAAATCTACCGTCCCTCCTGTTTTGTCATCACTGGAGTCTCATTACCTGGTTGCGTGTTGGCTCCTCGCAAGCTCTGCATCACTGTCTCCGGACCTGTTGCTGCAGACATACCATAGTTGTCATCTAGTCTCTCTGTCTGAGTTGCTAATTTCTTCAGCTTCATGGAGGTGAACGGAGTGAGGAAGCGATAATTCACCGCCAGAGCCCCGGCCTTCTGCCTCAGCAGCTCCCTCTCCTGCTCACTGTTACTCTGCAGCCAGGAACGAAGCAGCTCCTTCATGGTGAGGAAGCTCCACAGACGCTCAATGTGGTTGGGGTCCTCCTCTCCATCACCCTTGGGCCTGGAGCTTCCTGTGACATCGTTCCCCACCTCTTGGGGCTCCACAGGTACATCTGTCTTCAATATGACAAATTTCTTACTGTTGCTGGCTGTGACTTCTACGTGCAATTGATCCATCTTCCTGTCTACCAACTTCCCAGCAATGATGATTTCTGAGCCATTGAAGTAGTTGGGAAACAGAGTTTTGGTGGCATGCTCCACTAAATTGGGTGGATAATCAATGCGGATATCAGAGAGGAGAGGTGTCCTGATCTCATCGTAGAACCTGGTGTGGAAGACCAGAGCGAGAATGAGAGAAGTAAGGGCCCTGCACTGGCTGCAGGCAAGAGAGCTCCTAAAGGAAATGACACTCAGAAGAGAAGATTTAATCATATGAATGTATGAGTCCAACATTCTACTCCACACAACAGTCTGAAAGAAGGCCATTCTGCAATTGGTGGAATACCATTGGCAAAAGAGAACTCACTGTCTGTTTTTCAACTGCTCCAATAATAAGGAAGAGCATCCTCACAATACATCAAAAGCCTAATGCCTGAAATTTCTACTCATTGGTCTCAGTTTTGTCTCTGAAGCAACACAGAATCAGTCTAATTTATGTCAGCATGACAGCCATTTAGATCAGGGGTGGGGAACGTTGGGCCCGCAGGTTGTATAAGACCCTTGAAATCATTTGGTCTGGCCCTGCCAAGGCAATGGCAGTTTCAGCCAACACATTATATAGCAGGCTAACTTTTATATTGATAATTTTGTATGGCCTGTGAATGATGCTATAAATATCCAAATGGCCTTTGGAAGAAAAAAGTCTCCCCACCCTTGATTTAGATGATTAAAAACACTATTGTATATTCCTTAAAGCCTTCTTTTTGCAGCCTAGTCATTCCCAGTTGAATTAGCTATTCTTTTTATGATAAAATTTCAAGATTTCCTAGCCACTCTTGGTAAATGTCCTTTGTACACACTTAGACCACAAGGTCGCAGGTTCAAACCCATCTGCTACTCCTTGGAAACCCTATATAGAGTCACAAGTCAGAATGGACTCAACGGTACTTGATAACAACAAAGTGCTCTTTAGAAGCCAGGATGGCCGGACTTTGTCCCTTAGACTTTGAACATGTTATCAAGAGGGACTAGTTCCTGGAAAAGGACATCATGTTTGGTAAAGTGGATGATCAGTGAAAAAGATGTAAACCCCAACAAGATGGATTGGCCAAGTGGCAGCAGCAATGGGCTCAAGCATAAGAACAATTGTGAGGATGGTACAGAACCAGTTGTGTTTCATTCTGTTGTGCATAGCATCACTATGAGTTGTTACAGACTCAGTGGCACCTAACAACAACAATAGCAAGTTTTTATAGAAGCCCTGGTGGCGCAGTGGTTAATCCCTTAGCTGCTAACCTAACAGTTGGCAGTTCAAGCCCATTTGCTGCTTCACAGGAAAAAGATGTAGCAATATGCTTCAACTAAAATTAAGATTACAGTCCTCAAAACTGTCCCAAAGGAGCAGTTCTACTTTGTCCAATAGGGTCACTATGACTTGAAATCAACTTAATGGCAACTGTTTTAGTTGTTTTTGCTTTAAGTTTTTCAAAGGTCCTTGTAGAACATTTTTCTTAAAATCAAACACTCTGTATGTGTACTAACCAACACATTATACTTCAGAACTCCAAACATGGCTTTGACATTACGCTTTTGTGAAATGCGGCATTTACTTGCATTAGCTTTTCTCATAACTATGCTACATAATTGCTTATTGCTGAGTGCAGACAATTAAAATTCTCTTTCAAAGATCTAGAGAGCCTACACATGAACTTCTACCTCACTCACTTGCTTAATGTGTGTCTTGGGGCATGGGACTTAACCTCTGTCGACTTCAGTTCCTTCATTTATAAATTGAAGATATTAACAGTAGGTGATTTGGAAGACTACTAGTTATCTTGTCAAATCCACTCTACCCTTCTTTCATGATTATGGAGTTTTAACTGAATAGATGTCTATCTAACTAGAAACATTTCCCAGTCTCCGTTGTAGCAACTACGGTCATATGACTATTTCTCGCCAGTGGAATATGGGTGGGCATGATAGGCTCAACTGTTACAACACTTGCTGAAAAGAAATGGCTTTCCCGGGCTTTCTGTTCATTACTTTTTCCATTGGGCTGGATGATAAAGACCTAATTTCAGCCTTGCACTTGTGGACAATACCCTGAAAACAATAAAGTGGATGGGACCTGAGTCTCTGAATAGCCTTATGAAGAAGCCTGTCCAGACTGCTACAGATGGGAGAAATAACTGCCTATCTTATTTTATCCTCAGTATTATGTCATCTCTGTTGTATAAGTTATGCAACCTCCTAGGACTTTGGGGAGTATTGCATGAGAGGACGCACATATAAATGTTTGGCACATTATAAGTTCTCAATAAATGCTGAGTATTGATATTTTAAACAGCAGGACAATGCAGTTGATTTGTTTCAGTGTAATGCATTTGTAATTGAGCATCTTCTAGCATGTCAATTAAGTCATACAGTCAATTCAGTTCTCCCTCTTGAGTCTAGTTTTGAATAATTTTGAAAATGTGGGAAGTACATTTTTGTTTTGAGTTCAATCTCTGATAGAAATGCTGGAGAAAAATGATGACTAAATCTATACTGATGTTATACCTTCAATGCGCACCATTAGGGATCTCCAATTAGATCACTCATTAACAAATACACTGGTATGGCTATAAAACGTCCCTTTTCCCTTTAAAGCGTCTGCCATATATGCTACACAACAGCAAGTTAAAGCACATAATGCTGAATTAGGAGTCAGCATTTCCCTGAATCAACACAATCATACATCTCATTTTGCAATTTGATATCTAATTGCTTCTCCACCTCAAAATAATATTATCATCATTCACAAGTCATTTAACCAGTTTCCAAAATGGAGACAATACTACCTCTCCTATCTGCCTCAGAGGGTGGAATTAGAATCAATATTCTAGAAAGTGCTTAGCAATTTCAGGAAGGAGTTCTGGTAACGTAGTGGTTACGAGTCAGTCTGCTAACCACAATGTCAACAGTTTGAAACTACCAGCTGTTCCTCAGAAGAAAGATGAGGCTTTCTGCTCCCTTAAAGATGTATAGCCTCGGAACTCCTGAACAGGGTCGCTATGAGTGAAAACCAACTTCACGGCACATAACCACCACTACCACCACTCTAACTTGAAGAACTAATTTAGCATCTACTATGTAATAGACATGCTGTTAACGCTTTAATTATGTTTTCAAATTAAATTCTTACAACTGACTATGATCTTCATTTATACATGAGGAAACTGAAGCACATACAGATTTTAACAAAACAAAACAAAACTTGCTTAATTTTACAAAGAAGGACCAGAATTTGAATCCAGATTTGCCAGGTCTCAAAATAAAATGAGGCTTCCTAGTATAATTGAGTTAGGATGATTTCTAGCAGACTCAAAGTACAGCAAAACACCCTAATTTCTTAGTGTCTCATTGAATCCACCCCCCTCCAGAAGGTCTCTTATTATCCTGATAAGACAGACACACCCAATGAGCTGTGAGCCCGCGTCCTCCTCTTCTAGAACACGTCGAGTGAGGCCACAGTTCTCCAGAGACAGCTTCTCCAGCAGTTTGAAGTCCACATCATTCCCTATGCCAATGGTGAAGATGCAGATTTGATCTCGGGCGGCCTCCTTAGTATTGTTGAGAATCTTAAGGGTATGCGTTTCCCCGACAGTGGGCTTCCCATCTGTCAGGAAGACGATGAGGGACACACTCCGGTCTTCAATGTCATTGTGGGCCACGTAGTCACTGAGCAACCCGATGGCCCTCTGAAGGGCCCCGTTAATGTCTGTGCCTGTGAACACCAAAACAGGGTAACTCAACTTCGTAACCTGATTCTTATTTTTATCTGCAGCTAACCCTCAATTGTTCAAGCAATAGCAGAGGAGATGTATGGGAAAAGAGGCCTCCACATAAGGTGATTTCAAGTTATTCAGCCAGTATGGAAATTTAGCAAGTGTATGCTAAATGAATCTAAATGACACAGAATTTGCTGTTATAGTTGTTACTTGCCATTGAGTTGGCTCTGACTCATGGTAACCTCATGTATAACAGAATGAAAAGTTATCCTCAACAACATCACATCCCTGAATGTGATGAATTGACATCATGTACTCAGCAACTAACCCAAACATAACCAACAATTCAGAAGATGGTATGGAACTGGGCAATGTTTTGTTTCAACATGGAATTCCCCCACTATAGAAAACACACCAAGAAACCTTCTTCTGAAGGTATCGAGTGATACCTTAGTAAAGAAGTCTTCTGAGCATTCATGACTTCACATCCTTTTCTGAGAAAGTGAAGGAATTTGCAGAGAGAATTATAAAAAGAAGAAAGGGGACACAGAACAGGGAGGTGGGGGCCACTGGAAACAATGTTGGGTAGCTTCAGATGTTACATGGGGATGATGGTGTTTACTAAAGAACTGATAAATCAATTTTGACACCTCTTCTCTCCAATTTTACACCTGACTTTGCCTCTTTTCTTCTTGAGTTTGTTGCCATTAACACTTGATTCGCTCTGACTGAAGTTGGGTATCCGTAGTAGGTATTCCACAAGTATGTGCTAGATCGATGGGAAGAAGGGTGGTTGGTTGGTGGAGGTGGAAACTGCCAGCTAGAATGAATTTTCTGGATCAGCTAAGAATTTCATTCAACCACTGTCGCTGTTCCTCTATCACCAAGTAAAACTGAGACTTTTGATTGCAACCTGGAACACCACTCCTTTTTTCTGACTGCAGTGATTTTTTTTTTTTTAATTTTAAAAGCAGCTTTATTGAGATATAATATACAAGCAAAAACAAAATTTAAAAAATCCATCCATTGTAAATGTAAAATGCAATTCTTTTTAGTAAATGTATAGAGTTGTAGTCCCATTGCTATAACCCTGTTATAGAATATTTCCATCACCCTAACTAAAGTGATTTTTATCTACCTTCAAAATATATCATGTTACAGTGAACCAGCAATTCCCCCATTGCTTCACTTCCTCCAGTATTGCTGGCTAAAAAAAAAAAATCAAAGCCTATCTGTGACAAATTCATTTGTGCTCCTTTCTAAGATGGGTTTTCTAGGTTAAAAGTAACCCTGATGGCATTGTGGGTTACTCATTGGGTTTTTAACTGCAAAGGTGATGGCTCAAACCCATCAGTGGCATCTTGGGAGAAAGATGAAGCTGTCTGCTCCTTTAAAAATTTACAGTCATGGAAACCCTATATAGGGTCACTGTGAGTTGGAAATGACTCCGTGACAGTGGTTTTAGGGTTTTTATGAGTCAAAATCACTAGAGGGTAATGGATTTTAATCTTGATGGAAGCAGACGGCCAGGTCTCCCACAGAGCCTCTGGGTGGATTAGAACCACCAACCATTCGGTTAATAGTCAAGCACTTAGCCATTGCACCACTAGGGCTCCTTACCACAACAGCATACTCAATTGGATGTGAATCTCTTACTCACTTGCAGAAGCTGGGCAATGAAGTATTGAGAAAAAATTTAAAGAAACCAATGCATTTCTAAGATTTGGATTCTTTGTAGTTGTTAAGTGCCATTGAGTTGGTTCTGACTCATAGTAACCCTGGATAGGGTTTCTGAGAAGCAGTTAGTGAATTTGAACTATCAACCTTGAGGTTCAAACCACCCTTGTGGTCAAGTGCTTACCCTACAGTGCCCCACCAGAACACCCTGGATTCCTACAGGAAGGTAATACTGACCAATTCTTTTCTAAAGACCTTTACACCACCCCAATCCCCACAAATTATTCTATTAGTTGTTGTGGTTAGCTGCAATCAAGTTGGTTCCGATTTATAGGGACACTATTCACAACAAAACGAAACACTGCCCAGTCCTACATCATCCTTAACAATTGTCATGTTTAAGCCCACTGTCACTGCCAATGTGTCAATCTATCTCATTGAGGGTCTTTGCCTTTTCACTGAACCTTCACTTAACCAAGAATGATATCCTTCTCCAGGGACGAGTTCTATCACTAGGCAGTGTAATTAAAATAGTTTCAGTGCAACACATAGTCATTAAGTAAGTACTAAAGGAGTCCTAGTGTGGCACTGTGGGTTAATGCACCAGACTGCAAAACCATTTGAACTGCAAGGTCGGCAGTTCAAGCTCATCAGTTGCTCCTTGGAAATCCTATATAGGGTCTTTATGGGTCGGATCCAGCGCGACAGCATGTAACAACAACAACAAAGGAGCTCTGGTAACATAGTGGTTATGAATCAGGCTGCAAACCTTAAGGTCAGCAGTTCAAAACTACCAGCTGTTCCACAGGAGAAAGATGAGGCTTTCTGCTCCTGTAAAGATTTACAGCCTTGGAAACTCTGTACAGGAGCGCTATGAGTTGGAACCAACTCCACGGCACATAACCACCACCACCACATGAACTAGGCTAGGAACCAGGGGGTGTTATGAAGATGAATTTCTTCCCTCAATGACAGTAGTTTTTTTTTTTTTTTCAACTTCCTGCTATAGAGCATCACTATAATATTGAATGTAATAATTTATTTCTCCCATGAACCAATAAAATGGTCTCTAAATCACAGTGTATTGGAGACTGGTAAGAAATTCCACTATAAATCAAAGTACTATACAAGGAACATTGTTTCAAATGAAGTTCATTTGCAAAATCAGAGGTACTATCTTGGAAAGGAAATAATGAATATATGAAAGATATAAAAATCCCAAGTGGGAGAAGATGAAACTGAGTGTATTATATATTTAACTGAAGTAACTGAAATAAGAATTAACTGAGACAACACCACCAGTAAATGGAGTCTCTGTAAAGGACCTTTGAGAAAAGAAGTCGGCGTCAGGTTCATTTCCCCTAAATATTCCTATATTGAGCCCCTCATAAGTGTCCACTATACTTGTTCAATAACCTCATAGGCATGTGAAAGCTGGACAGTAAATAAGGAAGACTGTAGAAGAATTGATGCATTTGAGTTACAGTGTTAGAGGAGACTATTGAAAGTGCCATGGACTGCCAAAAGAACAAACAGATCCATGTTGAAAGAAGTGCAGCCAGAGTGCTCCTTGGAGGCCAGTATGGCCAAACTTCATCTCTCGTACTTCAGACATGATGTCAGGAGGGACCAGTCGTTGGAGAAGGATATCATGTTTGGTAAGGTGGAGGGTCAGAGAAAGAGGAAGACCCCCAACAAGATGGATTGACCAAGTGGCAGCATTGATGGACTCAAGCATGGCAACAATAGTGAGGTTGGCCCAGGATCAGGCAGTATTTTGTTCTGCTGTGCATAAGGTCACTATGAGTCGGTACTGACTCAATGGCACCTAACAACAACTACAATACTTGTAATGCAGATAACAGCAAGACTAAGACCCAGTTCTAACACTGGAGGAACTTACATCTACTAGTATAGTTGGGTAATACCATGCTGCTCTGAGTCTCTATTCATCTTAGAATTCTTTATGACCTCACTGCCCCGTTCCCCGACCCCACCCATCTCTTAACATCTTGCACGCTAACTTGGGTACCGTGCCCAAAACAAGTGTGCAATGACTCAGCCCCTAATATTCCCTCCATCCATTTTAAATACAAATTACCACCCCCTCCACCTGGGATTCATGTTCTGCTCATTCTGCTACTGGCCTGCCACTGTGGGTTGTCTTAGCACGCATTTCTATCTGCTGCTTCCTATGATATCCATATCCCAAGAGCATAAAACAGTAGAGCATCCATTTGGTTTTAATTCCCCACTCAAAAAATATTTGACAAACAAGCAAAAAAAAAAAAAAAAAAATTTGCGTCATTGTTCAGGACCTGTGAGAGAAACCAGGAAAGTCTTCAAAAACCTATCAGGCATTTACCACCCTAACTTACTTGACCATCTTAGTCTGGGGACTGGAACAGGAGCGTTTACAGATTTGGTGTTTAGAGAAACGTAAGCTCCTGGGAAAGCACTCACATGCTATCTCCTTTCCTGTAATCAGCTTCTGCTTTCAAACCCACATCTCTGGGCAGAAAATTAGCTACTGACTTATCATCATGTCAAAGCCTAAGAAGGAATCATTTCTACCTCCAGTGGGTGACATGTGGTGAATGTAGACCTTGCCGTCCCTGATGTTGTCCGGAGTAACCGACACCAAGTGGTCCTTCCATACTTTGATCCGGTTGGAAAATCCAATGATATTGAAATGATCCTGGCGTCGGAGGTCATGGAGAATAGTGAAGAGGGCATCCTTGGTCTAGGCAAAAAAAAATAATAATAAAACTGGTCACATACGGAGGTGACTGGACTCATTCAATCTTTACATCAACTCACCTGAAGTAAAGTGACTATTAATATTCCCATTTTACAGGTGACACAACAGAGGCATAGAAGGGTTAAGCATCATGCCCTATGGAAGCCTGGATTAGAACACAGAAGTCTGATTCCAAGGCCAACACTTATACCAACAGCAACAAAATCTGCAGCCCCAACACTATTGGACCTGAGAACATCCCGTTATAACCCTTATAATCTGCAGCTCATTTTGGGATTCCTTCCAGGTCCCTGCATGTTGACGGGCTCTATTTGGTTCTTTGTTTCTTTTACTTTTTTTCTGGCAGCAATTAATGGATTCATCTCCTATAACATCCTTGCAGAAAGCTCTGCATGAATTTTGCATCCACCCAGGGATGAGAACAATAAACACGTTTTATTAAATCCATCTTCTCACCCCACAGAGGATTGCTTTCTCCAACAGTTCTTCCAGGGGAAAAGAATGGTGATAGAAGCACACATTTCCATTCCCTGTCTAGAAAACCCTCCTCCTCAATTCTCTTTTCTCTCCTTCTGGCTCTGGGCCTTTCTTCCTCCCACCACGTCATACTCAGGTTTTTCAGAGGATAGACTCACTGGCAGTAAAACGTCCCTATCTCCTCCCAACCTTGAAGCCCAGCCCAAAGAAATGTGTCTAAGTATCTTGACAAGTAAACAGAATCCCCACCCAAGATTTGTCAGCATTACCCAGACAACATTTTAAAGTGTTTGTGAGATATGTGGCCAAAATACCCTTCTTGGAACTCTTCTTGCTTCAGGCTTCCTCAGTACCAGTGTGCATCTCCTCCACTTTGACCAGCCCTCCCATTTGCCTTTGCAGGTGCCTCCTCAGCATGCCCTTCAATGTGAGTGTTTTCCAAGCACTTCTGTCAGCTTCCACAAGCAATTCCCCACTCACATTACACACTTCCCCTTGGTGAGTTTATCTATTTGCATAGCTCCAACTACCAAAAACTTCCAGACTTATCTCTGGAGCTTACTTCTCTCATTAAATCCAGACCAACTCACCAAGCATTTCTCCCTATATGTCTCTCAGGAATTTCAGTCTCAGTAGACTAAAGGCTTGAACCTTTCTCTTACTGTCCTAACCTAGTTCTTCTCTGTTGCTCTCTCTGTCCTGAAGGACAGGACCTTTCAGCCGCCCAGTAGTCCAAGCCTAGGGATCATGTTGAGTGTTCTTCATCTCAGACCTTTCTATCACTGAACCCTAGCAATTCTGGCTCCTTTTTCAAAGCTTTTCTTTATCAAGGAGTCCTTTGGTGATGCAAATAAATAATGTGTTCATAGCTGCTATCTGAAAGGTTGGTGGTTCGATCCCATCTAGAGATACCTTAAAAGAAAGATCTGGTGATCTACTTCCAAAAAAAAAATCAGCCATTTCAGTGGAATGCCCTATTCTTTTCTGACATAGATAGGGCTGTCGTGCAGAATCTACTCAATGACAATTGATTTGGGTTTGTTTGACCTTCCCTTCCTAAATATTCCTATGACCATAATCTGGGCTATGGTCACTTCTGTTTCCAGATTGGCAATAAATTTGTTCTTATTTTCTATTTGTTGTTAATACAAAAAAAAAAAAAATCTTTACTTAAAAAATCAGAAAAAAACTACAGAACTCACATAATTCCCTCTAGAGACAACCACTGTTAAAATTAAAATGCTGGCATGTAGCCTACCCTTCCTATACTTTTCTATGCATGTGTTAAGCAATTTTAAATAGAATGGGATCATATAGTATGTGGATGTGTCTATATCTATCTATCTATATGTCATGCCATATGTTTTATGTACTACAGTATGTATAGTTTTCATGTATAGGCAAACCTATGACACATCATTCTACTGGCAACACAAGATTCTATTGTATGCATACACCATAATTTGTTTAAATAGCACACCACACAGCTCATTATCCACACATCTTTGTGTCCAATACTATGACCTGAAGATAAACTCCTACACATGGGGTTCTTGTGATGACAAGTTTGCACTCAAAAGAAGGATTTTGTGTGTCCCCACATTGTTACTGTGCAGCACTGCATGATAATGCACTGGACTACAAGGTCGGCAGTTCAAACCCACCAGCCACTCCTTGGAAACCCTATACAGAGTCGCTGTGAGTTGAACCTACTTGACGGCACTTAACAACAAGAACAAATGTTGCTACCAGTCAGGTTTCCAATGTTCTTCTGTTATAAACTACCAGTAGCTGCTCCCTGTTTACAGCATGAAGTTTAAACTCTCTCTTTGGATTTAAGACCCTTCATGAAATAAAATGGTCCCAACCTATCATCAAGATTTATTTCCTGATATTCCCACTACCACGCCACTTCCCCACACACCCAACTTCTCTAAACACACCATGACTCCATGCCTCTGTACAAATTGTTCCTCCAACCCCTCTTTTGACTACCCATGGCACTGCAGTGCATCCTGCAAGACCTACCATCTCACATGTCCCCCTTGATGAAAGTATTCATTCCTATCTCAACTGTAAACACAGCACTGGGTACATCCTCTGCCACCCTGCAGCACTGACATACAATCCATTCTGGCACTCACAACCTCATATTACCAGTATCTTTTCATGCTCCTTCCCACCTCAAGACCTTTGCACCTACAGTTCCATTTGTCTGCAAAGCTCTATCACAGTCTTTACTATTGCTTCCCCATTGTCACCCTTTAGTTCTGGGTTTAAATATTATCTCCTTAGAGAACACTTCCTTTTCTCCCTGCCCCCATCCCACTGTTTTCTCACATGAGGCACCCTGTCCTATTCCTTCACAGCACTTACATGAGCCTGTAACTAAGTACTTGTGCATGGATTTAATGTACAATGCAATTCTCTGCC
Organism: Chrysochloris asiatica; assembly: GCF_000296735.1. NCBI lineage: Eukaryota > Metazoa > Chordata > Mammalia > Afrosoricida > Chrysochloridae > Chrysochloris > Chrysochloris asiatica. The sequence goes on from NW_006408568.1 coordinate 16,378,169, forward strand.
TCTGAATACAGAAACTTTTCCTCTTCGTCTATCACTTGACATCTAATACCCAGCAGTGCCTGTCACATAAAAGATGTGTGAGCAACATTTTCTGAATAAATGAATGGTGAATGGAGTGTCCATGTTTCATAGGTAGGAAGCGCCTTAAATCAGTGTCCCCTTGTCCTTCTCCACCCTCCAAAGATGCTATTTTATAAAGTATCTGTTGAATTAGTAGATAAATAAGAGAGGTAGAAAGGGGATGGAGAGAGATTTTGTTAGTTGCTATCAAATTAGTTCTGACTCATGGCGCTCTTAGGCACAAGAGAATGAAACTTTGTCTGGTCCTGTGTCCTCTTTACAATTGTTGGCAGGCTCAAGTTCACTGTGGGCAGCCACTGTTAATTTTCAGTACTTTCCAATCTAGGGGCTCACCTTCCAGCATTTATTAGGCAATGTTCTATTGTGATCCACAACATTTTCATTGGCTAATTTTCCAAAGTAGATTCAGTAGGCCTTTCTTCCTACTCTGTCTTGGTCTGGATGCTCTGCTGAAATCTACCCAACATGGGTAACCCTGCTGGTATTTGAAATTCTGCTGGTATAACTTCCAGAATCACAACAACATATAAGCCATCACAGTGGGGCAAACTGAGAGCCAGGTAGTGGGTGAATGGACAGACATGTGGCATTCTGTCGATGAAGACAAAGGAACAAAGAGAGACAGAGCCCCTGCCTTTGAGAATCTAAGTCAGAAAATACCAAGAAGGATGATGTGTAGGTAGGAGATGACACAGAGCTAACGCACAGATAATGTTATAGTAAATAACTCAGACTGGAAATGAAGAGATGTGGAAGGATGCTCTAACTGCTGACATTGCTGGCATCAGTCAGGGAGCAGGTAATGCTTAAGACTCCTTACCTTCCTTTCACCACTCCTGGCGCGAACATCAGAAAGTCTTGACATCACCCCAGTCCAAGTGTCCAGCCTTCTAGAAGGTCTGAAGACCCACAGTTGTGAAGTGATAGGACCATAGGAATTGTGGTATCCTTAAAACAACACCCTTGGAAGCCAATTCTAAGGCCTTCACTTGGAAAGAGTCACTCTGGTCTCATGTGGAGCTCAGAAACTGGGTATCACGGGGTATACACATTCTTGGTGAAGGGTAAACATGTCAGCAGACTTCTGTTTGTTTAGTTACTAGCATCCTTCTTGTTGTTGTTAAGTGCTGTCGAGTAGATTCCGACCCATAGTGACTCTGTATACAATTCCCAAAGAGGCACTGGTGAGCTTGAACCACCGACCTTGCAGTTCAAACAATTTTGCAGTCTGGTGCATTAACCCACAATAACCCACCAGGACTTTGTGGTGGTGGTGGTAATGTGCCGTAGAGTCAGTTCCAACTCATTGCAACCCTGCACAGGGTTTCTGAGGCTGTAAATCTTTATGGGAGCAGAAAGGCTCATCTTTCTCCTGTGGAATGGCTGGTAGTTTCAAACTGCTGACCTTGTGGTTTGCAGCCTGATTTGTAACCACTATGCTGCCAGAGGACTCCTTAGGGATCCTTAAATAGCATGCTAAAGACCTCAAGCTAGACCTTTCTGGCTCTTCTGCTGATCTCCCCCCACCCTGTCCCCATCATGATGACTATTCTGCTTTAAGAACACTTGTTTGCATCTCTCCACTCAATCTCCCCATAGCTCAGCAACTGCAGGTTTCTTATGACCTTGTAAGGCCACAGCTGAAACTTATCCTCAAATGCACCAAGGAAGGAGGGCCAGTGGGCTCACGGGGCTCCATCTCCAGTTAGTGAGTGTTAGGACCTTTTGCAGGGTCTCCCACCCCTCATGCCAAAGGGAACTTGGCAGAAGCTGCTGCTTCTGCCTGTGGCCACCACCCATTAACCCTTTACTTGTTATCCCCTCTCCTGAGATGAGCTGATAGGCCTGAGAGCCTGCACTCTGAAGAGGGCTTAAAAGGAAAGAGGCAGGTGAGTGTCCAGATAGACGAGTAAACACGAGTATGCTTATGCTGATCTTTCTGCACCCTGTGTTTACAGGCTGAAGGTGAACAGAAACCTAGTCAGGTTTTTTCCTAAAGGTACACTCCAGAGACCAGATAAAGCACATTCCAGAAAGATTGTAGGAAGTCCAAAGAGGCAGAGAATGTGTAACCCAAGTTTGTCTGAAGAACTGAACAGCCCTGAAAGCAAAGGGACAAAACATAAGAGTTTGGACTAGATCCATTTAAGGTCTCCCCTAAACCCAAGACTATAGGATTGTAACTTAAACCAGTTATGGACTCTTCCCGTGTAGGCAGATGGATGAGGCTGGTCGCCACCTGCTTCTACAACATCATTTCTAAGAAGCTTGATCTGAATGAAAAGATATTGGATACCCAGAATGCTACAGTCCTTGGGTTTCTTCTCCAATCCCCAAAGCTCCACCTAGTGGCCTTATACATTGGAAACAGTCCAGCCTGCCATAGACAAATAACTCCCAAACATACCACTTTGAACAACAATATAGTTATGAACTACTTTATGTCCTCAAAAAAATATGTTGTAAATTGTACATATTTTGGTTATAATGCCATTTGGGAATGGGTTTTCTTTGTTATGTTACAGTATAGAGCGTGTTGTAAGTCCATCTCTTTTGAGATGTAAAAGAGAGAAAGAAAGCAAGTGAGCAAGCAGAAATGTAGGAAGACAGATGCCACATAAGATCACCAAGGAGATAAGGACAAGGACCTTCTCCTGGAGGCTACACAGAGAAAGAGTCTTCCCCTAGGAATTTGGGTTTCTAGTTTCCTAAAAGGTGAGAAAATAAAATGGTGTGTTAAAGTCACCCACTTGGTGGCATTTTTGTAACAGCAGCACTAAACAACTAAGACAATTTCCTACAATCGACTTGTAAATAAGGGACCAAAGAAGACTTTGAATATGACGTCTTTGGGGATCTTTAAAAATTAACAGAAACCATGTGCTGTCTGTACTGAATAGAGTTACCATGGAGGTTAATATGATAAGAGGTAGGGTCTGATCACTGGGGATGGCTGACTGACATTATCAAGTTTTATTAGTTCTTTGAGCTTCTAGCAAGGCTTCGTCCTCATTCATCTTTATGCTCAGAGACAAAGCCAAGGGTTTATTTGAAGTGAAAATGAAGAGAGAGAAGCTCAGGTCACAACATCCAAATATTGGGTAGTAAGTCAGATGGAGTCTTGGTGTGGTGCTGTAGGGTAAGCACTGGACCGCAAGGTCAGTTTTCATCACAAGATCAGCAGTTCAAACTTACCAGACACTGTTCGGAAACCCTATACAGGGTGGCTGTACGTTGGAACTGATTCAATGGCACTAACTACAAGTCATATGGAGAAGAATTAGTAAATCTGGGAGAGAGAGCAGTGAAGAGCCAAGAAAGCCATACTCTCATCCTAGAGAAAGAAAAAGAAGAGCACAGAAGGGGCTCAGCTGTAGAAGACAATAGGAATCTTAAAGAGATCAATGAGCAAGAAGCCCAGTGGGCTTCCCCGGTAGATCTGTGTCAGTTTCTAAAAACACCAAGGTATTCCTGCTGACAGGAGAAGACAGTCTGCAAACACAAGACCATATAATCAGGCCTTTATAAGAATAGCAAGACTGTGACTGTAAAGAAAGAAGAAAAGTTACATACATGAAATAAGTCAACCACAAACAAAGGACTACATATACAGTATGGTTTCACTTACATGAACTATATAGAGTAGGTAAGTGTATAGAGACCATAGGTGACTAATAGTTATTGAGGTGGGGGAATGGGAGGGAGGTTACTGCTTAAGGGTAGTGGGAAAGGTTGGAAATGGACAGTGGTATTGGTTACATAGCAGGATGAACATAATTACTGTCACTGAATTGTTTATGTATAAATGTTGAAACAGCAATTGCTGTATTATATATATTTACCACAATTAAAAGGAAAACATACGCCCATTTGACCTATCCTTGATAATCATAACTTGACTACAGAAAGATTAAAAAAAAGTTTTTTTATAAAGGAAAGGAAGGTAAATTGCTACAATTTGATGAACCTAACCTATACTCATGGAGGTTGTTGTTGTTGTTGTTGTTAAGTGCCGTCGAGTTCGGTTCCGACCCATAGCGACCCTGAACAGGGTTTCCGAGGCTGTAAATCTCTATGGGAGCACTCATGGAGGTAGTAACTCTAAATACTAGCAAAGAGGGAAGGAGTCTTCATACCAAGTATCAATACTATCCCCTCTGTACACAGGGTAGATAGGGATGGGAAACTTAGACGTTGGCTACTAAAATGAGGGGGCGATAAAGGCACAAAGTGACTGGTTTACAAGGTTTCAAGAAGGAGTTTAGTTTTAGAGTGTATGGGGGAAGAAAGAATCCCCACTGAATAATTTTCATCTTGTCTAGATGGGTCTGGTTAAAAGAGATGGGGATGATATTCTTATGATTCAATAGTGAGTAACTGTTATCATGACTAATTGTGACTGTCACAATTGTAAAGGTAGAAGTTTTGTTTCAAAAACGGGGGAGTAGTTAATCTTACAGCCCAGAAACAAATGACCCTAGGGCCATCAAGGGAGAAAAGCACAAGCAGAATGTGAGACCTTATCCAGAGAAGCAGCGGCACCAGAGATGGAGGCAGGGATGGGGACATGGAGAGAGGGAGCAGCTGAGAACTCTAGATTCATGGGAAGAGAGGGACTAAGAGATGGCAGCCAGGAGGCAGACTTGCAGAATGTGCCCTTTGGTGGTATAAATTATTATATATGCCTGAGTGTTTATAAAAAGAAAAAAAGAGAGAGCCAAAGTAAATAGAAATACTGTTAACTGATGGTACATGGAGGAGACTACAATCATTGTAATGAAACAAGGTGTATGATTTGTTGAATGTAAAACTGATGATCTACCCTGTAAACTTTCACTCAATTCATAGTAAAAATTTTTTAAAAAAAGAAAGAAAACATAGAGAAATGCAATTAATGTTTCAAAAGATTATATTTCTTACTAATCAGGTTGTGGGGAAGTACCATAGCTAGGATGCAAGCATTAGACAAGGTTCCTTTAAATTCCAGCTATTAAGAATCACAGAGGTTAGTGATAATTCTTTGCTTAACATTATTTTGGTGCATGAATTCCTATTCTTATGTGTACTTCCTTTGGGTTTTAAAAAAACAAAAGTATTTCCTTTAAAAACAATGTCTTAGAAGTTAATTCCAAGTCTGATTTATTATTACATAAATCTTTTCACCTCTATCCTTTTAAATTCTTTCAAGAACAAGGTGGGATGTAAATAAATGAAAAGAAATACTCCATTTCTTATAATAAGGCTGGAGCTCATGGAAAGAAAACTATATACTCTCCTCTTATAGTGTCTGTCTGTCAGTGGAGACTTGGGTATTGCTATGATGCTGAACCACAAGCTGAGTGGTGCAAACCCACCAGCCACACCTCAGAAACCCTATACAGGTCACTATGATTTGGAATCATAACAGCAACAACTATGAGCCAGAACCAACTCGATGACATTTAACAACAACAACGGTATCTGTGGGTCAGCGGAGACTGGGTGTTCCTATGAGAGTAATCAGGTTTCAGCAGAGCTTCCAGACTAAGATAGATGGCGAAGAAAACCTGGCGATCTACTTCCAAAAATCAGTCACTGAAAACCCTATTGCCATTTTTGATAGCCTGTCCTATCCACAGCGAATCGTGAGTACGACAGAGGACCACCCAGTAGCATTTCATTCTGTTAAGTATGTTCTCCAAGAGTCGGGACTGAACTAGATGTTAACTAACAATACCATCAACAACAAATGGTGTCTAGAAAGGATCTGAGCTGGGCTGTGGCCTCTTTTCATTCTTTGATCATACTGCCCTACATCATCGGAGAAGCGGGTATCCACCTCTGCCTTTTACAATTGTGGGCCCCTCCATTAAGCTGAACTAGAAGCAAGAGATGGCACTTTCCCAACCCCACCCCTCACTACAAAACTGAGCCCAAGCAGCTGCTGGCTCGGGGCACCACCCTCTAAGGGGTATGCATTCCACTGTTATAACCATCATGTCATGAATGGCTACTAAAAACTTCACAAGTAGAGAGCTTATATAATAGGAGCCTCAGAGTAGGCCTCAGGGGAGCCCAGCTGCCAGCTCACAACTTCCTAGAGTACCCACTGATGCAGATTTTTTTCAAATATTTCCATGCCTGCGTCAAAGCAGACTCGATGGGAACTAACTCTGACACAAAAGGCTTTTGTACCCACAAACCCTGGGTTGTTGGACATAATACAAGGGGAGCCCATGACATTACAGATGAAGTCCAAGTTCAAAGGTATTACATATTATCCATTTCCATATTTCCAGTACAATGAGTGTCCTGTTCTCCTACATAGCCCTATCGCTTGCCTCATTCTTAAATATTTACCACAGAGTTTACATTCTCTCTTTCATTGTTCCATACAATTCTTTTGAATGAACCCAAGACAGAAATCTTCTAGGATGAATAGTTTAAAATAAATCAACAAAGTAATCTAAGATTTTCTAAAGTCTATCTGATTTGAGTCATGGAAGACAACCATGACCAGAAGATACATATTATGAACCATCCCTAGGTTCCTTAGAGATAATTTTGGAACATAGCCAATAGAAAATTTGGCTATAGGTCAGCCTTCACTGTAGAAGTGAGAAGAGGTGATGGACACTGTTTCTATTGTCCCCTGTCCATCTTTCCTGATGCCAGCAGGCGGGAAGTCCTCAGTGCCCAGGACCTCCTGCTCATGGGTGGCAGTATGGAAGTGCTGTACATCTATTAGGAGGGACAGACCAAAAGTCAGTGACTTAATCAAAGTTTGTTAGAACAGATCTTCACTGCTACCTTAAACTGCATGTCCACATCTGCAATGAGGAAAACGAAAATATCTGCCATCGCAGTGCTGATCCTGTCTCTTCTGCACTCCAACAGGATGTCCCTACACTGCACTGTCCCAAGTCACCTTTGGGCCATGCTGATGGTCAAGACTAGAGTAGCCAAGATGTGCCAGCAGATGTTACCAAAACATGGCCATCAACCATGCTTTGGTGGGCTAACAAAAGGTCACAGTATTTCAAGACCACAAAAACTTGTTCTATAAAAGGTAGCTTAAACTTTTATTTACATGCTACAGATCTTTCAATGAATTGAAGGAAAGTTTTCTGAAAGCTGAATTACCCAATAATCAGATTTGTTTTTTAATTCCAACTTTAAGGAGCATGGAAATAAGCTGAGTGAAAAAGTCCATTTCTCCATAGTATATCTGTGTCTCTATGGTTATTATGGAGTGCTGGTGTGGTGCTGTGGGTTAATGTGCCAGACTGCAAAACCATTTGAACTGCAAGGTCTGTGGGTCAAGCTCATCAGCTACTCCTCGGAAACCCTATACAGGGTCGCTATGGGTTGGAACCCGACTTGACAGAACTTAACAACAACAATGGTTATTATATGGAATCTTGTAGGTCAATGTACTGGACTGCAAGGTTGGTTTGAAATGTAAGGTCGATGGTTCAAGCTCACCAGTCGCTCCTTGGAAACCCTATACAGAGTCACTATGAGTCGACCTGACTTGGCAGCACTTAATAATAACAACAAACATGGTTGTTATATTTAGCAACAGATTGGCTTCAGGGACAAAACTAAAGCATTTAAACACAATGTTACCCCCTGACAGCAATATAAGCACTCTTCACAAGGAAATCAGCAGAGCACAGGGCTTAGTTCCCTCTTGGTTCCACTCTACTGGAATAAACCACATTCTACAATTCATGTTTAAAATGAAAATTCAGGAGCTGCAATATAATAAATATAAAGTTTATAAAAACATTGTCTGCTAAATTTGAGGAATCTTGCTAAACGAAGTTAAAACTACTTTTTTCCTGTTGGCTAAAGTATTCCTTATGGAGAAAAACATCAGTAACTAATGAGCTTTCTAGATCTAAATGGAAAATTTGGAATAGAATCCATCATATCTTCCAATATTTTAAAACAGCTTAGTAAACACGAAGTATTAACTTTTTACCTAGAAGCAATGTGGAGTATTAAATTTTACCTAGAAACAATGTAGAAAACTGTTCCTTTGGTCTCTACATTTTAGTATTCAGACTATTATAAACTAAAAAACATACCTTAAATTAAGTAAAGTCACAGGATTCTATCATCTAAAAAGATACTATATTGAACTATTATTTCATTTACTGTTTGAATTTTAAATTTCAATGTTCTTTTAATGTAGTATTGTTCTAAATATTACAACTCTGATCTGACTGTCTATTTACAAAAGTGTTTAGTCAGTGTAAAATTTTTAAATTGCTATTTCTTCATAGCAAGATGCAGGCACCTTTTTAGTAAAGACTCAGCTCTAAACACCCATATTACCTCGGACTGCTTCTAAAATAGAATGTTAAAGACTAAATTCTGGCTGAAGTCAGCTTGGACTTTAAAGAAAATGTCTGAATAGCTTTACATATTAGAATGTCTTCTTTCTGCAACATAAACATAACTAAATTTCCTAATCCTTGTGCTGCATTGAATTATTCTAACAAGAAGTAAACCATCTTTCATCTTAATCCTCTGGCTAATGCTAAGATTAGTTTCCTAATGTTTTGACTTTGCTGTGGCAGATAAATCAGATATTTATTTTATAATATCATTGTACAACTTTTGCTCAAAAGCTCCTAACACTTTGTTGGTAATTTTTCCTTAATTCGTTCCAATGTGTTATGGATTGAATAAGAAGCAATGATCATGCTTAGAAACACTTGTAAGCTCTTGGCTACCAACCAAAAGATTGGAAGTTCAAACCCACCAAGCACTCTGTGGAAGAACAATGTGGCAATCTGCTGCCATAAAAATTGTTACTGTTGTTAAATGCTGTTGAGTTGGCTCCACCTCATAGCAATCCTGTATAGAGTTTCTGAGGCTGTAAATCTTTGCAGGAGCAGAAAAATCGTATCTTTTTCCCATAAAGATTATTGTTGCTGTTGTTAAGTGCCATCGAATTGGTTCTGACTTATAGTGTCCCTGTGTAGCATTTCTGAGGAGCAACTGGTGTGTTTGAACTGCCGATCTTGTAAAGCAGTCCAGTGCTTATCTTGCAGCATCACACCAGGACTCCACTGTAAAAATTACAGCCTCTGTTTATGCTGGACGTGTGGCCAGAGATGGGTAAGGATCACATGGAACCTCGGCAACCTAAGACAGAGCCATTGCCATGCTGCAATGAGTTTCGATGACAGGTAAGACTGAGGAATTCGCACTGACCGCCTAAGACAGGCAGCGTCCCTTAAACAAACAATAAGGGGGAATCTGATGCAGACTGTGCAGACCCGGTCAGGAGGTCAAGACCCTGTGGGCCCAACCGTAGTTGACCGTCCAAACCATAGGCTCTGAGGATCAGACTTTAGCCACCTAGTAGACATAGCAAACTGTCCGTCATCTGATTATTCAGTAAGGCTTGTTAGTAATCTCATACATGAGCCCTGGATATCCACAGACAAATGTAAAAACCTTCCCTAAAAGCCGAGACTGTAAATTCCAAAAAGGCAAGTCCCTCCAAAAAAAAAAGCTAAAGAGGATAGAGAGAAACACTGTTAACTGATAATATATGGAGGGGATAATAATCAATGTAATGAAACAAGCTATATGAATGGTTGAATGTAAGCTGATGATGTGCCCTGTAAACTTTCACTCAATCCAAAATAAAAACATTTAATAAATAAAATAATAATAATAATAATAATAAATTACAGCCTGGGAAACCCTATTGGGCAGTTCTCCTCTGATTGAATTGTATGTCTAAAAAAGAAATGTTGAAGTCCTACCACCTGTACCTGTGTATGTGACTCTGTTTGGGAAATAGGGTAGTTGAGGATATTGTCGGTTAGGTTAACATGAGGTCATACAGGAGTATGTTGTTGTTGTTAAGTGCCGTCGAGTTGGTTCTGACTCATAGTAACCCTGTGTAGGGTTTCCAAGGAGTGATTGGTGAGCTTGAACTGTCAACCTTGCAGTTCAAATGGCTTTGCAGTCCGGTGTATAAACCCACAGCGCCACACCAGGACTCCATACAGCATTATAGTGGGGCTTAATCTGATATGACTGGTGTCTTCATGAGAGAGTTCTCAGAAAACTCAGAAAGAGTCTTGCAGCTGCAAGCCAAGGAACACCTTGAGTTATGGGAAATTAGGGGAAAGGTACGGGAATGGATTCATTCATAGTCTTAGAAGGCATGAATAAGGCGAACATTTTGATCTCAGACTCCCAGACAGAAATTTCTCTGAAATGAGAAATTTCTGAACTTATAAACCATGCTGTTTGTATTTTATAATAGTATTTTATATAATAGCATTTTTATATAATAGTATTTTATAATAGCAGCCCTAGGAAATGAATGATGAGGCTATTCGGCGAATCTGAGTTCTCAGGTCCTCAAGCTCTGCCCTCAGCAGAGCATAAAAATGACAAACCAGAAACGGACCAGCCTTTCCTTTTGGAACTCTGTTTTTTGCCCTCTGTTAGGAACGTACTCTTAGTCATTGTACCACGGCAATCTGCTCTTGTTTTCTCCCATTGTTTCCTAATTCTTGAACTTCATCTTGGTTCCTCTAACACATACCATACTCACCTGACTGACTCCAACCCCAAAGGTGCTGATTCTGTAAATTTGGGGTGAGAGCTGAATAGGACTTTGGTCTGGTTTGACCTTTGGCTGAGAATTTGGGGATCTTGTTAGGACATAGATTTTGATTCAGTAGATCTGTGACGGAAATGCAGATTTTCAGCAGGGGCGGAATCAGAATGAACTGGTTCAAAACCTTGATCCTGAACATTTCTGTTTCTAAAGTCCCACCCAAGTGATGCTGCTGCTGCTGCTTTTGTTTTGAGATCACACTTGGAAAACCACTACTTTGAGAAGACAATCTTTTCTTTCTTTGCTTCATGCTCAGAGTTAGGCTCCCTTTCCAATATTGTTTTTTGTTTTACAGAGAAGCCTGAAAAAAGTGATTGTGGCCCAAAAGCACATTTAAAAAAAAAGAAAAGAAAGAATGATTCATATAAACTAACCTTATCTGGATTAGGAAAGTAACAAGGTTTTGATTAAACTATTCTTAATGCTTGAGTACTTTCTTCAATGATAATAATTTTGGCCAAATTTCCATTCTTGAAATTCAGCTTTTTTATACTTGGCATTGGCCCAGACACAGTGAAAATTATCATTTTAGTGAAATGGTAAAAAATATAATATAAATCTTTACAAGGATCATCTTTGGACAATAATTGATCATAGTTATAGGCATCATCCCAATGCCCCCCTGTTGAGAAGTCACAGTTGTAATTTCAGTCTGCTGCACAAGGGTATAAGATCCCAGAAATAACAAAGCTCTTTCACAGTCTGATAAGCACTTCCTCATTTGTTATTTCATTGCATTTCATTCTCTTTAACTTGTAGCACTTATCTTCTTGTTGTGTATAGCAAAGGTTTCCTTTTAGCCCTCCCTGGTCAGTCTAGCCCTTTCCAGGGGAGCACAGTGGGTGTGGAGGTTAAGAATTGAATGGCGAAACACAATGTTGAAGGTTTGAGTTCACCAGCTGCTTCATAGGAGACAGAGCAGCTTTTACTCTGAAGATTTATAGTCTTGGAGACTCTATAAAAGGTCACCAGGAGTTGGAACTGGCTCAACTGCATTTAACAACAACAAATTCTTCAGAAAAAGTTTGCTGACCCCTACTTGAGACTGGAGCACAAAACTAAGATTTCAGAAAGGGGGGAGATAGGCTTTTCTGTTAGTTATTAGGGTCCATGCTTTCAGATGCTTACCACTGAGTCTCTGGCATGGACCAGATCATGCAGCAGTACAAACAGTCCCATGCTGTTAACTTTTTCATTGCATAAAAATATAGTGCCTGTGTTCAGAGATCCTTCAAATTATGTAGACATAATCCCATCTGGATCAATCTTAACTGCCTCATTTAAAAAAAAAAATTAATGACTCCAGTTTATTTCAATAATACCTATTTATTATGCTAAAAAGTTTGTTTTTTAAAGCTAAAAAAAAATTTCACAGGTTAGTAGGGAAAAAACATTTTGCCTTATATTATGAGTCAGAGTAAAAAATACCAGTTTCCCTCCACAGTCTTCTGTTAACTGCCCCAAAACCCAGATTTCGCAATGTAAAACATCTGTTTGTATTTTGACAAGAGCAATTCAGTAGATGAGAATAAATATCTTCAACTGAAATGTCCTCTAGTCATGTGACAATTAGTCATTGCCTTAAACTAAGAGTTAGCCAACTATGGCCAGGGGACCAAATCCAGCCTGACTGTTTTTATAAATAAAGTTTTATTGGGACACAATAACACCCATTCTTTCCATATTATCTCTGGCTGCTTTTACTTTACAACAGCAGGGTTTAATTGAGTAAATGCAACAGAGGCCATGTGGTTTGCATGGCTTAAGATATTAACTATCTGTCCTTTTATAGAAAATGTTGGTTGATGCTTTCTCTAGACTTAAAATACAAAATTAGGAAACAAGAAAGAGGTCTTGTTTTCAGATGCTTACAAGACCTGTGACCCAAGCTCACAAGGAAGGGTACACAAAGCTCTATATTGTTCATTTCTATATGATAGTCACAGAATGCCTACTTTCAGTTGTGGTTGTTATTTGCTGCTGAGTCAGTTCTGACCCACAGTGACTCCATTTACAACAGAAGGGTGCCTTGCCCAGTTCTGCATCACCTTCACAGTTGTTGGTATGTTCAAGTCCACTGTTATGGCCACTGAGTATTTTGAGTTCCTTCCAACCTAGGGGGTTCCCAGTCCAGCCACCTCTTGGACAATATTATTCTGTTGTGAACTATAGGGTATTCACTGGCTAAGTTGTAGAAGTAGACCACCAGGTCTTTCTTCTTGGTCTGTCTTAGTTTGGAGGCTCCACTGAAACCTGTCCACCATAAGTGATCCTGCTGGTGTCTGAGACCCCTAGCTTCCAGCATCATAGCAACTATTGCTGTCAAGTCACTTCCAACTCATAACAACCAGGTATTGGGTTTCCAAGAAGCAGCTGGTGAGTTTGAGCTATTGACTCTCTGATTCAAACTGGCCGTATGGTCCAGTGCTGATCCTACAGCACCAAGCCACTACAACAAGACACACTGACAGACAGATGGCAGCTTATATTCAGGAACCTTCCATATTCTGAAGACATGATACCATTTGTATGCCTGGAACACTCCTCTTTTCTGAGCTTCTTCATTTGTTCATTTAGGGAGTTCTCTCTTCCTAACCAGATCATGACTCCTCAGAGGCAAGGACTGGCCCTATTGTTCCTGCCCCACGTTCCCAGAGGCTGCCGAGCAAGTCTCAAACTGCCTCTCCTGATGCCCATCATTTAAAAGCTATACTTATTTTGTACCCTAACATATTCCCAGAACATTCCTATCAGAAGGTGGAAGGTTCCCACATTCTGGAAGAGGATGGCCAGACTGCTATGCATCATTAGATACCATGGGGCCTCACAGACACCCACCTGTTCCTCACTCCACACCTCTGCTGTTTCCAAGCTTGCCTAATTCAATGTTCATAGCAGCACTATTCACAATAGCAAAAAGATGGAGATAGCCTAAGTACCCATCAATGGAAGAATGGATAAACAAACTTTGGTATATACACACAATAGACTATTATGCTACCTTGAAGAATAACAAGGAAGCTGTAAGCCACCACATAACATGAATGAACCCTGAGGACATTATGCTGAGTGAAATTTGTCACAAAAGGAGAAATACTGCATAAAACCATTATTGTAAAAGCTTAAGAAAAAATAACCACACTAAAAGGAAAACAATAAAATAAAATTATTTGTTGGTTACTGGGGGTTTGGTGGGGGGAGGTAGTAAAGGGAGGGGGGAAGGTAGAGCACAGGGTAGGGAATAGATACATGATCTTTTGGGTGTTGGGGGCACAATACATAAGAAGGAGGAGGGAAATGGAAGAACAAGGCAGATAGAAGAACATTTAGGCAGGTTTGCATGGGCTAAATGGGACAGAGATAAATAGTAATATATGCTCAACCTTGAACAGTAAGTAGGGCTCTGTGATACAGGGATTTAGGCATCGTCTGAATGGATAAAAGAGGGGAAATCATGGTAAGATGCTTGACTGTCTTATGAATCTTGGTTTTCCTTGCCTACAACTGTAAAATAGAAATTTGACGGGGAAAGAAAGGAATAGCCAGAAACTGACTATAGAAAGCTTCTAAGTCCATCTTCAGCCTATAACTGATTGTTGTTGTTGTCAGGTGCCATCAAGTCAGAACCGACACATAGCGTTGCCATGCACAGCAGAACGAAACAATGTCCAATCCTGGGCCAACCTCACTACCGCTGCCACACTTGAGTCCATCAATGATGCCACCTGGCCAATCCATTTCCTTAGGGGTCTTCCTTTTTTTCTCTGACCCTCCACCTTACCCAGCATGATATCCTTCTCCAGCGATTGTTCCCTCCAGACAATATGTCCAAAGTATGAGAGACGAAGCTTAGCCATCTTGGCCTCCAAGGAGCACTCTGGCTACACTTCTTCCAAAACAGATCTATTGGTTCTTTTGGCAGTCCATGGCACTTTCAGTATTCTCCTCCAACACCACAACTCAAAGGCATCAATTCTTCTACGATCTTCCTTATTCACTGTCCAGCTTTCGCATCCATATGAGGTTATTGAAAATACCATGGCTTGGCTCAGGTGCACCTTAGTCCTCAAGCTGACATCTCTGCTCTTCAATACTTTAAAAAGTTCCTGTGCAGCAGATTTGTCCAATGCAATATGTCGTCTGATTTCTTGACTGCTGCTTCCACGAGTGTTGATAGTTGATCCAAGAAGAATGAAGTCCTTGACAACTTCAATCTTTTCTCCATTGATAAGAATGTTGTCTATTGGTCCAGTGGTGAGGATTTTTGTTTTCTTGACATTGAGATGCAATCCATACCGAAGGCTGTGCTCTTTGATCTTCATAAGTAAATGTTTCAAGTCCTCTTCACTTTCAGCAAGCAGCAAGGTTGTATCATCAGCATATCGCAGGTTGTTAATACCTAAAAGGGGTGCTAGAACTTGCCCAGTGAAAGAGGCTTCCTGTGGAGTCTTTGTAGTATATAAGACCTTAGGTGGAATCCAGATCCCCATCCAGAATCTTCTGAGGTGGGAGATTTCCACTTGAAAAGACAAGCAGACTAGCCTGGAGCCGCTAGAGGAACAGATGTTACTTCTTGAAAGACCAGCAGGAAAAATAAAAATAAAAATAAATGGCAGTCTGATTGACTTCTACAAGTACAAGTAAGTTGTCCACAGGGGAGCCATCAAGGCAAGCAATCAAGTCCCTTCAGGGCAAACCCCTTATAAGACTGAAATTCAAAGGGAATACACAAGCAGGCATGTAATCTTGCTGGTGACCATGTTGGTCTTCCGATGATGGGAAGTGGGGAGAAAGCAGCAATGAAGATGTGGGCTGAGTCCAACCACGTTCAATAGACTCCCATCAACCTGGAGTGAGACATGATTGGCCAGCAGTGTGGTGGGACCTGGAGACTCCTGAGCCCATGACAGGGACATAGCCATGGGGAGCTAGAACAGAGAGTGAAGTGTCCAGCTGATATGAAGTGAGGGGAGATGCACAAGAATGCCCATACTTGCAGATAGTACCCATTTGACCTAGCTTCAATGGCTGGATAATCAGAACTCAACTAGAGGAAGAAAGAAGAGAAGAAAAACAAAAAAGTGTAATCTTCTACAATTTGATGAACTTGACCTATACACATGGATGTAGTAGCTTAAAAGACTGAACGAACCATCACAGCAAGGATCATTTCCATCCCCTCTGTACACAGGGTTGATAGGGATGGGCAACTTAGACATTGGCTACCTAAAATGGGTGGCAGGGGGTGCTATACAAGCACAAAGTGACTGGCTTGCAAGTTTTAAAGAGGGAGTTTAGTTTCAGAGGGTGTGGGGGAAGGTAGAATCTCCACTGAGTGGTTTTCAACCTATCTAGATGGGGCTGGTGAAGGGAGATGGGGATGGAACTCATGGTTAAATAGTGAATAAATGTTATCAGGACTGATTGTGACTGTTGCAAATATAAAGGAAAATTTGTAACAAAAAGAGGGGAGTGGTTGATCTTGCAGTCCATAAGTGGAGGACCCTGGGACCAAAAAGGGAGAAGAGTGGGAGTGGAGTTTGGGACCCTAGTGAGAGAAGCAGAGATGCCAGAGATGGAGGCAGAGACAATATTGTGAAGAGATGGAGTGGAGCGGTTGGGGACTCTAGACTCATGGAGGGAGAGGGGCTGTGTGCTGGTGGCCAGGGGGCAGGCTTGCAGAGTATGCCCTTTGGTTGTTTGAATGATTATATATTCAAATACTGTTGAATGATGATGCATGGAGGGGGTTGTAATCATTGCAATGAAACGGAATACAATAGGAGAGTGGAAAACTGATGTTCTCTCATGTAAACTATCACTCAATTCACAATAAAAACTTTAAAAAAAAACAACCACCCAACAGATTAAAGCCATTTACACTAGAATTTCTTAAAATTGATTTTGCCATGTAAAAAAAAAGAAAGAAAGAAATCCTGTGCCTATTTGAAGTCAGTCCCCACCTATAGCCCTAGGCAATCCTTAATCTACATTTTGTTTTTATAGATTCATGTACTGTGTAAAAAAAGGGAAGGAAGCCTGCATCCTTTTGCATGCTGGCTGTGTTATTAATGCTAAAATAATAAAATACTCCTAGTTAATTATTATGGATTGGAGCAGAGCAGCTCCACTGATCCTTCACAACACCAAGCTGCTGGCTGAAACCTCTGAGGGCAGGTAAAGTCTGTGTGCACTCAGTCGAGAAGGTAGCATTCCACATCACATCACTTGGCAATAAAAACAGGGGGAGTCTAGAAGCTTGAGAAGTGGGCTAATGTTATGTTGAAGCGTGGAAGCGATAGTGTGGGATCTATCTGGATTGAATTCTAACTCTTCAGTTATATCACCGTTCTGCTTGTCACCTTCTCGCTTGTAAAATGGGGAGTGCAATCTCCATATCATTGGATTGCTGAAAAAGTCAATGACAAAACATAAACAAAACCCTTAGAATGCTTGGTATGTATTGATCACTCAATGGTAGCTAATGGGCCTTAAAAAATTTCAGGCTCCATTTAATGTTTACATGCTGGTATGCCTTTCAGGACAAAGAATTATCCCATATGATCAGGCATGAGGGCAGCCATGGTGCAGTGATAGAATTCTCTCCTTTCATACAGGAGACCCTGGTTCAATTCCCAGTCAAAGAACCTCAGGCACATCCATCAACCATTGGTGAATGTTCAGTGGTAGAACTCTCGCCTTTCATGCTGGAGATCCAAGTTTGATTGCTGGCCTGTCAGTGCATGGTTTAGTGTTGCTATGATGCCAAATAGGTTTCAGTGATGCTTCTACACTAAGAAAGACTAGGAAGAAGAGTGTAGCAATTAACTTTCAAAAAATCAGCCCATGAAAACCCTATGGATCACAGCCCAATCATGGGGATGGCACAGAAGCTGGCAGCGTTTCATGCCATTGTTCCTGTGAATTAGGGGCCAACTCAATGGCAGCTAAAACAGCAGCAATGCCACATCAGGTGCTGTGCTAGGAGATGGGGACACAAGATAGTCCACAAATCAGTGGAGCTTACAGAAGTCCTGACTTCTTTGTTTCCTAATCTTAAGAGTTTTAAAGGGCACCCATTTTCCTTCAGTTAATAATGTAAAAATGACTGTGCTGACATGGTTTAAATTCCTACTATTCTCAGTTCTTTAGGGACTTTTAAAAAAATGGCTGGTATTATCACTTACAAAAGTGTCTTGAACTTAGTAGAAATAAAGTTTATATTTTTGTCTTTTAATTCCATTTATTCAAGAATTTTTGAAGTCCTCCTATATGTGCCTTCAGAATCCCTGGTAGTGCAGTGGGTTAATTGAGCATTGGGTTGCTAACCAAAAGCTCGGCAGTTTGAACCTATCAGTTGTTCTCTGGGAGAAAGAGAAATCTGCTTCTGTGGGATTTACAGTCTTATAAATTACATCAGGACATGCTATGGTTGGAGATACTGTTAATTGTTGTCAAATTCCAACTCATAATGACCTGTATAGGTTCTGAATATCAGCTGGTGGGTTTGAACTGCCAACCTTGCTGTTAGCAGTTCAGTACTTACCCTACAGTGCCACTACCCTATCCTAAACTGACTCTGTGGCAATGGGTTTGTTTACTTTTTTGTGTTTGTGCCTAACTGTGATATGTAGAGTAAAACATTTCTGATTCGTTAGAGATGAGGAAAGCCTAGAACATTCAGAATAACAATGAATACTTCTTTTATTATTATTATTATCATTACAGTGAATACATATGTGACCGATTATTTGCCATTTGTCCTGTGTACAATTCAGTGAAATGAACTATATTTATCATGTTCCTCAACCAGTGCTGTTAACCATTTACCAATTCTCCCATCACCCGTAAAAGAAGTTCAGTGTTCCCTAAACAATGAGTCTTCCTTTCCCTACTCCCTCCTGTCTAACCCAGAATGATCCTTAATGGACCTGTGACAAATATTTGATGCTGCCAAGACTACTGACACAATATGAAAGCCCTGGAGGATAACTCTCCTCTTCACCAGTGAACATGACATTTTATACAAGACTCTAGGAGGGCCCAACTAGACTCTTCACTTCATGTTGTGGTCTTAGAGAATCTGAGAGCTGCTAAAATCGTCAGCAATTGTCAAATTCACTCAATGCAGCAATGGGCTCTAGAAGTTGCTCAGAGGCTTCTGACATGTTTGGCTGGTCAGAGTGGTTCTCCTGGAAAGAGAGCATTTTGTAGTCTAGAAGCCAGAAGAATATATGCCAGACTTTTCATGACTATCAAGAAATGAGATTTTAATATCCAGGAATGAAGGAAGAGAGGAAATAACACATGGTAAGACATCTGTCATAACATTGTTTTTTGCTCACTACAAGGAACTCCCTGACTTCCAAACTGTAACCTTCTCCACTGGGTCTTGCTTGGAAGGTAAAACTGTGTTGATTTTACATCCATTGGCACTTTCACTAGTTGCACACAACAGTGCTGTCTCATCACACTTCTCCCTGTATGGAGGCATCATGGTTTGGCTCATGGGCTTTAGATTCAGTCCTGGTTTTGAAGTCTGACCCTATCATTTACTAGCTGAGTTTTCGATCTTTGAAAAGTCTCAGTTTCTCCATCAGTAAAATGGGAATGGCAACCAAATTATTGTAAGGATTAAAACTTATTAAAGAACAACTTTCACATATTTCCCAGCATGTTGAAAGTGTCCCATGCTATACATATATATATATATTTATTTATTTTTTTTTTTTTTTAAGTGCTCAAAGCATTTGATCATTATAGCTAAGTTTAGGGGACCCTGATTTAGTTGATTTGTTTTATCTATACAATTTGGATCATGAGTTATCTTTCTGGGAATTCAAAGGTGAAATGGGAGAAAGATGAGTCTCCCCAAAAGATTAACAGCCTTGGAAACCTTGTACAGGTTCTGTACGACTCAGAAGTGTTTCAACGACACTGAACAACAATACATGAAAAGATTCTGGGTAATTCTCCCATTAGAAGTGGAAGAAGACCCTTGTGATCGGGAATGGAGGTTTGAGGTTCAATCCTACATGACTCAGGCATTTGAAGATGCAGGTTCTTCAAGGTGCTATAGCCTTTGAGTAACCGGTGACCTTTCAGTAAAGCTGCAATGGAACTGACCATGCAGTCTACCATTTTGTACTTTTTAAGATTTACAAGGAATCCTCATATGGTGCTGTAGATCAGCACTGGACTGAGACCCACAAGGTAGATAGTTCAAATCCACCAGCTGCTCTTAGGAAACCCTATATAGGATCGCTATGAGTTGGAATCAATTCAAAAGCACTTAATAACAACAGCAACAAGATTTACTGGGAAATCATT
Source organism: Chrysochloris asiatica (assembly GCF_000296735.1). Lineage (NCBI taxonomy): Eukaryota > Metazoa > Chordata > Mammalia > Afrosoricida > Chrysochloridae > Chrysochloris > Chrysochloris asiatica. Next base: position 16,398,216 of record NW_006408568.1, read on the forward strand.
TGAATCTATAATTTCCTTGAATTCTCTAAATGCACACTATAGAAATTGTTTGTCATTATAAATAATTACCATATTTAAAGGTTGACAATATGAAGATAACAACAGTCTTGCTCTTAATTTGCATTTCTCTCATTATAGTTTCTATTAACAATAAAACTCCTGTCTTTCTGTTACACAGACTTCTCTAGTCTTTTCCTTACTTTTATTATTATTATTTATAACAAAAAATTTAAATTTATACAAAGCTAAAGTTATTGATATTTTACTTTGAAATTAGTTTCCTTGAAAACCAAAACATTCTCTGGAGGAATATAGTGTTCTCCTACTCTCAAGTTGAGAGTCCTGGTGTAGTATTGTGGGTTAATGCCGTGCACTGCAACGTCAATTTGAGCCACAAGGTTGGTGGTTCAAGTTCACCAGCCATTCCTTGGAAACACTATACAGGGTCACTATGAGTTGGAACCGACTTCAAGGCATTTAACAAGTCTCACATTATTCCTAAAACACATTTTCAAATATAATATCTATCATGCAATCAAGACAACCAATCATGCAAGAAGAAAAGACAACAGAAAATAAAAATAGTCCTCACATGAGTTCCGGAGACTGAAATTATCAGGCACCACTTTTAAACAATCACATTAACTGTCTCAAGAAGATTTTAAAAATATATATTTAAAACTAACTAAAATCTCAAAAAAGTGACATAAAAATTTTTAACATTAACCAAATAAGAATTTTAGAAATAAAAATGCACAACTGAAATGAATGAGTTTAACAACAGATTAGACACACTTGAAGGGAGAATTTGTGAACTGTAAGATAGGTCTGAAAGAAAACATGAAAAAGAAAATATTTGACTATATGAAAAGATCTAACATCTCAATCTCAAAAGGGAAAGTGAATAGAAACAATTTCAAAGATAATGATTTTTCCTTGAATATATGGAACCGTGTTGTTGTTGTTAATTGCTGTCAAGTCGGGTTCCGACCCATAGCAACCCTGTAGAGAGTTTCTGAGGAGTAGTTGGTGAGCTTGAACCACCAACCTTGCAGTTCAAAGAGCTTTGCAGTCTGGTGCATTAACCCACAGCGCCACACCAGGACTCTGATCTATAGTGCTATCTTAAAGATATAAGGAAACAGAGAAAGAGGCAACAATTTGATGGTGGTGGATTTTGTTCAAACTCTTTGTAAGACCAACATAGAAAAATATGATGCAAGCTAAATTAGGATGTACTTAAAAGACAACTATGCAGCTGGACCTTATGTGGTCTCTAGGGTGTAGAGAGGGTGATGGAGGATTCCTGTCCTTTTCTGTGTGTCTATGATGTGCTGAAGGGCCACCACAAAGGAATTATGACAGTGACAATCAACAGTGTAAATAAACATAAATGTTAAGACTCACATATCACAATAACTATCCTTTACATGATCATGCTTTGGGGTGGTTGTTGTTTAGTGCTGTTGAGTCGGTTCCAACCTGTAGCGACCCTATAAATGGTTTCCAAGGAGTGGCTGGTAAGCTTGAACTGCCAACCTTGCAGCTCAAATCGACCTTGCAGTCCAGTGCATTAACCTACAGTGCCACTGCGGATATGGTCACAATAGCAGATGACAATGCTGCCCCAGTAAGTATCTCACCGTCTTCAAAAGCAGAAATGACTGGTCTGCCAGTCCTTCTTGCAAACACCCTTGCTTCCAGCTGGGACCCACAGGAGTCTTCAGCTCCATAGGAATAAGTAAATAAACAACTTCACACTTGGAAACCTAGTAGTCAAACTACAGAAAACTAAAGACAGCGATTAATAGTAGTCAGCAATAAAAGATTACCTTCAAAGTCACAATAGTCAAAAAGTCACCACTTTTTATCAGCAACAATGGAAGCAAGAAAACAATGGACTGTATCATCAATGTACTGAAAGAAAATAAAAACTAACCTAGAATGCTCAGGAGAAATATCATTAGATAATGAAAGAGAAATAGGTAATTTTCAGACAAACAGAAACTAAGAATTCTTCACCAGCAGATCCATACTTTAAAAGATACTTAGTATTCTTTTTAAAAAAGTAAAGATGGAAGGTCAGGGGCTCTGGAAAGAAGGGAAAGAAAAAAGAAAAAAAAAAACAAAAACAGTTAAACACAATCCTCACCTCACATTTTGAAAAATAGAAAAAAATTCTAGTTTGAGGGGAGAGAAAACCCAGATCCAAAGAAGAAAAGATCAACAAGCTTTACTACATGATTTTAAAAATAGAAATGGCCAAAAAAATCATTTACAAAGTAATAAATTGAGGGGAAATATTTGTAAGCATTTATGAGTAAGGATTAGGTTAAACTCCAGAGCTATGGAGTGAGAATTGGGTATGGAAACAGGAGGGATAAGGAATCCTTATGGGTTTAAGGTGCTATTTGGCTTATTAAATCACATATATGTATTAAGCCACATCTGTGTATTATTAATTGATAAAATAGGTATTTGGTTAAAAAATAAAAGCTGCTAGATAACTAGGTTTTTTATGTATGTCAAGATTATAGTTGATCTGTCAGTCAATAGTTCTTCTGTTTATGGTTTGTGAGTTACAAATAGCATTAAGTAAGATAAGAGACTACCTTTTCCAGTGGTTGCTAAGAAATAAGTAAATAGTTGTATGTTCAGGATAATTTAATTTTTCAACAGAGAGTAGATATTCCCTTAATATCCATGACAGCCCTTAATCTAAGGATAAACCAAAGGAACTATTAATGATTCTATTCTATTAATCTCATAGGGTATCATTGTTGATCAGATTTACTCTGCCAACAATGGTGTTAGCGAGTGGCCCTTTTCTTGTATTGCAGTCATGCTCACATTATGCACTCTGACAATCCCTTTTATTTCAAGGTGTTTCGATACCATGCCCCTCTACACTCTTAAAACTATCATACTAAAATGATAGTTATGTCAGTGGGTCAAGTAAATCAGTTCTGGACCATTCTCTGTACACTGGAACAACCAGATGGTAAAGCTGAGTAATGGCATTTGAATCAACTGGACTTTATTCACAAAGACCACTGTCCCAGGCAGAAGTGGGAAAAGGAAGAACTGGGCAGTTGGCACTCACTCACCTGCCGGAGTTTTGTTCCCACCATGGATGCACTGCTGTCAAGTACAAATACCACATTCTTGGGTAAAGGAGGAAGGTCTTTAGGAGCAAAGTAGTGTACAAAATAGCCATTTAGAACCTGGTAGAGGGGAAATAACATAAGAATGGTGGTACCCAGAAAAGAAAAGAACTACAAATCTACAGAACTTCTAAAAATCACATACACTGCAAAATGGAACCAAGAGTCTAGAGCCCACATCAAGAATGAAATTACCCATGGTCCTGATTCCTCCAGGAGAAATGATCCTTAATTTAACTTATTTATATAAGGATGGAACCATCCTTTGAAATTTTATTGAGTATCTCTGTTAATTCCATTTTAATTACCCACCCTCTCTGACTCTTATCATTAGAGAATAGTGCTTCCTACATTATCTGGGCTTTACCAAGAATCTTACAAGTTGAGACAAGGCTGTCTACATTCTGAACACACATTATTACACATTAATATTCCCATGCTGTCTCTGGAGCAATAAAAAACCTAAAGGGAAATGAGCCATGGAGCAGCCTCTTGTAATTAAAAGTGAAAAGCAACTAAAATCCAAACTTCACCTAAAACACTGCAGGGGAAATTATATTATAGATTTTATTTGCTCTACAGGTTATTGAAGCAGGAAATAAGTACCCCTGGCCTCCAGTAAAGAAACAACATTCATCTCTTTGGAGACACATTTGGTAATAAAACAAGTTTTCTAAAGACTAGAAAGTTATATCTCCTTCTGGTACATGCTAGAATCCTTCGTTCTCATCTAACTAAAAGTACCAAGCAACCAAAATGAAACAGCAATAGTGAATCCATTACCTGAATATCCCCAATGCTCTGTTCTCTATTGACGTCGTATCTAATGATGAAATCTCCCAAAATACCATTCTGGGCAATCTTGGCTTGTTGTACCACACTAGGTTTAAAAATGACTTGGGCAAATGTTTCATTTTGGTTGATAACAGTAGAAGGAGGAGGCCCTGAATCAGCTGCAAATAAGATATATATATAGTTAATATTTAAATTAATAAAATATTTCTGAAAAGAAATAAGGATTGTTCTTGCATGAACACAGAGGATTACACTTAATTTTATTTCAAGGTTGTATCACATACGAACTTCTATGACTGTATTAATAATGCATCACAATACAAGAGATATGTTCTTACATAATTTACTTTCATGCCTTCTTTTTGGAGTCGTGGTATGGTGCCATAGGATAAGCACTCAGCCACGAGGTTGGTTTGAACAGCAAGGTCGGCAGTTCAAACTCACCAGCTGCCCCTTGGGAACCCTATACTGGGTTGCTATGAGTCGAAACTGACTGGACACACTTAACAACAACAACCTTCTTTTTAACGTTTTCTTTAAAAAAAATTTTTTTGAACAAAGTATTTATGTTTTATCTATTAGTTCACCATTTCTAGTTAGCATATTTTCTTATAAATTCCAGACAACATATTTCATCCATAAATAATTAATTATATATTTTAACTATAAGAACTTTAAAAATATAACCATAAAACATGAGCATAAGTAAAAATATTAACACTTAATGCCTTAATATCTTATAATATTAAATCTGCATTTAAACTTCATGATTCTCTAAAACATTCTTGATATAGTTGATTTGGTGAAATGAGGATCCATAGAAGGTCCTCATAGCACATTTAGTTTATATGTCTCTTAAGTCCATTTTAAGAAAAACTGTAAGTACTGGACTGCTAATAATAAGGTCAGCAGTTCAAACCCACCAGCCATTCCATGGGGAAAAGATGTGGATTTCTGCTCCCGTAAAGGTTTACAGTGTCAGAAACCCAATCCAGGGTCGCTATGAGTCAAAACTGACTCATTGATATAGCCACAGAGGACTAGAGTGGAGGGTGAAGCACCCACTGATAAGAAGAGAGGGCACATGCATAAGTACACCCACATTTGCAGGTAATACCCACTTGACCTGTCTTCAATGGCTGGATGATCAGAGCTCAAACAGAAGAAGAAAGAAGAGGGAAAAAAGAATAATCTGACACAGTTATGATGAACTTGACACACATCTATGGAAGCAATAGCTCAAAAGAGTGAACAAATCTTCACAGTGAGGATTATTCCTACCTCCTCCACACACAGAGAGGACAGGGATGGACAACTTGGACATTGGCTACGCAGAATGAGGGGGATATAGAGGCAAGAAGTGACTGGCTTACAAGCTTTCAAGAGGAAACCTAGATTCAGAGGGCGTGGAGCAAGGTAGAATCTCCATTGAGTAGTATCCATTCTGCCTAGTCAGGGCTGATGAAGGAGATGCGGATAGGTCTCTTGCAATACAGTAGCAAATAATTGTTATCAGGACTGATTGTAAGGGCTGGAAATGTAAAGGTGGACATTTTGGGGCAAAGGGAGGGAGTGATTAACCTTACAGTCTAGGATAGGAGGTCCCTGGGACCATCAAAGGAGAAGAGCAGAGAATGGAACCCTACCCAGAGAAGCAGTGATGTCAGGGATGGAGGCAGAGACGATGACATGGGAAGATGGAGTGGCTGGAGACTTTGGACCTGGAGAGGGAGATGGATGGTGTGTGGACAACAGGGGGGCAAGCTTGCGGGGTATACCCTTTAGTTGATTGATGATGCATTGACGGGATTGTAACTATGACAAGGAAATGATACATGACAGGATCAATGTGAAGCTGATGTCCTCCCATGTAAATTATCACATAATTCACAATAAAGCATTAAAAAAAAAAAACAAAAAGCTGACTCATTGGCAGTTGTTGTTGTTAAGTGATTGTGACTCAGTTCTGACTCATAGTAACCCTGTAGAGTTTCCAAGGAATGACTGGTGGGTTTAAATCACCGATCTGGAGGTTAACAGTTCAGTGCTTATCCTACAGTGCCACACAATGACAGTAGGTTTTTTTGTGTGTAAATCCATTTTAATCTATAACAGTGACCTCACCCCAACCCCACCTCTTTTCTAATTCCACAAATGAGGCTTCAAAAAGTTCATGGGAAAATTGAATTAAAAGATCATTTTTCTAAAAAATTTTGAGGCTACTTATATATATGCTATGTAAAGGAGCTCTGGTAGCGTAGTGGTTCTGAATCGGGCTGTGAACTTTAAAGTCAGCAGTTCGAAACTACCAGCTGCTCCGCGGGAGAAAGATGGGGCTTTCTGCTCCTGTAAAGATTTACAGCCTCGGAAACCCTGTACAGGGTCGCTATGGGTCAGAACTGACTAGACAACACTTAACAATAACATATATGCTATGTGGTTGTTGTTAAGTGCTGTCAAGTCAGTTCTGACTCATAGTGACCCTACATAGGATTTATGAGGAATGTCTGGTGAATTTGAACCAATTACCTTGCAGTTCAAACCACCTTGTGGTCCAGTACTTATCCTACAGCTTCACACCAGGACGCCTGTATGTGTTATAGAAACCTGGTAATTTGTCCTATGGAATTTTTCATATTCCGCATTTTGTGGTTGCTTCCTCATGATGTTCTTTAAATTCTTTCTCTATCCCAGTGGTCTCCACCCTTAATTCACATTGTAACCGAGGTAGTTGTCAAAAAAAAAATTCTGATGCCTTAGTCTAAAAGAGAATTTCATTTCATTAGTGGGAGATACAGCCTGGACATCAGAACTTTAAAATTTCCCCGATGATGTGCAGTCAAGGTTGAGACCAATCCCAAACCAAAACCACTGCCACTGAGTCGATTCCAACTAATAACAACTCTATAGGGTTGTTATTATAATTTTTTTTAATGTTTTATTGTGAATTATATGATCATTTACATGGAAGAACATTAGCTTTACATTCATCCTATGGTATATCATTTCATTGCCATGGTTATAATCCCCTGCATGCATCCTCAACCAACCAAAGGTTATATCGTGCAAGCCTGCCCCGCCGGTCAAGAGCACACAGTCCCTCTCCCTCTCTGGGTCTAGAGTCCCCAACCACTCCATCTCTCCACGTCATCATCTCTGCCTCCATCTCTGGTGTCACTGCTTCTCTGGGTAGGGTCTCACACTCTGCTCTTCTCCCTTGATGGTCCCTTGATGGTTCCAGGGACCTTGGCTCCTGGACTTCATAGTCAATTACTCCCCTCGCAGTCCATCCTGGTAACAATTATTCATCATTGTACCACAATTCACCATTGGATCTATCCCTATCTCCTTTCATTAGCCCGGCCCAGACAGATTGGATACTACTCAGTGGAGAGTCTACCCTCCTCCATGCCCTCTGGATCTAGAGTCACTTCTTGCCTTTGTAGCACCCCATTGGCTACAAATTAGCACCTTTGCAGCCAATGCCCAAGTTGCCCATCCCTGTCTACTCTGTGTATGGAGTGGGTGGGAATGATCCTCGCTGTAAAGATTTGTTCCCGCTTTTGAGCTACTGCATCCATAGGTGTAGGTCAAGTTCATCAAAACGTATCAGATTACTCTTTTTTTTCCCCCCCTTTTCTTTCTTCTTCTAGTTGAGCTCTAATTATAATCTTTACAGAAGTAGCCTGACAAATCACCTACAGTGTGGTTGATGGGTTCAAAATATTAATGATTGAGCACTTAATGACTGCACCAGCAGGGTTCCTCCAAGGTTGCGAAACAGTGCTCAAACCTCCTTTGAAGGTAGGCAGAACTAAGTGGTTTGATTAGACTCAATTTCAAGTCTTCTGACAAGAAAGCATACAGATAATGTTGTATACTTTCTACTCCATTACATAAGAAAGCACACAATTTCTAGTTGTTTCCTGCTAACACCAGTAAGATTGATAGTGGCTAAGGTATTGCAAGCCTCATCCCCCATTACAGTTTCCCATCTACCTGTCACTTGATAGTTTTAGCTATCATAGATAATGCTGATTTAGAGCTAGTATTTCGTTGTGATCACAAAATGGCAAATTCTAATCTTATCATTCCATCCATATGGACTTCTACAAAGAAAACCACTCCCTTCTCAATCAGTCAGTTACCCTAAATACTATTTAGCCAAAAAGTTTATGTCTTGTTTTTTAAAAATCATGCTTTCTGCCAGCATGAGCCTTTGGATATAAATGAGAATGAAAGATAAACAGATTTAGTGTAATTTATGAAAAAAAATCGTTAGAGGACTGACTAAACACAAAGCATCCCAGTTTTTACTTCTGATTTACATTTTCTATTCAATCAAACAGAAAATTATTATCAGATTACTCACTTTACCAATTCCAAACATTCATGAAGTAAGTCTAGGTACCTAACAGCACAAATCCAAATTTCTAAGATCAGTATGCACTATGAAGTATGAAAATAAAAATAAGGATTCTAACTGTGGAGACTTTGATCAAAATACTGAATCACAGGTAAACTTAAAACTGCTATAAATCATCTGATTATCTTTTAAATTCACTTAAAAGTGGATACAGCAAATAGGTTAATGAGCAATTTTCTATAGTCAAATAGCAGATTAAGAAAGAAAATGGCAAGACTAATTTGGGCTTAAAATAAATTTCCTTCTGCTCAGGGTTTATTAGACACTAAAGTCAAAGGAAATTTAAATGTTTCCTTCAATAGAACAGACATTTATGTTTCAGATACTTTTAGGTGTAACCTTAACAGGAATCCCGGGCAAAAGTGATTCTTCTATTATTTGCCCTCATCAAGGCAGGAATTTGGAAAGTTATCAGAGAACTAGCAAATAAAATCAAACCAAATCTACAATCATAGACTTGATTCCAACTCATAGCAACTATAGAACAGAGTAGAACTGCCCCTTTGGGTTTCTTTACGGGCAATCAGTTGTTCAACAGAACGAGGGAATACTGAATGGTTAAAATTAGGAAAGGTGTGCACTAGGGTTATATTCTTTCACCATACTTATTGAATTTGTATGCTGATTGGAGAAGCTGGATTACATAAAGAAGAGAGTGTGGCATGAGAATTGTTGGAAAACTCATTAACAACCTGCCATGTGGAGGTGATACAACTTTGTTTGCTGAAAGCGAAGAGGGCTTAAAATACTTACTGATGAAGATCAAAGATCACAGCCTTCAGTATGGGTTGCACCTCAATGTAAAAAAGAAAAACAATCCTCACAAGTGGACTAAATAACATCATGTTAAATGGAGAAAAGACTGAAATTGCCAAAGATTTAATTCTGCTTGGATTCACTATCAATACTCATGGAAACAGCAGTCAAAAACTCAAACAATGTATTGCACTAGGCAAATCTGCTATCCTAGACCTCTTTAAAGTGCTCAAGAGCAAAGATGTCAGTTTGAGAACTACGGTGCCCCTACCCAAGCCATGGTATTTTCAATAGTCTCATATGCATGTGAAAGTAAGACAATGAATAAGGAAGACTGTAGAAGAATGGATGTATTTGAGTTTTGGTTAGAGAATATTAAATGTACCATAGACAGAAGAACAAACTAATTTGTTTTGGAAGAAGTATAGCCAGAATGCTCCTTAGAAGCCAAGATGGTGTAGTGGTTGTGTGCCGTCAAGTCGGTTCTGACTCATAGTGACCCTGTATAGTGTTTCCAAGGCTATAAATCTTTACAGGAGCAGAAAACCTCATCTGTTGCCCATGGAGCAGCTGGTGGATTCAAACTGTTGACCTTGTGGTTGGCAACTGAGTGCATAGCCCACTACAGCACCTGAAATCCTTCAAAGGAAAGGAAGAGGAAAGGCTGAAGATGTAAAAACCCATGAAATCAATGCTCTCAAGACTCAATATCTCACTGATGATTGCAAGTAAAGCACCAAGAGTGAGGCATGATAAGACACCAGCTAAGAACTCAGTACCATGAGTCAGAAGGGCCTGTATTCAGATGTGGCTCTCTCATTAGCTGTGAGACCTTGGCCAAGTTACTGATCCTCAACTATCTGACCTGTAAAATGGATTCATGGTAGCCCCTCATTCACACTACTGAAAATATCAAGTGATGCAATGTAATTAACACTGTAGTGGTCCATGGTAAGTAATTTTATTGTTACATTGTTATCAACATTAGCTAATATTACTACTTTGCTGCTGTTGTTAAGTGTCATTAAGTTGGTTCCAACTCATAGTGACCCTATGGCACTGTGGGTTAATATGCTTTAATGATGTGGATGGAACAAAACTTTTAGGTCGTCAAGTTGGTTCTAACCCATAGCGAGCCTGTATAGTGTTTTTAAGGAGCAGCTGGTGAGTTTGAACTGCTGGCTATGGTAGAAACCAACTTTGCAGTGGAGCGCCATTAGCCCACAGCACCACACCAGGACTCTAGTCTACATGTATAGTCGTCTTTTATGTTGTTTAAAAAAAGTACTTGCAATGAAGAAGTCATTGGTCATGTAAAATTGTCTCGTGATCTTTAGCATCATTTCTATAACCAAGGCCATATTTTTCAACTACTGATCCTTCCTCTGTTTCCAATCTTTGCATTCCAATTGCCAGTAATTACAACTACATCTTGATTGCAAGTTTGATCAATTTCAGACTGACAAAATTGGTAGAATTCTTCCATTTCATCTTTATTAGCTTTAGTGGTTGGTACGCAAATTTGAATAATAGTGGTATTAACTGGTCTTCCTTGTAGGCATATAGATACTATCCTATCACAGACAGCATTGTACTTCAAGATAGATCTCTGAAACCCTATACAGAGTCACTATGAATCAGTTACCATGTTCTTTTTGATGATGTGTTAATGGATGCTTGTAGTTGTGTTTTCTCATTTTAAGCCATGCCTCATCGGGACCTAAAAGTTTTGCTCCATCCACATCATTAAAGTCATCTCTACTTTGAGGAGACAACTCTTTGCCAGCTTATTTTGTCTCTCACACTGTGGACATATCATCAGGAGGGACCAGTCCCTGGAAAAGGACATCATGCTTGGTAAAGCGGGGAGTCAGCGAAAAAAAGGAAGACCCCAATGAGATGAATTGACACAGTGGCAAGAGCAATGGGCCCAAGTGTAGCAATTATTGTAAGGTTGGCTCAGGACTGGGTAGTGTTTCATTCTGTTGTGCATATGTTCAGTACAAATCAGCACCAACTCAACAGTACCTAATAACAACAATAACCCAAAGGCACAGTTCTAGTCTGTCCTATAGTTACTATGAGTTGAAATCTATTCAGTGACAGTGGGTTTGGTTGTTTTGGTTTCATTTTTCACTATATATATATATAATTAGGGATAATTCCAGAGTAATAGCTATAGAAAACAGGTCATCTTTTGATTCTTCTTGTTGTTGTTATTCGTAGAGGTGAAAAAAATACTGCAATTTAACAACTCACATAAGCTATTCCAGAGTTACTAACCAAAGTCCCAAATCAAAATAATGTTCACCTTGTCCTTAGTGTGAATTGAAACTGATTGCTGATCATCACACAATATTTCCTAAGCACAGTGAGTTTTCTTAGACGGGCCCTCAGCAGTCACAGAGATGTGTTCTGGGGATAATGAAGAGTGCAAGGAAGGGTTGGAAGCAAACCAAAACAGAGTAGGAATCTGACCTACTTTCCTAATGAGAATCCACGTGTCTTCTCTGTTTGCATTCCTCTCACCCACCTGGGCAGACTTGGAATGAACTGGTGATTGCTCTGAATGTAGAGAGGTTGAGTTTTCTATTGCCATCTTCCTGTCTTAATTCAGGTATCGGTAGTCTGATGAACCTTCCTTCAGGGGCATACAACTGTCGCTAAGGCCTGTCAAAATTTTTTCTTTACTCATTGACTCTTCCTTGCTCCTCAATCCACTGATGTTCATGGGACTTCCTTGTCTACAGGTCCATATTTTTGAGCAAACCAAAGGAGATAACCAAACTCACTGTCATCCAGGGGATTTCAACTCATAATGAACCTATAAGGCAAAGCGGAACTGCTCCATAGGGTTTCCAAGACGGTAAATCTTTAAGAGAGCAGACAACTGCATCTTTCTCCTGTAGAATGGAGGGTGGATTTGAAACACTGATCTTTTCGTTAGCAAGTGAATGCTTAGTCCACTGCACCTTTCTGAGCAAAAAGGCATATATACGTTATCTTTAGAAGCAACATAACAGGGGAAAAGAGAGTGAGCTCTTGACTTTGCCAGATCTTCCCCTAACAAAATGATTTCCTTAATATCTGTAAGCCTCACTTCCACATCTAGTAAAACATAATAATCATTCCATGGTCATAGACTCATTGGTGCTATGGGCTAATGCGCTGAACTGCAAAGTTGATTTGAACCACAAGTTCAATGCTTCAAGCTCACCAGCAGCTCTTGGTGCTTAACAACAACACTATACATGTAAGGTAACCAGCATGGTGCCTGGATCAAAACATATTAATTCTCATGCTGGTGTGAGACAAATCTCACTCAGACACAGCTTCTTGTACACTTTGTCTATTATGAAAGGTAACTTGCAAAGAAAAAATACTTCTTGATAACAAACACTTTACACAGTTTACTTTTTTTGTCATAGCAAATTTATCTACACCACTGAGAACCTGGTATAAAAAAATAACTTTATTTGGAGAGGACACATCATAATAAACACTCATAAGAGGGAATTCAAGAATGTTTATATTCTTTATAAAGAACAACCTTTAAAAAGAATAATGGAATCAGTAGCTGTCCAAAAGTTCACTGACTTATACACAGAATTTCGCAGTGTACCTATATTTTTTTTTTCTGGAGACAGGATCAATCTTTGGCCCAGGAGTCTAAATAAGGTTAAGAACCATGCATGTAAGTGCTATTAAATATTCCCCTCTCAAATTCTATCTTGTAACAACAAAGCATTTCATATACAGTGCTTAAGGGATGAAGAGAACAACATGTATTTCTGTAGTTTTGTCCTCGAATATGGATGTTATTCACAGATAAACATTTTCCTTCCAGGCAAGCCACATGGGAGAAAAAAGGAAACCAATTGCCATGTAAAATAACTAAAAGAGAATTGATTTAGGAGCAAAGAGTCATACTCAGGGACATCAGTGGAAGCTCCGCCCTTTTGAGTCAATGGACACAGAGATTTCCTGGCCTCTGTTTCCTGTGGGCCTTGGTGTTGGCTACTGTTGAAGAATGTCAGACAACACCTGCGGATTTTTCAAAAGGATTTCCAAATAAACACTGCCTTCTCATTTCCCCCTTGGAAATGGGGCTACCTTGTTTATGTTTATTTACATAACCTGCTCACCTGGGATCCAGTGTAATTTCTACATTATTACCCATAGCCTTAGAGCCAGTTCTGATTCTAGCAACCATATACGATAGAGCAGAACTTCCCCATATAGCTTCCAAGGCTGTAGGATCAGCACTGGTCTATGAATCACAAGGTCAATAGTTCAAACCCTCCAGCTGCTCCTTGGAAACCGTATACAGGGTCACTATGAATCAGAATTGACTCGACGGCACTTAGCAACAACAATCTTTACTGAAGAAGGCTGCCACATCTTCTTCCTGTGTAACAACTGGTAGGTTCAAACTGCTGACCCCACCACAATAAGAAAAAGACAAATAATCTAAGTTTTAAATGGACAGAGGAAATGGACACTTCACCAAAGAAGATATTCAGGCAGCCAACTAAAAATGCTCATAATCATTAACCATTAGAAACATACAGATCAAAACAATATTATTTCACCTCAGCATTAACAGCAGAGTTCAAAAAAATAGGAAATAAATGCTTGCAAGGATATGAAGAGTCTGGAACCCTCATATACTGCTGGTGGGATTGCAAAATGGTGCAACCAAGTTTTGTGGAAACCAGTTTGGTGCTTCCTCAGCAAGTTGGAAACAGAAATACCGTATGATTCAGTACTTCCACAAATAGGTGTATATCCTAGGGAAGTGGCTCTTATTTCCCTCGGATATATACCTAACTTTGGTACATACGCATAATGAAATACTATGAAACATTAATGAATCGTGATGACACCTCATAACATGAATGAACCTAGAGGACATTATGCTGAATGAAATAAGTTCATCACAAAGGACAAATATTGTACGAGACAATTATAAAAAGTCAAGAAATAAATATACTTCGATGGTAACCAGAGGTAGGAGGGGAAGGAAAGATACATTACTAACTAGAGGGGCAGATATATATTAACTTGTATGAAGAGGAAGGCACTATACAATAAGAAGGTCAGCTACAAAGAGGAAGGTCAAGGCTTTGGAACAGTTCATAGTAGTTCAACTCTCAGCTGAGAATTTGTATTTCCACCCTAGACAGACTGAATCAAAATCTACATTTTAACATTCTCCCCAGACAATTGCTATAGATTCCCGGGTGATTGCAATAGACCCACTTATAAATGCACATCTTGTTAAAATGTAGATTCTGACTCAGTATGATGGTGGGAGTCGGTTCCAACTCATAGAGACCCTGCCCAGGGTTTCTGAGGCTATAAAGCTTTACAGGAGCAGAAAGCCTCCTGGAACAGTTGGTAGTTACAAACTGCTGACCATGGGTTAGCAGCCCAACTCATTACTACGCTACCGGAGGTCCATCTGATTCAGGATATCTGGGTGGAGATGCAAATTCTCCATAGGGGGTCAAACTGGAATGAACAGGTTTGAAACTGGTCGAAAATACTGTGAATAACCAGGCAACAACCTTTTGCTACCTTTAATGGAAGCAATAAAGATGAAAATCAAGTAAATCAGTAGATTATTAAAAGAAAACATGGCTATCATGAGGCAGTGAAGATGAGGGGGAAATTGCATAAATACATTATTATCTAAAGATTTCTTATTGAAAATAAGCTTCCCCTTCTATATGGATGCTTTAGGAGCCCTAGTGGCACAGTGATTAAAGCAGTAGGCTGTTAATCGAAAGGTTGATGATTCAAACCCATCAGTTGCTCAACAGAGAAAGATGTGGCAGTCTGTTTCCATAAAGATTTACAGCCTTGAAACCCTATAGGGCTGATCTACTAGGTCCTAAGAGGGTCAGTTTGAGTTGGAAATAACTGGACACCCGTGGCTTATATTGATATTAAATCCTTCCAGAAAATAGCACCATACTAGAGTGCAAATTTAAGCTGAAGGATTCAAATTCAACTCTATAATTTTTTATTTAGTTGTTCAGTCAGATTTCTTAGCAAATTGGTTTTCTTCATTATTTATTCAGTGCTGCTTTTTCTTAAAATACTACAATATTGAGTTTCAGATTTCCATATCTTATTGTTGTTCTAAAAAATCAATGCACGAAAACCAATGCAGCTACCTGACTTAGAAAGTTCATATGTAACTTTAAAAATATGCACTATCCCTTCCTGGGTCCATGGAAGATATCGACTATAAACTGCTCCAAGTATTTCAAACTGAATTCATTGGAAACCCACCAAAAGCAGGGCTAGAGCAGCAAAGGAACATAAGACTGAGAGATTTCTTTTAAATTCCTTTATACTGTCTTCTCACACACAAGCAGAATAAAGCTGTAACCACTGTGGAAATTTACAGACTCAGCTTTACAGAGAACTTTATTTATTTATTATTCAAAACTGCCAACTCTTGATTCTCCAAGCACAGTGACAACAGCTTTAGATCCCCAGTAGTTAGCACAGTGCCAGGGACATCATGAGAACCCAATACATGCTCAATACATCATGAGAATATTTAACATGTGACTACACATATCAGCACTTTTGGGGAAAGACTGATAGAGGGGCCCTTCAAGAGGACTGAAGTGTCTCATCCTGAAATGTTTTGTGGGCATGGCAGATGCTGTTAGAAGATGATCCTATCTACTGATCCCAACACTAGTTTCATCCACAGCTGTGGCTGACCATGTCATTCACACTAACAACATCCCACCTTATGCACCCAATGAGGATGGCAGGAGAGAAGAAGAAATAGAGCGAGGTCTCACTGAGCAGAGCAGGTTGCTAACAAAGATCAAGTTAAAGAACCACCACCAAGGCTCTTTTGCCAATTACCCGGGTCTCTCTGAGTCATCCTGCTCACAGCTGGCCCACATGAAACCATAGCCAATATCCGAACAAACAAGATGACGTGGGTTCTCGTTTAAAAAAAAAAGTTAAAAACTACAGAGCTATATGATTCATACCTGAACAATGCTAGAAACTCTCATGTAACAACCAGATTGTTTCCTGGCAAGTGGACAGCGAGCTCTCACAGAGGCTAAACAAGGGCATGATGTTCCAATTGTCCAACCTTTCCAGTTGCACAGTGGAGAATGGATTGAATGGTAGTGCAGAGCATGGAGCAACAGGGAACTGGAACTTTGAGGTCAATGATTAGTCACAATCACAACACTTTAATAGGGGAGGCCAGATTTAGCAAAGAAAAATACAGAACACCTGAAATTTGAATTGAAGATAAAGAGCAAATAATATTTAGTATAAATAGCTCCCAAATATTGCATGGAACATACTGTTTTCCTGAAATGCAAATTTCACTGGGCCTCCTGTATTTTATCTGGCAATCCTACTGTAGGAGAATTTATGTCGAATGTTTTAAAAGTCTTCTGGTCCCAAAGGAGAATCATTCATTCTGCCTCTAGACTGCTCTTTCACAACTGCAAAATAAGAGCTATACCTGAAATCAGGCAAAGTTACCTAGCTTAGGCCAGGAAAGTGCTGTAAACCTAAAAGCATTTTCATTGCCAAGAGTTATCTCTTTATTCATTCAAGAAAAACTCATTGAGTACCTGGTCTATGGCAGGCACCATGCTACACCAGTTGTAGTCTAGTCAGTTCCAACTCATGGCACCCTCATGTGTGTCAGAGTATAATTGTGCTCCAAAAGGGGGTTCAATGGTTTAGATGTCGGGAGTAGATTCTCAGGGCTTTTTTTCTGAGGCACCTTTGGGTAAACTGAAACGACCTACTCTTTCAGTTAAGCATGATAACTGTTTGTATCACCCAGAGACTCCTAGGCACCACACTAGTCATTTAAAAATACAATCCTGAGACAGCCTTCACAGCAAAAGGCAGAAGCATGGCATCAGTGGACCAAATAAACGAAACCATAAATAAAATTTTAAAACAGATTCAAATCAGCCCCTTACTAAGTATCTACAGAGACATAAAGGAATAAGGGTAACGTGATCCTGCCAGATGAATGACTGGCCATTAAGCTACCCTCCAAGCTAACAGCAGTGTCAACAACTTTACTCACCAATGTGAAAGGTGATACATCTGTATTTCAGGTAGTTCTCCTATTTCTAACTGAATTTCCTTAGTATTTGGGATTATATAAAAGTGTCAAAATGTTATAGGAAGTGCATATAAGTGTGATACTATGAAAAAAACAACAAGAAGACACATTTCAATTACGCCTGGTTTTATCATTTGCCTTTGCAAATGATAAATTTGCATTTACCCTAAAGGCTACAGAACACAGCAGAGGTTGCTTTCAGGACACTTGGAGAGAGAAGCATTCTAACCAACTAAAATGTATTTAGTTTTAAAAGCACAGGCTAATACTCTTGGTCTCCTTTCAGTATTCTAGAGTGTGCAGTACCCTTCAAGGAGGAAACTTATACAGGGAGAACATAAAAACAGAAAATTCCTTGTTCCTGAAACTGAAATTTCCTTTTAATGTTAGTTTACTGTAAAGACACATGAATCCATCAGTGTCATAGAGGGAGGGAGCTGAGATAACCCTGGAACTCAGACTTGAAAACCAAAACTCTGCAGACCCAAATGAGAGTCTTAGGGAACAGCGGAATAGGATAACTAAAGTGAAATAATCTTGTAAACAGAGGAGTCAGAGTCTAGCCCCCAAACTTGGCTGCACTGTGGAGTCACCTTGCTGTTGTTGTTAGGTGTTGTCAAGTCAGTTCCACCCCATAGTTACCCTACACACAACAGAATGAAACATAGCCCAGTCCTGCATCATCCTTATAATTGCCATTATACTTGAGCCCACTGCTGCTACCTGTGTCAGTCCATCTTATTGAAGGTCTTCCTCTTTTTGTGCTGACCTTCTACTTTACCTACCATGATGTCCTTCTTCAGTGACTGGTCCCTCCTGATAACATGTCTCAAGTATTAGAGATGAAGCCTCACCATCCTGATTTCTAAGGAGCCTTATGGCTGTACTTCCTTCAACACACATTTGTTTGTTCTTCTGGAAGTCCATGGTACTTTTAATATTCTTCTCCAACATCATACCTCAAATGCAGCTATGATCTTCCTTATTGATTGTCCAACTGAAAATACCATGGCTTGGGTAGGGCACCACCTCAGTCCTCAAACTGACATCTTTGCTCTTCAACCTTTAAAAGAGGTCTTTTGCAGCAGATTTGCCTAATGCAATATGTCATTTGATTTCGTGATTGCTGCTTCCATGAGTGTTGATTGTGGATCCAAGCAATAGAAGTCTCTGACAACCTCAATCTTGTCTCCATTTATCATGAGGCTATTTATTGGTTCAGTGGTAAGGATTTCTGTTTTCTTTACATTGCTTTTTAATAGTTTTTTTTTAAAGCTTTTATTGTTAATTGAGTAATAGTTTACATGGCCAAACATTGGTTTTTCACTCAAACAATTGTATTTTGTTTCACTGAAATGATTACAATCCCCTCCATGTGCTATCGGATAGCAGTATTTGCCTCTGGTCCCTTTTTTTTTTTTTTTTTCCCATATGTACACAAAAACGCACAGGAATATGTAATCATTTAAACAGCCAAAGGGCACATTTTGCAAGCCAGCATCCTGGCCACCGGCACACAGCCTTTCTCTTTCCATGAGTCTAGAGTCCTCAGTTGCTCTGTCTCTCCATGCCATCACTTCTGCTTCTGTCTCTGGTGTCGCTGCTTCTCTGGTTAGGATTCCCTGTTCATGCTCTTCCCTCTTGCTGGTCCTAGGCTCCTCTGGTTGTGGAATGTAAGATTAACTACTCCCCTCTTTGTTATACATCTTCTACCTTTATAGTTGTGACTATCACAATTAGTCATGATAACCATCACTCACTATTGAAACAAAAGAATCCGATCCCCAGCTCCTTTTACCAGACCCATCTAGACAAGATGTAAACAATTTAGTGGGGATTCTACCTTCCCTCACTCTCTCTGAGACTAAAACCCCTCTTGAAAACTTGTAAGCCAGCCACTTCATTTCTTTATAACCCCTCCATTTTAGGTAGCCAATGTCTCAGTTGCCTATCCCTATCAATGTTGTGTACTGAGGGGGCTCTATAACACTTTAAAGTGGACTTGCACAGCAGATTTGCCAATGCAATATGTCATTTGAATTCTTGACTGCTGCTTCCATGAGTGTCAATGGAATCACCTGGAGATCTTAAAATAGTATTGATGTCTGCTTTCCATCCCCAGATACTATGATTTAGTTAGCATGAGTGACACTAAACCAGGCTTTCAAAGTAGGCAATCCTTCTCTCAAAGTTGCATGGGGAGGAACAATTCCCACAACACCCAAGGGTTCATAATAGGAAAGAAGACCATTAGGAAAGCTCTTTTGACACCAAAAATTTACCAAAGATCATTGTGTTAGTTAAGGTTTTGTGTTAATTTGGCTGGGCCAGGTTTCTCAGTGGTTTGGCAGTTATGACATGATAATCTCCAATGATGAGCAGCTAATCAATTGCAAGGAAGACTCCTTTGGGGAGTGGCCTGCTTCCAACATACTGGATACTCAGGCTAAGCTTGCTTGCTTTTTGCTGGGTCTAGATCTTGCTGCTGGCTCATCATCTCATTTCCAGTTCTTTAAACTTGAGCCAGCAACCTGCTATACTGCCTGCCCATCTTAGATTCATTCATTTCTGCAGCCAGAAGCTTGCCAACTGATCTTCTGATCTTGGGTTCATCAGTCCCTGCAGCTACATGAATCAGGATAAGTCTCCAGCCTGACATCTGAGACCCATGAACTTGAAACTTACTTGCCTCTACACCTCTGTGAGCCATTTCCTTGATACAAACCTCTCTTTGTATATGCATATATAAGTTTCACAGGTTTTGCTTCTCTAGAGAACCCAGCCTAAGAAATCATGTTTGTCTTTTCCAAAAGAAGATGGGATACCTGACTGAATGTACTTTAGACTATTACAAAAGCTGTGCCAGCCCCTGCTGGTACTTTTCAATCTCAAGTTTCTATGTTGATGAGAAGAACTTGGATATGGGAATGGGCTATTTCCACCACCAATTATTGAATATAGGCCTAATTCTATGTTGGCTTGTGTCCAATAGTAAAAACTTGTTGGTGGGAAAGAGGAACAATATACGTACATGTTACCAAGGATTCAACATAAGAATATTCTGAAGGGCTTATAAGATTAAAGGGACGATCTTATTTAATTTAAAACTGCTTCTGTAGGTCAAGACTCTGACGTCTTTAATATCCTTAAGTTCAGCTAAAAAGTCCAAAATAGTGCTTCCCAATCTTTACTGAACATCAGAATCACCTAAAATGCTTTTTTAAATCTGTAGAGATAAAAAGTTGTTCAGTGGTTGCCTGGGCTGAGGTGGGAAGAGGGCTGTCATTGGGTATAAGAATTATTGGGTGATGGAAAAATTTTAAAACTGGATTGTGGAGATGGCTGCACAACTCTGTGGATATACTGAAAATCATTAAATAATTGTACACTTATAATGAGTAAGTTTTATTATATGTAAATTAATCCTCAGTAAAATTACTTTAAAGAAAACAAGTAATATAAAGAATAAACTAAAGAAGTTAGAGAACCCAATCTATTTAATGGTAGAAAAAATGCTCAGCATTGTTTTTTTAACTTTATAAAAACATAATAATTTAATTTAAAAGCACTCATAAATTTTTTAGTTTTTCATGTAAATTCATAGGCTATGCAAAAATGCAGGAGCTCTGGTAGCGTAGTGGTTATGAATCGGGCTGCGAACCTTAAGGTCAGCGGTTCGAAACTACCAGCCGCTCCGCGGGAGAAAGATGAGGCTTTCTACTCCCGTAAAGATTTACACCCTCGGAAACCCTGTACAGGGTCGCTATGGGTCGGAACCGACTCAACGGCACTTAACAACAACAACAACATGCAAAAATGCAGCTACCTAAACCCCACTCCAATAGATTCTACTTAATTTTCTAGGGTAAAATTCAATCATCTCTCTTATTTTTTAACCTCTGCCGCCCACAAGATTCAATGCTATTGAATCCATTTTAACTCACAGTGACCCTGTAGGACAGAGCAAAACTGCCCCATAGGGTTTCCTGAGGTATATCCTTACGGAAGCAAATCACCAGGTCTTTTCCCTCACAAAGCAGCTGGTGAGTTTAAACCACCACCCTTTGAGTTACAGCCAAATGCTTAACCATTTGAGCCACCAGGCCTCCTGTGGCAGAATAAGCACTGAACTGATAACTAAAAGGTTTCTGGTTCAAACCCACCAGCCCTTCCTTAGAAACCCTATGCTGTTGTTGTTGTTAAGTGCTGTCAAGTCGGTTCCGACTCACAGCGACCCTTTATAGGGTTTCCAAGGAGCGGCTGGTGAGCTTGAACTGCCGACCTTGTGGCTCAAAACAACCTTATGCATTAACTCACAGCACCACCCCAGGACTTCAATACAGGGTCGTTATTTGTTAGAACCAACTTGACGGCACTTAATAATACAGTGTCTTATTTCTCATTCAATTTATCCCATTTTCTTTAACTCCTAATCATCAGGGACCTTATCACAAATGAAAATTCTTTGCCAATAAAATTGGAATCATGGAAAAAGCAGTAATTTAGATAACACTGTACAGTAGGGCATATATGAGATTATAGCATACTCAGAGAGGAAACGAACCAGCATTGATTCAATCACAGAGATGGAATAACTATCTCTGGGTAGGCTTTCATAAGATCACCCATCCCAAGTGTTCAGGACGGTCTTGATTGTAAATACTGTGTTCCGTTGAGCCCATAACACATCAAAATATGTCAGAGAAGAAGACAGAGGAGACTGAGTCTTTCTTGTCTTTGACTGTGTAGCAATTTGTACTTTTTAAAGGCTTTAACCCATGTGCCTGTGCTATTTTAAGAATATAGAAATTATAAAGTTTTGGCTTTCAAACTACATTCGCTGAATTGACTTTTGCATTGGGAAGGTGTACATTAATTTATAAATCATTAGATATAGGTCTAATCCTGATGTTCTAGGTGAGTAAATAGAGGCAAAAGTTAACTATATTGCCTTTAGTTTTTATTTTTCCACTTAACAAGGGACAAGCTTGGAGTCTGAATTAACCCCTACAGAATTTTACATCTTCTATTTAATAGGGGCCATGTTTCATTCTGTTGTACATAGGTCCTGTGAGTCGATACTGAGTCAACAGCGCCTAACAACAACAACAATTTAATAAGAAAGTCGTCTTGGTGTGGTGCTATAGGATATGCACTGGACTACTAAGCACTGGATTCCTAATCACAAGGAGTCCTGGTGTGGTGCTGTGGGTTAATGCGCCAGATTGCAAAGCCGTTTGAACTGCAAGGTCGGCAGTTCAAGCTCACCAGCTGCTCCTCGGAAACCCTAGACAGGGTCGGAAATGACTCGATGGCACTTAACAACAACAACTAATCACAAGGTTGGCAGTTCAAACCCACCAACAACTCTCCAGAAACCCTTTACAGGATCACTATGAGTGGGAACTGACTTGATGGCACTTAACAAAAACAACAAGATAATGGTTAAAGACAAATTTGGAGTCAGATATATGATAAAGTTTTTTTATTTATCAATCATTAACTATGAGGACTTGTCCATACTACTCTAACTCTGTTAACCTTATCTTCTTCATAAATAATATAGATTAAAAAATATAACCTAAGAGGATTGTTAAAAAGATTGAATATGATAATAATATATGCAAAGTACTTAGGCTAGTAGTTGCCACATTGTTGTTTCTGTTGTCTAAGCGACATGCAGTTGGTTCTGATTCAAGTGACCATGTGTAGTGTTTCCAAGGTGGGTTTGAACCACTGACCATACAGCAATTGTTATCTATAATCGCATTCCTAAAGATGCAAACAGGTGAAATGGTCAGAGATTTGCTGAGACAAATTCCAGAAGTCCGATTTCTTAACTGTAGTCAGATTGATCAAAGACTATATTGGCCTGAGCCCACATACATACAATTACAGCTCATGTTCTGGTGCAAGCCCAATTCAAGTTTGCTCTTTACACTGGATTGCTTTTGCAAACACTGGCATCCAGACAAAATCACAACATCCTGTGCAACACACTGCTGAGGCTACTATTGTGCAGGAAAATTAACAGCTGATCTCTAAAAAAATGGGAGTGAGAAAGCATAAAAGGAATCAGTCCATTGCACCTGGTCTGGTTAATATGCTTATGAAATCCCCATTTCTGGAAGGCAAAATACAAAGTGCTAGGAAAATAATTTTCTTAAAAATAAACAGATCCCAAGAGATCAATGGTCTGGGAAAATTCCTCTGAGATACTAACAGACCCCTAAATATAAACAGTAAGCAACTTTTCAGTTAATAGACAATATAATTCATATGCCCTCCAGACACAAGTTGGGAGTCAACTTGACAGCAATCAGTTTTGGTTTTCCAAACACACACACATCACAACACGTACACACATTTGAAAAGTTACAGTGATTCCAAAAACAGGCAAAAACATACATATGATTCATTACTGAAGCATGACTACCCTTGGAATAGTCTACTGAGAGATTTGAGATCGTTTCTAAACCAGACTTATTCATCCCGGACACACTACATGGAAATACCTCCCACCCCACAAGATCTTAACAACTCTGAAAGAATCTTCTTCTCTTGAAGGAAAAAAAAAAGCACTTCTTTTATACAGATGTACATATTGAAATTTCTCTATGAATTATGAGAAAAAGTAAAATTTTAAAACATTATGGGTGTTTTTCATATGTAATTTTTTTTTTTTGGTTTTTCTTCTCTAATTTGTAGACAATTATCTATCTCCTTAAAAGTTGATTTTAAATACTGTAGGGAGACAAAAGTCAATCAAACCCAACCTTGCCTTTGAGAGCTTTTATGGTATACTAGGAGGAGCTCTGGTAGCGTAGTGGTTACGAATCGGGCTGCGAACCTTAAGGTCAGTGGTTCGAAACTACCAGCCGCTCTGCGGGAGAAAGATGAGGCTTTCTACTCCCGTAAAGATTTACACCCTCGGAAACCCTGTACAGGGTCGCTATGGGTCGGCTCCGACTCGAAGGCACTTAACAACAACAACAACAGGAGAAATAAAACTTGCATAGAAAACAAAAATGTTGTTGCACAATAATAATGATAATGACCATTGTAAAAAGGTGAGTCACAAATTATCTGCACTCTGGCTGCAGAATTTATTTTAATCCACTTTCAGAAAAGACAGATACATTATTTTTCAACATAATCTCCTTGCTTTTCAATGTACTTTGTCCATCTGTCAAAAAGCTTTTGTATTCACTTATTTAAAAATGTTTTAGGCTGAGCTGCAAGCCACAAATGCATGGCTGTCTTCACTTCTGTATCAGTGTTGAATCTTCGTGCTCAAAAGGGTGCTTTCAGAAGACCAAACAGGTTCAAGTTCAGTGGAGCAAGATCAGGACTATAGGGAGGATGCTTTAACACTTCAAAATGAAGTTTTTTGCAGTTCTGGTGTGGCACTGTAGGATAAAGCACTGGACCGCAAGATCAATTTAAACTACAAGGACAGCAATTCAAACTCACCAGCTGCTCTTTGGAATCCCTATATGGAATCTCTATGAGTCAGAACTGACTCAATAGCATTTTGTTATTAACACATTGCTAAATGTTTATTAAAGTTTTTCAGAAAATGATCCCATATTCCCACAGCCCTAAAATAAAATGATTATTCTACATAATTTTAAAATCTTTTGTGAGCTTCTAACTGGAGATAATTAGTATAACTAAACATTATCATCTATATACGCTTTTTCCTGTCTTTTTTTCTAGTGCATGCTGAGTCATTTTTATAACCATATTTTACTAACTACTTCCCTGTATTGAATATTTCCATTGAAAAAATTTTGTTACCTTAAATTTTATCACATAGGTACATGCATACAATATTCCCAATATTTTAGAGGTTTTATCTATGACAGATTTCCAGAATTGGTTCTACTACGTCAAATGATTTAAACATTTGATATAAATCTTCTGATAGAGTCTGGGTATAAAAACAAATGGTAGTTTTTGTTTTGCTTCTATCTGTCAACCCCACAAAATTCAAACCCTTTCTTAAGGGGGTGGCATAACTTTTATAAATTTCTCTAAACCCAACAACCAGCTCTGAGCTATCATGGAAGGACTAAACATATTCGCCAAGCACGCTTACCTTCCCCCCGTCCACTGCCCTTCTGCCGGCTGTTGTGTAGTGGCAGAACTTCCAATGATGCGATGCCCGACTTCTCCAGAATATTCACTTCCACCGTAAGCCTCCCAACCAGCTGCTGGGGACGCACACTGATGATGTGCTCATACTTCCCCAGCCGTCTCTGCAAAAGCTCTTCATAGCTTAAGAGGAAGACAGCTTTGTCCTTGCTGGGAATGACTAAAGAAGCTCTGAATGTTTTGGTATCCTCCCTGCAAGGAAGAAAAAGGGACCACTGAATAGTGTTCAGGAAAGATAAAGCCAGATTCCCTCAGGTCACCCACGGCACTCTCTTAGCCAGCCTATGAAATGTTTGGCAGTGTGAGTTCTTCAAAAGAATAACATTATAGGATTGTGAGGAGAGGGAAAAGACTACACTAGAGGGAAGTTAAATTCATCATGGAAAAGTCAATTCCAATTCACGGCAACTCAATGAGTATCAGAAAAGACATTTGTTCCATAGAGTTTTCAATGGCTGGTTTTTCGGAAGTAAATTGCCAATCTCTTCTTCAAAAGTGTCTCTGAGTGGATTCAATCCATCAATATTTCTGGCAGCAGTTGAGTGTATTAACATTTGTATCATTCAGGGACTCCAGAGGGAGTTTACAAAGTTTCAAGGAATATTGAATAGTAGGGAATCAATGACTATTGCATTTCCCTGCCCCCGACAACCCCTATAGGGTAATGGGAAAAGGGGGACATTTATATAAAGGAACTGCTAGGTCAGAGGGCTTTAGAGTCAAGATGCGAATTGCACTTTCCTCTTTCTAAAAATGTCCACATGAATTCTGACATTTTATATATCTTTAAATAGTTAATGCACTAGGTTTTACACCTTGGTAAAGGGTGGTGAATGAATGTGTTTAGAGGGACAGGAAAAAAGCTAAGGATTACAAAGCTTATAAAAATACCACCTATCTGGATGCTTTCAGTACTGGCAGAGATGTAGACCGATCATCAAAAGGATAGTGTGATAGTTAAGGCTTTGTGCCAGCTTAGCTGGACCAGGATTTTCAGTGCTTTGGCAGTTTAAGATGCAGTAATCTCCAAAGATGAGATCTAATACAATATAATCACCTACATGAGAAGATCTGCAATGAGCAGTCTGAAAGGAAGTTTCCTTGGGAGTACAGTCTGCAACATCTTTTATCTTACAAGAGATAAAAGGAGAGAGAGTGAGCAGAGAAGGGGGTAATTACCACCACCAAAAAAGAAAAACTGGAAAGAGAGTGTATCCTTTGGATCTGGGGTCCCTGCACTGTGAAGCTCCTTGTTGTTGTTGTTAGGTGCCATCAAGTCGGTGCCGACTCATAGTGACCTTATGCACAGCAGAATAAAACACTGCCCGATCCTGGGCCAACCTCACTACCACTGCTATGCTTGAGTGCATAGATGCTGCCACTTGGCTAATCCATCTCGCTGAGGGTCTTCCTCTTTTTCTCTGATCCTCCACCTTACCAAACATGAGATTCTTCTCCAATGGCTGGTCACTCCTGACAATATGTCCAAAGTATGAGAGACGAATTTGGCCATCTTGGCCTCCACGGAGCACTCTGGCTGAACTTCTTCCAAAATGAATCTATTGGTTCTTTTGAAAGCCCATGGCACTTTCAATATTCTCCTCCAACACCATAACTTAAAAGCATCAATTCTTCTAATCTTCCTTACTCACTGTCCACCTTTCGCATAAAAATGAGATTACTGAAAATACCATGGCTTGGGTCAGGCACACCTTAGTCCTCAAGCTGACAT
>NW_006408568.1:16429546-16439607 GCF_000296735.1 Chrysochloris asiatica
GTGCCCTGTAAACTTTCACTCAATCCACAAGAAAAACCTTAAATTAAAAAAGAAAAGAAAAAGTGGGAGAAGATACTGATAGGATGACTTGATTCAGCTGTGGGTGTTAGCAGAGTTCATTATAACTTTTAAAACTTAAAACTTCAATATGGGTATAAAATGAACCATCTCAGAACCAAGAGTGGGGGGATCTCACTACCATCAAAGAAGAAAAGCCAAAAGTAGAGCGCACCATGTCTTTTGTCCTTTGTACTCTGAGATCCCTGTGCATTGAATGAACCTCCTTGGCCCACAGACAGAAAGCTGTGACACCAGAGAAGTGACAGAGGAGCAGCAGAACCAAAAGTCAGAGCACCAGACAGAACAGTGCTATAGCTGAGTGACTTTAGGCAGGAGCACTGCTTGCAAAGACAAGGGTGCTCAGTCCATTCAATGGGGAAAGAAAAATCTCTTCAACAAATGGTGCTGGGGAAATTGTATTTCCATATGCAGAAAAATGAAACGGGATCTATGCTTCACACCACGCCCCCCTCCCCCAAAAATGGACTAAGGAACTAAATGTGAAAGCTAAAACCACAAAATGGAAATGCTATCAAGTGTAGCATTCAACAACTCATTCTCTAAAAGAGTAAAAAAAACAACAAACAGAAAAACACAAACAAGTGGGACCACATAAAAATTTAAAACTTGAGTTCATCAAAAGATTTTACCAGAAAAAGTGAAAAGAGTTCAGTTTCAGACTTGAAGGGTAGCTACGGGGCATAATCTCAGGGATTTCACCAGCCTGTCTCAGAACACAAGCCTGGTCTTTATGATTTTGAGTTGTGTTTCACATTTTTCTCCAGTCTATCCAAGAGTTCTTATTAAGATCACTTTTAGAGTGGTCAGGAGTGGTAGTCAGGCACCATCTAGCTCTTCTGGTCTCAAGGTCAGGGAGGTTGGGGTTCACATTGTGCATTAGTCCTTTGGGCTAGTTATTTCCTTGCATCTTTTATTTTCCTCACTCTTCTTTGTTTAGGTGGCCCTTAGATGGCCCTTCCAGATATTAAGACCCCAGTCACTACTCACGGACCAAAGGATGCTGTTGAACATTTTCTTTATGGGGCTATGCTAAGCCAACTGACTTAGATTTCTATCAAGATTATGCTCCTATGACCTCAAGGCCTTTCCTAAGGTCTATGTATAGGTTCCACATGAACACAATTAAGTGTTCTGAAAGTCCCATTTGTCCCAATATTATCCAAAGTATGTTATAATTCATACAGTCCAATGGCTTTTCATAATCAATAAGACATAGGGAAATAACTTTCTTGTATAATCTGCTTTCAGCCAAGATCCATCTGACATTAACAATGATATCCTTCATTCCATGTCCTCTTGAATCCAACTTGAATTTCTGGCCATTTCCTGTCGAGTACTGCCACATCCATTTTTTAATTATCTTCAGCAAACATTGACTTGTATTAGACATTAATGGTATTATGTGATATTTCCTGCAATTTGTTGGATCACTTTTTTTTGGAATAGTCACAAATATGAATATATCCCAGTCGATTGGACAGGTGGCTGTTTTTCAAATTTATTTCCATAGATGAGCAAGCGCTCACAGGGTTGAAACAATTTGTAGGGTATTTCATCAATTCCTTTAGTCTTTTACCAACAACTTTAATGTAGCTTAGGCTTCTTCCTTCAATCCATAATTTCTTGATCGTATGGTTGAACATTGGTACAGTGACTGTGCATTCCTTCCTGCATCTTCTTTTGATGTTTCCTGCTTCAATATTTTGCCCAAAGAATCCTTCAATATACAGCTCAGGACTTGAATTTTTTCTCCAGTTCTTTCAACTTGAAAAATACTGAGCACTTTCTTCCCTTTTGCGTTTTCTAATTATAGGTCTTTGCATATTTCATTATAATACATTAAATTGTCTCCTCAAGCTGCCCATTAAAATTTCTATTCAGTTCATTTATTTCATCCATTCACTTCAGCTACTTTATGTTTCAGAGCCTCTTCTGATAATCATTTCAGAGTTTTAAACGATCTTTTGCTTTCTTTATGTATGAAGTCCTTAATGTCATCCTACAACCCATGTGGTCTTTGGTCATTAGTGTTCAATAGGTCAAATTTATTCTTGAGATGGTCTCTAAATTCAAGTGGAATATACTCAAGGACATAGGTTAGCTCTTATGGATTTGTTTTCATTTTCTTCAGCTTCAATGTGAATTTGCATATGAGCAGCTGATGGTCAGTTCCACAGTTGGCCCATGGCCTTGTTCTGGCTAATGATACTGAACTTCTCTACTGTCTCTTTCCACAGATGTAGTCAATTTGATTCCTGTGTATTCCATTCAATGAGGTCCATGTGTATAGTCACAATTTATCTTGTTGAATAAAGTACTGGCAATGAATAAGCTGTTGGTTTTCCAAAATTCTATCATGTGATCTCCAACATCATTTCTGTCACCAAGATCTTTTTTTTTTTTTTTTTAACAGCTTGAATATGGTTTTATAGGCAACCAACTAGCAGGTTAATGAACCAATTTAAAGTTCTTTACTTAAAACCAATATTCCAGTCAAGAAAGATGAACCCAAAATGCATCCTCTTATACTGATCAACATAACTAAGTACAAATGAAGTCAATGGTGTATCCCATTAGCATGCTGCATTGTGTGTCAATAAAACAAGCCCTCCCCTGCCCGAAACCCTGGCCCTCTGGCAAACAGATATAAATGATTGTGCATTGCATGATGATACTGTTAGGTGAGAACATTGGTTCATGCAGTCAGCTGCCACAGAGGTTGCACTCAAAATCCACAGCCCTGACACCCAGAGTCAGTCTGCTGTGCTCCTTCCACAACACCAGGTGAATACTGTGGTCAGGCATGCTGGTGGCAAAGACCAAGCCTGTGTCATTGTGCCCATCCAGTCCATTCAGCCAGGATGTTTCTCCTGCCAGAAATCTCGAGCCTCTCTTTGATTTCCTGTACTCTCGCAGAGACCAGCAGCTAATCAGGCACTCTGTATGCAAGTCCATGATGTACAGGTAGCAGTTGTCAAACAGCAGGGCAAAGATCTGTCCAAAGCCAAGCAAAGCCAAATTTGCTATCTCAGGAATCTTGATGACCCTGAGAATATCATAACAGTCCCACTGGAAGAGACCTAGTGCTGAACTACAAACAATACATTTGTCATCAAAATGAAGTCTCGGCTGTAGGCAGATACTTCTGTCCTCAGATACAGATAATATCTTTAAGCACTTACAGCTGATTTCTCTCCCACTTGGCCAAATCTTGATCTCATATTTGTCTGCACTTAGAAGGATATAGTCTCCGGGACTGTGCGAGAGAGACTTGACTTTGCACTTCTGTAAAACCACCCACCCCTGTGTGTCCCCGGAAGTGCTGGGCCCTGGCTCTGGAGCTCCATTCCCAGCAGGCCACAGTGTTGTCAAAGGAGCCTGTCACAAGCTTCTGCTCATCGAACTTTACCACTGCACAAGTGTGGGCCTAGATGCCATAAATGCATTGCCCTGGGCTCACATCCCACAGCTTTGCAGACAAGTCATCTGACCCTGTACAGAGAAGTCCATCCTTGCAGTAAAGTGCATACACTCTGGCACTGTGTCCAATTAATGAGGAGGTCTCAAAGGCTTCATGGTCCTTAAGTTGCTTCATTCTCAAAATAGCCTTCAAATAAACCTTCTTCCAGTACAAAGTGTCCTGAACAGAGTCATCTATCTGCCAGTCAAAATTTTTATATGCAGTTTGCCACTCCTCTGAGCAGGCACTTATCTCCTTATTCCACTGTCTAGAGATGAGGCAGCATGTGAGTACAGTCTGAGAATTGAGCCATTTTAACAAATCAAAACTGAGCTACAAGGGAAGACGTTTGAGGAAGTCCCACTTGATGAGAGTCTCCAGGTTATTGGAGAGATGCCTGAGCTGGACTACCCTACTCAAACTAATCAGGTGATCCAGAGTTTCATTTTTCTGCAAGTTTGTCAGAGAAAGAAATGTAAAAGAAATGTTAACAAGCCATGTCTCAAAGTTCTTTCTATTCATAAGGTTATAGAAAAATTTACCTGAGCGAGTGTCCCGGAGCACTCACTGACTGGGCGCACTCGAGCCACAATAGCTTCTCAGTGGCCAGGTCTGCTCCACAGCAACGGCGCCTGGACCAGCGGGGTCTGCAATCTCACAGGGGAACGGCTTCTGGCCCCAAGATCTTATTTTGCAATTGCTGTTTCTTTTTTATTTAGAATTTCTGCATTCCAATCACCAGTAATTATCAATTCAGTTTACATGTTTGATTAATTTCAAACTGGTGGTTGTGGTGGTAGTTATGTGGAGTTGGTTCCAACCCATAGCAACCCTGTATAGGGTTTCTGAGGCTGTAAGTCTTTAAGGGAGCAGAAAGCCTCATCTTTCTCCCATGGAACGGCTGGTAGTTTCAAACTGCTGACCTTGATGTTAGCAGCCTAACTCGTAACCACTACACTACCAGAGCCCCTTAATTTCAGAATTGTTGTTGTTATTAAGTGCTGTCAAGTTGGTTCTGACCCACAGAGACCCTGTATAGGGTTTCCAAGGAACAGGTGGTGAACCTGAACCGCCAACCTTACAGTTCAAACCAACTTTGTAGCAGTGCATTAACCCACAGCACCACACCAGGACTCCTAATTTCAAAGTACAGAAAGTAAAATCCTCAGTTTTTACTCAGATTTTAAAATCCTCAGTAAAATAAAAAACTTCTTCATCTTTGGCACTTATGGTTGGTGTGAAATTTTTAATAATAACCATATTAACTGATCTTGCTTGTAGGATTAGCGACATGATCTATCACTGACAATGTTGTACTCCAAGGAAGATCTTGAAATCTTCTTTTTGATAACAAATGTGACACCATTTGACATTCCCAGCATAGTAGACCATTTAATTATCTGATTCAAAATTACCAATACCAGTCCATTTCAGTTTACTAATGTCTAAGACATCAATCTTTATACATTCCATGTCATTTATGACAATTCCAATTTTCCTATATTTATACTTCATACATTTCATGCCTTGATTATTAATGGATGTTTGCAGTTGCTTGGTCTCATTTTGAGACATGCTATAACAGCATATGGTGGTCCTGAACACTTTGCTCCATCCATGTCACTAAGGTTGATTCTACTTTATGGAGGCAGCTCTTCCCCATTCATATTTTGAGTGCCCTCCAACTTCCAGCATTATATCAGATAATATTCTGCAGCTATTCCTAAGTTTTTCACTGGTCAATTTTTTTCATAAGTAGATCACTAGGTCCTTCATCCTAACCTGTTATAGTCTGGAAATGCCACTGAAACCTGTTAACCTAGGTGATCCTGCTGATCTATGAAATACCAATGACATAACTTTCAGTATCACAGCAAGTCACAAGCCTCCACAGTAAGACCAACCAACAGATGAGTGGTGGAGAACTGTCATATGAACCAGCAATCCCATTTCTAATATTTTTCCAGGAGACTAAATAGAGATTTGAACAACAACTTGCACACCAATGTTCATTGCAGGACAATTCAATATATCACAACAGCCAGAAGGTAGAAGCAACCTAAATGCTCATTAACAGATGAATGGATAAATAACACGTGGTACATATAGACAGTGGAATACTACTCAGCCAGTAGGAGGAATGAAGTCTTGATAGATAGATAGATAGATAGATAGATAGATAGATAGATAGATAGATAGATAGATAGAGAGAAAATTTATATTTATGATGTTGTTGTTAAGTGCCTTTGAGTGGTTCAAACTCACAGCAACCATGTACGGGGTTTCCACACCAGGACTCTAGTATTTATAATGATGATCCCAAAAAAAAGAAAAAAACTAAAGTAGCTGCTTTTAAGCTACCATCTAAGGTGAGAAACTATTGCTCTCTGTCTGTCTGGAGGAAAGAAGAATGATGAACATCAAAAGCATATGGAAACAATTCATTCAGTGGAGTAATGAACCACACACACACCAATCTCCACAACCTGAAACCAGAAGATATCGATGGTCCCTGGCTACCACTACCAATTGCTCTGATAAGGATCACATTAAAAGATACTGGATATTGTGGGGGAGTCCTGGTTTGGCACTGTAGAATCAGTACTGGACTGCTAACCACAAGATCAGTAGCTCAATCCCATCAACCGCTCCTTGGAAACCTTGTACAGGGTCACTATGAGTCTAACCAACTCAATGTCATCAGCAAGCTACAGCAGGAGAAAACTGAGGACCAAACTATATGTTTATTATTTCAGTAAAAAAATTAAAAGCAATGAATACTTGGAGGAAGGGAAGAAAAAGAGGTGAAAATGTAAAGGGGTAGAAAATTTTATTCTTTCCTGAAATGAATTTTTAATTCTTTAACTAAATGGTACTTACCCATTATCTTCTGTGGTTTTATTCCTTTCCTGTTTTCCCCTATCACCATTTTTCTTCTCTTTCTCTGTAATCTCACCCTGATAAACCTTGTCTCCAATAAGCCTGAAACACAAGAGACAGCTGTGCAATTCCAAGACAAATTCAAGCATGGATCTCATAACCATGACAACCCTAGAAAATATTTTTATTTGCTTCCTGAGTATGCAGAAAGCAAACATTCCAGACCAGAGCACTACTCTTGACTCATTAATTTCATCCTGGAGCAATTTTCAACAGGTCTAAATGTTAAGATCCAACCCATGATAGCTTTGTGATTCTCCATGAGTAAATCACAGCATTTGCCCAAAATAAACTTCCATAAAGATTCACCAATTTGAATCCTGCACAAACTGAAAATCAAACCCAAACAAACCAACCCTATGCCACATACCTTTACCGCTTAACTCGAAATAAAGAAAAAGATATGCTTAACCTAATATCGGTGGTTTCATGCTATCTCATCATTCAGATCTCAACTTAACCATCACCTTCTCTGAGTTCCCACCCTGAATTCCTATCAAAAAAAATCCCCTCTCAATCCTATTTGCTGTTCTGTCATCTTCAAAACATACACTACTGTCTGAAATTATCTTATATGTTTGTTTATTCACCATTTATCCCCCACTAGAATTCCTGCAGTGGTACAACATTGCTATAAACATTTCATAGCAACATACCCATCACCTGGAAGAATGCTTGACCCATAATGGGCACTCAGCAAATATTTGAAGGAGGAGAAATAGAGGAAAGGAATCAACTTTATGATCCATGTACATTAACCCTTGTGAAAGCTGAAACTTGTGTAAGGCAGACGCCTGTCAGAGAAAGAAACCTCAAATATTTTCTCTGTCAATGAGTTGCTGGGGCTGGGAACTCAAGACTATAGTCTTGGGAGATACACGATCAATTGGTACATAATCAATTAGTATAAGATGATCTACAAAGGCAATGTTCTACATCCAAATTTGATGAGTACCAACTGTGATCTTAAAGGTTGTGAGTGGCCATCTAAAGTGCAACTATTGTTCTCTTCCCGTCTGCCACAAAGAAAACTGAAGACTAATACACCAAGCAAACTCAAGCCTCCAGGACTCTAAGATCAGAAGAACTAGATGGTAACTGGCTACCACTACCAACTACTCTGCAAGAGATCACAATAGGACCTCCTGGATAAAATGGGAGAAAATGTGAAGTAAAACTTGAAATAATATTAATAATTTTCAAAAAAGAGACAGTCTCTGATAGAGACTAGTATAACACTCAAACCTAAGACCACCAACCTTTCAGATTTGAAATCAAACTCATCCCCATGGCTCAACTTTCAGCCAATTCAGGCCTATAAGGGGAACAATAATACCAGGGAGGTACATACTCGTTAGAACACTTACATAGTGAAGTTGGTGATGAAAGCTGCAGTTGGAATCTGCATCTGGAACTCAACTTCCTGATCCTCTGAAGCTCTATTCAGCATTCTGCAGGAAACCGTAGTGAAGGTATAACGAGAAATAATGGTTGACTTCACAGAAAATTCTGTCATCAGGGGCTTGGTCCTCTGTTGGAATTAAAACACAGTTTTCTAAGCGACTCATTAAAGCATAAGGCAAAATAATATTCTGGGGTAAGTGCAGGTAGGGTTTTTGTTTGTTTGTTTTTCCTTCCATAAGTAAAATATTCTTCAATTTGGGAACCTTGGGCCTAACCTTTCTGCTTTCTTTGTCTTCTGATTTTCCCGTGCTTTATTCCCTTCACTAATTAAACAACCTTGATGGAACAACCAATTCTTACCATAGAAGCAAATCATTTAACCAAATGTTAACAAATGAACACAGTGAAGATTTCCAATATAACAGAGAATACACTTTGCTTTAACACTTTAATAAAATTTAGAAGTTTTAGAAGTATGTTAAGTCTATGATTCTTATCTGTCAGATTACATTTATAGGATGAGTAATTTGATTAAATATCAGGACATTTCTAAAGAAACTCTTTTATTTCCAAAATCCATTCAGAGGAACAGAAAGTGAGGGCTATTTAATCAGAGTTACAATCACAGTGTGGTAACATAGGATGAGTAGTGTACTCAAGAAAGGATTCAGTGAAAGTCTATTCCTGTGATAATTAAACCTATCTCAAGTCTCTGATAAGGGCAAGATGGTAAGATGAGTTTAGAAGCTTGTTAGAACTCTTCAGCATTTTTTCTAGCTATCACAACAGTGCTACATCTGATGGCTGCTGGTAGCAAAAACCTGAAAAAGTAAAATGCTAATGAGAAAATTCACTCCTAACTAGACTGAATGTCTGTGATAGTTAAGGTTTTGTGCCAAGAGTCACAGTAGTTTGGCAGTCTACTGTGTAGTTATCACTTCCATAATGAGATCTAATATAATAATCAACTCCATAAAATGATCTGACCCCATAAAAAGATCAGACCTGGTCTGATATAATTAATTATCCAATGTATTGTAAATCCTCGCTTATAGGTTAACGAGGTCAGATGCAATCTGTAGGATGAGATTGTATCTTGAACTAAACTCTCTTAAGATATAAAAGAAGAGAGAAGTAAGCAGAAGAGGGACCCACTGCCCCCAAGAAAGAAGACTGGGGAGTGGCGTAGATCCTTTGGACTTGAGCTCCCTGCACTGAGAATATTCTAAATCTGGAGGAAGATTAATGCCAAGACACAGAGAGAACTGCAAGGAATGCCAGGCCTACAGATGTTGAAAGGAGACAAAGGCCTTCCTCCAGAACAGTGCTCTGATTTGGACTTCTAGTCTCCTAAACTGTGAGAGAATACATTTCTTCTTGTTAAAGTCATCCACTTGTGGTATTTCTGGTACAGCAGCACTAGATAACTAAGACAATGCCTCATTCCAGGAACCAGCTAAGCAATTTATAGGAATTATCCCTTTATAGTCTTGGAACAAACATACGAAACAGGTGTTTTTAAGTCTCATTTCATAAATCAAAGAAAGTTAAGCTTAGAAGGATCACATGTTGATCCAAGCCAGTAAATAGTACGGATGGGGTTTTTCACCCAGGTCCACAAGTTCCAAAGTTCACAATTTTCCCCATTATGTTGTACTGCCTCAATACTTAGGGAACATGTCTTATTCACTTTCTTGTATCAGCATAGTCTTCAGCACATAGCCAACTCTCAATAAATGAATGTTGAGTGGAACTGGGATACTCTGATAGGATTTTATTCCCTTATGGTAAAGTTTATTTCAACCATCACCCACTTTACTAATCTATGTCAATTATGTTAGTATATAATTTATGTAATACTCTTGTGATAAACAAAGGCAATAATAAATCCTTTTGCAAAAGACTACCACGGGACCCGCGTCCCCAGCCCGGAGCCAGCCCGCTGTCCGTCCCGTCCAGTCCGTTCGTCCCGCCGGCCGCCGCCGCCAGCCATGAGTTCCACACAGTTCAACAAGGGGCCCTCGTACGGACTCTCGGCCGAGGTCAAGAATCGGCTTCTATCCAAATATGACCCTCAGAAGGAGGTGGAGCTCCGCAGCTGGATCGAGGACCTCACGGGTCTCTGTATTGGTCCCGACTTTCAGAAGGGCCTCAAGGATGGAATTATCTTATGCAC
>NW_006408568.1:16442272-16449775 GCF_000296735.1 Chrysochloris asiatica
AGTGTTAATGGTTAATCTAAGCAAAATGAAGGCTATGATAGCTTCAATCTTTTTTCCATTTATATGGATGTTATTTATTGATCCAGTGGTGAGAATTTTTGTTTTCTTTACGTTAAGATGCAACCCATACAGAAGGCTGTGGTCTTTGATCTTTATCAGTATTTTAAGTCCTCTTTACTTTCAGCAAGCAAGGTTGTATCATCTGCATATCGCAGGTTGTTAATGAGTCTTCCTCCAATCCTGACGCCACATTTTTCTTCGTATAATCCAGCTTCTCAAATTATTTGCTCAGCGTACAGATTGAGTGAGTATGGTGAAAGAATACTACCCTGGCACACAACTTTCCTAATTTTAAACCATTTAGTGTTCTCTTGTTCTATCTGAACTGACTCTTGGTCTATGTACAGGTTCCTCATGAGCACAATTAAGTGTTCTAGAATACTCGTTCTGTGCAACGATGTCCATAGTTTGTCATGACCCACACAAATGAAAGCCTTTGTGTAGTCAATAAAGCATAGGTAAACATCTTTCTGGTATTCTCTGCTTTCAGCTGTAGGACCTAAGGAAAAGACTCCATTTTGTACATCAGCCTGAACACGTCCTCCTGTTCCAGGAACGTGCCAAGTCAGCTCCTGTTCCATTAGAATAGCCTTTCACCCCTAGCAACAGCAAGAACTAGATAAGCGTAGACAGGACAGCCAAGGCCAGATGCCAGATGTTTTCCTTATCCTAGCCTAAGAACAAAGACCACCAGTACTGACCAATTAGACTGTAACATCTCATACTTTGCCAAATGTCAACCAATCCAAAAATTGTAAAGCTGAAAAACCCTGAGCTTGCTTGAAAACTCTACAAAAACCCTGACAACTGGGAGTTCGGGGCTCCATCCCTAATCCACTGTGTCAGATGCAGGTGGGGTCCGAGCTCGAACTTGAATAAACAACCCTTGTGCACTTGCATCGGCGTTGGCTCCTTGGTGGTCTTTGGGGACCTCGAATTCTGGGCATAACACAGCCAAGATCCATCTGACGTCAGCAATGATATCTCTCATTCCATGTCTTCTTCTGAATCTGGCTTGAACCTCTGGAAGTTATCTGTAAATGTATGGTTGCAGCCATTTTGAAATTATCTTTAGCAAAATTTTTGCTTGCTTGAGATATTAATGATATTGTCTGAAATTTCCACATTTCATTGGGTCACCTCTCTTTGGAATGGGCACAGATCTTCCATTCAGTTGACCAAGTAATTGTCTTCCAAGTTTCCTGGCATAGATGAGCGAGTGCCTCCAGTGCTTCCTCAGTTTGTTGAAGATTTTCAATGTATTCCATCAATTCACAAAGCCTTGTTGCTTGGACTTCTTCCTTCAGTATCATTGGCTCTTGATCATAGGTTATCTCTTCAAAAGGTTGAACAATGACCATCTCTTCCTGGTACAGGGACTATGTATTCCTTCCATCTTGTTTTGATGTTTTCTGCATCATTCATTATTTTGCTCATAGAATCCTTCAATAATGTAAATCGAGGCTTGGATTGTTTTCTTCATTTCCCTCAACTGGAGGAATGCTGAGTGTGTTCTTTCCTTCTGGTTTTCTAACTCCAGGTCTTTGCATATTTTGTTATAATATTTTATTATGTCTTCTCAAGCTGGCTTTTGAAATTTTCTATTCAGCTCTTTTACCTACTTA
The DNA here is from genome assembly GCF_000296735.1 of Chrysochloris asiatica. Classification (NCBI taxonomy): domain Eukaryota; kingdom Metazoa; phylum Chordata; class Mammalia; order Afrosoricida; family Chrysochloridae; genus Chrysochloris; species Chrysochloris asiatica. The sequence goes on from NW_006408568.1 coordinate 16,443,958, forward strand.
TAGAAATGCATCTTCTCAGACCTCACTCCAAACTTCCAGAATCAAATTGAGGCCCAGCAATCTGTGCTTTAATAAATCCTCTTAGTGATTCTGAAGCTCCGACTCAAGAACCACTCTTTTTTAAAGTAAAGAGAGCCCTGGTGGCACAGCGCTGAAGCACTCAGTTGCTAACTGAAAGGTTGGCAGTTTTAACCCATCAGCTGCTTCACGGAAGAAAGATGTGACACTCTACTTCAATAAAGATTCACAGCCTTGGAAACCCTGTGGGCACTTCTACTCTTTCCTTTAGGGTAAAGTCAGAATCAACTGATGGCAAAGGGTTTATTTATCCTATTTTAAAGCAATACAATGAAGTGTCCCTCCTCATGTATTTCTTCACCTATAAATTAAGAAGTCTTGAATAAATCACTAAAATTATATCTATTCCTGAAATCTACAAATCTAAGGCAAAGCCAAAAATAAGAAAGAAAACCTTCAAAAATGTTTTAACGTGGGTTTCAAGAAAATATTCCTGAATTTCGAAATAATTGGATTGTAGGATATTCTCTCACGAAAATCTAGTCTCTCTACAACAAAATCTTTCTCTTTATTTTAATGTGATAATGAATTAAAAAGAGATTCCATATGTGGATAAATCAAGAGTTTCTGTTAAAAGATCTCATTAAAAACATTTAATGTGTTCCAGGAAAGATAATTTGAATTAGGCTGAAGAGGGTAACAATAATGATTTTAGATATCTGAAAAGGCAACCTGTGCAATTTTTTAAAAATCAAATTGTATATATCATCATCTTGTAAAAAAAGGGAGTGCTAAGGTGAATAAACCCATGAATTGAGATAAAGTATTTGTGTTGTTTCTGGAAATAGATTTTCTTCCTAAATTACACATATTTACATATACATTTTACTTGTTTTGTTTTATAAACTAGATTTCTGCTTATTAGAAATTTCTTTGAAATCTTTCTGGAAGAGATTACAGTATCAATTATAAGAAAAAAAAAGTAACGAAAAAAACACTTCCATGTCTCTTCCTCCCCCTTTACCAGTGTAAAATCCAGCCAGAAGTCTTAGGTGGCTGACTTTCAATTCTCTTTCATAAATGGGTATCAAAGACAACCTGGTTATCCAAGGCTTTCCACACTGGTAATTGTCACATAAGTAATATAAGATACAACTCCAAAACCACATGAAATATAATCCAGTATGTGTTGCTGATTTAAAACTCACTTGTTAACCACACTTACTATCAGTAAATTCTAAACACTCAAGATGCGGGATGTTTACGTCTGGCCATTGTCACATTCTGACATTTCCCTAAAATTCTTCCTATCAATTTGTCACTTAACTATTTATATATAAAGGTAGAGTGTTTATGTAGTGGGGGAGGAGGACACATTATTTCAGTTTACATCTTGGATAAATAGAATTTTATAGCTTTAACTGCATAGCACTCCAAATGCTTTCCTTGCCTTGTAATATTTTTAAGAAATAAAAGCTCTTCTTCACTTGGTACACTTGAGACTACATAATTTTGATGTCATGTTGATTTGTTCTTATTCATAAGAACTATAACCTCACTGAACTTAAAATGTGAAAATTAAAAAACATCCAACAAAATACTTAGTCTAACTATTACAATGTTTTCCTTTTGCTTTAAGTTAAGAATGCAAATGAAGCAAAAATTTCCACGGTATTACATCAAGAATAGGAAGCATAGTTTATGGGCCCAAGAGACAGGCTGAGAAAAAATTCAAGAAATTATTTTAGTTTTACTGCTTCTACCATTACTCTTTTCCCAGTGGAGCCTCTGTTACGGCTTACAGGCCATAGTCCTAGCTCTCTGTTACAGCATCCTTGTCTAGACTGCAAAGGTAAGTCAAAATGTATTGCTACAAAATCAGTGAATCCTTTATCAAACAAAAAATTCACAATGTGAAGCTACTATCTCCACCTAGGTCTATACACTTCTGAAGGTATCTCTCTAACCCTTCCCTAAAGAATTATGAGCTCTTCCATTTACACTAACTCAAAATGGCACTTTTGGCATCTCCAAGGAATTATAATTGATTTCCTTTTAAATGTTCTTTAAGTTTGGGGAACAAAAAGAAGTCTGAAAGGGCAAGTTCGGGGCTATACGGTGGATGTGGTACGGATTCTCAGTGAAAGTCTCATAGAACAGCCTTTGCTACTTTCAAAAATGAGCATGTGCATTGTCATGATGGAAAAAAGTTACTCGTCACAACTTTCCTGGACTTGTTCTCACCAATGCACTTTTTAATTTGCTGGAAACTTCTTCCAAATAAGCACTGTGGTCATCCTGTGTGCTATTTAAGAAAATCTATCAAGATTGCTCCTTTGGAGTCCAAAAAAATTGTCACTTCTGAGCTGACCTCTCTGTCTTGAATTTAACTGGCCCAGCAAATCACCTCAGAAGTCATTGTTTTGATTAGATCTCTTCTTGAAGGCACCCTAGCAAGACTAAGACAGGTGTACAACTAACACAACTTGTCTGCAGCCATCCACTTACTGAAGACATGTTCAGACATGTTTTGCTTTAAATAAGCCTAGGTATGTGTACACTGGTGCCCAAGTAGCAATACTTCTTAACTTACCCTTATGTGTGTGTGTGTGTGTGTGTGTGTGTGTGTGTGCGCGCGCACACACAGGCACACGCTGAGTGCACGTGTGTATACAATGAAATAAAAAAGGGTCACAGAAAATACTTCTTAGACATAGTCACCTTCTGGTGTAGGTTTTCTGGGCTTGAAAACTTAGTATCATATTCTCATGAAACATTAAGTCAATTGTCATAATGTTTGCATATAAAATTTATGTTCTGCATTTAGTATAATGAGTAGTGTCTGTGGTCTTATATGCTTATAAATAGGCATCTAAGATACAACTATTGGACTCTACTCATCTGAGACAAAAGAGAAAGGAGAAAAATCCAAGATTCAGAGAAGAACCAATCTACAAAATTACTTGTATACATGAACCATAGCCTTTTCTACCCTGAAACCAGAAGAACTAGATGGTGCCCAACTATCAATACTTAATGTTATAATCAGGACCACAACAGATGGGTCTGTATGGAAAGAGACTAAAAAACAGAACTTAAAACTTTTAGAAAAATCCAGACTTACTGGACCCACTGAGATAGGAAGAATCCCTAAAACTATTACCCTGAGATAATTATTTAAACCTTGAACTGACACTATCCCCTCATGTTACCTTTTTGCTAAATATCAGGTTAGTCCATAAAGCAATGAATATCACCTTTGAGTCCTTAAAAAAAAAGATCAATGTAAGACCAAATAGTCACGTAATACTAAAGCACAGATAAGAAGGTTGGGGTCTCTTAGACTAGACTACAGGGAATTGTACAACTAGAACAGAAATATTGAGAGAGTTGATGTAGAATGCAGAATATAACCAATATCACCGAACAGTTTTTGCAGAAATTGTTGAATGGGAACTGATTTTGCTGAAAATTTATGAAACTTAATTTTCTGAATTAATTTAAAGAAAAATATATTTCTCAAGAAAAGGATTTGGTAATCAGTCACTGTTCATGAAGCACTACCATAGATCAAACTTTGAAGGACTGGAAATAAATAATATGCATAGCTCATTCTCTAAAGGCATTTCAGCTTGGGAAGAAAGTACAAAATATATAAACCAACTGAGAAAGCTACAATACAATATGTACACTTAACTACTTATTGGCTATAAGAGTTTTCATAATTTAGAAGAATGAAATCAGTGAGGTCTATAAAAGTAAAGAAAGGTTTTAAAACAGGTGTAAAATTTGTACATGATGAAAGAACAAAAAGACCATTCTAAAAGACATGGGTATAGGAACGAACATAGTCTATTTCTGGAACAGACAAATCAGTTTAATTAGATTTTGTAAAGGATACATTTTGTGATGCATATTAGGCAAGTAGGTAAAATAGTCAGGAAAGGAACAACATTAAAAGTCAAGCACAGAACTTCGTGTGAGAGAGGTTCATGAACACGTGTCATGAAAGGCAGCATATAAAATAATGTCAATTTTTCCCAATGCACAGTTCTTAAAATTTCACTATGCTTTCCATATTTATATTTAATGAGTTATTTCATTTTGGAAAGTCAATTGGAAAATTGGGGGAAAAACAAATCTTCCTGTGACATAACATAATTTCTTCATTATTTTTCCTACAAAGGCTAAACAGATGGAAAAGCAGTTTGAGGCAGGGAGTGCCTTAATTAGCTGCTCAAGGGACCAAAGGTTTATGTGTGACTCATATGAGTCACTTAAAATCAAGCCACCCAGAGGATGTCCTGGATTACCCAAGATGCTGTCTGGAAATGTAACTGAGCAATGTGTGGGGTGGCATTTGCCAGAGTTCAGGCCTCAGTGCCTCTTCCTAGAAGATTAACCTCCTGTTGTTTTATTCTCATCTAACAATACTTTAATGGCCATTAGAATAAATTACTTTGGAGGGGGTAGATAACCTTAGAAATAATCTAACTCAGGCTCCTGTGATCCCTGAGTAAGTACTCTGTTGCTGTTGTTGTTGTTAAGTGCCAATGAATTGGTTCCTACACATAGTGACCTTGTATAGGGTTTCCTTGCAGTTCCAACCAACTTTGCTATCTAGTACTTATCTGACAGCACCACACCAGGATTCCTATAGTGAGTACTCTAGGAAAATAACTTTACTCTCTATTGTGGTTGTAGTTGGTAAGTAGCGTGGTGTTGGTTTCAACTCATAGTGACCCCGTACAGGGTTTCCGAGGCAGTAAATCTTGACGGGAGCAGAATGTCTCATCTTTCTCCCACAGAACTGCTGGTAGTTTTGAATTGCTGACTTTGAGGTTGGCAGCCTGACTCGTAACCAGTACGTTACCAGAGGAGCTCTGGTGGCACTGTGGGTTCGGTGATGGGCTACGGTTGGCAATTCAAACCTACCAATCGATCTGCAGGATAAAGATGAGATTATCAGATCCCATGAAGATTTACTATCTTTAAAAACCCTATATAAGTCATGCTGCTCTGTGAGAGAAAGAGGCTTTCTACTACCACAAAGATTTTTAAAGCTTCGGAAACCCCACACAGGGTTGCTACTGAGTCGTTCTGACTCAGAAGCACTTGATAACGAGTTGTAACCAACTCAATGGCAGTGGGTTAAGTTTAGAGGACAAGAAATATGAAATACCATTATCACCTACCTCTGCTTTTCAAAATATAGACATTTCTGTGTGTGTGTGGTGTGTGTGTGTGTGTGCATGTGTGTGTGTGATGCAGGGCCCTTCATAAAAAGGATTATCTAATTAATCTAAAATAAAATCAAGTGGATCCTTCTAGCCTTTGAGCTAGAAATGGCAGGAGAGTACTGGTGGTTGCCAACCAAAATCCACTCATCAAATACAGAAAATTCAGAGAATTTCAATTTGTGTGATATGGTTGTTATTGTTAGGTGTCATCGAGTCGGTACCAACCCATAGAGACTCTATGTACAACAGATCAAAACACTGCCCGATCCTGGACCAACCTCACTACTATTGCCACGCTTGAGTCCATCGATGCTGCCACTTGACCAATCCATCTTGGTGAGGGTCTTCCTCTTTTTCTCTGACCCTCCACCTTACCAAACACTGTATCTTTCTCCAGTGACTGGTCCCTCCTGACAATATGTCCAAAGTATGAGAGAGGAAGTTTGGCCATCTTGGCCTCTAAGGAGCACTCTGGCTGCCCTTCTTCCAAAATAGATCTATTGGTTCTTTTGGCAGCTCACGGCACTTTCAATATTCTCCTCCAATACCATAACTCAAAG
>NW_006408568.1:16449875-16451069 GCF_000296735.1 Chrysochloris asiatica
TGGTGCGGAACTGAACCATCCTGAGGCTGGTGGGGGGTGCTGAGGGAGGGTGTAAAAGTCACATCTTCTCTGTTGGGGAGTTGAGGAAGGGTTACCTGTCTTGGTCACCAGCAGCATCCACTTCCTCTCAAGGTTTGAGTGGGAGCTTGCTTTGTGCTGGGAGCAACCTGAATGGTTTCCGGTTTCTTTGCAGATCAGTTTGTGGTTTCTGTAACCACAGAAGCTTCAGGCAGTGTCTGAAGCAAGAAAAACACTTTTTTTTTTCTTTTCTCCTGAAACATGGTGGATGGTAGAAGGGGAGGGAATGGTGGAAGGAGGAGGGTGCTGGGAAACGAGCCCCCTGGGAGAGCCTCAGGCCTTCACCTGGAATATTTTCAGCATTTTAACAGTCCAGATTTCTCAGGACCTTCAGAACACAGACCTCTCAATAGGGACTATGGAGCTTTTGAGTGACTGAGGCAAAGCCAGATCCCCCACACACACATTCGCCCCCTCCAATCCCTCAGACCTCTCTGTCTTGCCCCTTGCCGAGAACTGCACAGGGTCCCCCCAAGGAGATTCTTCTGGGGACCAGCCCACACCAGGAACCTGATACCATAGGATAATGTGAAATAAGATCCAGGACCAAATTGCAATAAAAACCTTTGTTTTTACGATAAAAAAAAAAAAAAAAAAGACTACCACGGAGGACTATTTATGTAAACAAATATTTACTCACTATGTTTTAATCCAATCATGAGCTGCACAGTCAACCATTAAAAAGCTTAAGAGATATTTATATGATGTACTAGAAAAGTGATGCTGAGAAAGGCACTTGTCTGTTAAGTTTGTGGCTGAGTTTCCATTCTTGGTGACTCAAAAAGATAAATTCAAAAGAGAATAAGCTTAGGGGAAAACAGTAGGAGAATGTATATCTTTCTTAGAAAGTTGGAAACATATAGTGTTCCGTTTAAGCAATGATCGCGTTAGGGAAGGAAAAGAGAAAATCTAAAAGCATTTGAAAGATTTTCATGTAAAAGTGGAAAGGAAACTCTTTGACTTGATCTGAGAAGGGATTGTCTCAAAGCAATTATTCTCAAACTTGGGGTTCCCTGGACCAGCAGCATCAGAATTACCTGGATACTTGGTGGCCAAACCCTCTGCCATTGAGTCAGTTCTAACCCAGATTGTTGTTGTTAGGTGCCATCGAGTTGG
>NW_006408568.1:16452514-16455751 GCF_000296735.1 Chrysochloris asiatica
GATATCCCTCGTTCTATGGCCTCTTCTGAATCTGGCTTGAACCTCTGGAAATTCTGTCAATGTATGCTTGCATTCGTTTCTGTATTGCCTTTAGCAAAACTTTACTCGCATGGGGGATAGCAAAGAGATTGTCCAATGATTTCCGCATTCCGTTGGGTCACCTCTCTTTGGAATGGGCACAAATACTGATCTCTTCCGATCAGTTGGCCAGATAGTTGTCTTCCAAATTTCTTGGCAGAGACGAGTGGTTGCCTCCTGTGCCGCCTCACTTTCTTGAAAGATTTCAAGTTGTATTCCATCAATTCCTGGTGCCTTGTTCTTTGCCAATTCCTTCAACACCTTGGACTTCTTCCTTCAGTATCATTGGCTCTGGATCATATGCTACTTCTTGAAACAGTTGAATATTAACCATTTCCTTTTGGTACAGTGACTCTGTGTATTCTTTCCATCTTCTCTTGATGCAGTCAGCATCATTCAATAATTTGCCCAGAGAATCATTCAATAACGAAAGTCAAGGCTTGAATTTTTTCTTCAATTCCCCCAGCTTGAGAAATGCTGAGCGTGTTCTTCCTTTTTGGTTTTCTGATTCCAGATATATACACATTTTGTTGTAATATTCGGCTTTATCTTCTTGAAATTTTCTGTTCAGCTCTTGGACCTCCTCCTTTCTTCCATTTGCTTTAGCATCTCTAGGCTGGAGATCAAGTTTCAGTGTCTCTTCTGACATCCATTTTGAACTTTTCCTTCTTTCCTGTTTTCTCAATGACGTTTTGCTTATATGGTTAGAACACAAAATATAAATAGGGAGATTGTTAGATCAGAATTTTAAAGAAACAGAAGCAGCCAGAGGCAGATGGTACAGAATATGATGTATATCTTTGAGTTTCTCCCACAGGAGACGGTGAGTTACTGAAGGCATTCAATAAGAGAGAGAGGTATCAGGTATACTGCTGGCAAGATTATCCCATACCAGCTGGTAAATAAAAATACAGGTAATTGAGTTAGAAGTTGCAAAGCTCTTACAACAAAATGTGTTAAAAGTATACAACATATTAAACAATACTTTAAAGGCTTTATAAGAAACGCCAAGAAATGATATAAATAGTCCCAGGCAAGGGATCAAGAAACTCTTTGTACAAGAATAAAAACTTTGCATCTATAAAGGAAAAGAGAAATGTACTTATTATGGGTGGATATGTGCTGGACTGAAAGGTCAACAAGATAGGTGGTTCAAACTCACCAGCTGCTCCTCTGAAACCTCATACAGGGCCCGTCCCTATGAGTCGGAAAAGACTTGATGGCACTTAACAACAACATGTGCCATCGAGTTGGTTCTGACTCATAGTGACACTGAATGGAGTTTCCAAAGCTGTAAGTCTTTATGGGAACAAAAAAACCTCCTTCTTCTCCCAGGGAGCAGCTGGTATATTCAAACTGTTGACCTTATGGTTAGAAGCCCAACTTGTAACCCACTCCCTGAGCTTATAGGAGCTTAAAACTTTTACATGGAAAATATTCCAAAAACAAAGTTAATAAGACAAAAGACAGATTTAAGGGGATTGGAAATCTTCCAAATCAGAAGGCAGAGTATATCTGTAACATATGAAGATGGTCTAACAAATAGACAATTAGGGGATAAAAAGACACAGTAGAAAAATGGGCAAAAGGCCTGAAAAAACAATTCACAAACAACTCTGAACAACTCTGAATGGTCAATAAAATGAATCTTAAAAGCCCACACTTATAAGTAATCAAGGAAATACAAATTAAAGTAGAAATCACTTATAACTAAGAGACTGGTAAACCAAAAAGAGTGATTATATCTATTGCTGACAAGAATATGAGTATCCATCACTGTTGATAAGAATGGGGAGTAATACAGATGGCATTAAGAATTATAGTATTCAGACAGTAATCTGATAACATCTATCAAAATTAGCAATGTGTATGTCCTTTGAGCCAGCAATCCTTCCACTGAAAATTTAGGTAATAAAATTTAAAATTCAAACATAAAAGAGCAGTCCTATTTAGTTTGAAGGCAAATTGTTGTTGCTGTTGTTGTTAAATGCGGTTGAGTTGGTTTGGTTTTGACTCATAGCAACCCTGTATAAAGTTTCTGAGGAGCAGCTGGTGGTCAAACCGACCTTGCAGTCCAGTGCTTATCCTACAGTGCCACACCAGAACTCCAGATTATTGAGAATGAAATCCTGATTCTACTGTCTCTTGCCAACTGTGTCATCTTGGGCAAGGTGAACAATCTTTCTAAAGCTCAGTTTTCTCACCTTTCAGATGTCTCAACAAAAATAAGAGCAGTTGAGTTATGACTTGTAAAGCACTTACAACAATAGATGGCATGTAGCAAGCACTCACAATAAACATTTGTTGTTCTTGTTGTTAAGTGCCTTCAAGAGTCAGTTCCAACTCATAGGTGTCATTATTAAAAATCTCATTTGTACAAATGTACATAAAGTTTTCCCCATGTTCCTTTACTGTGTTATTTTTCTCATGTCACTTACCATCAACCGATATAAGTTATTTATTTAGTTTATCTGTTTGGACTAGATCTGCCTCCCTTAGACTTTGAATTTGATGAAACATAGAACTTTTTTATTTTTGCCTGTTTGCTCTTTGCTGTATCCCCAGTGCCTAAAATAGCGCTAAGCAAGTCCTGCTGAATGAATGAACGACTACATGTACCTCATTCTCCATGGGTCTCAAATTTTTGCATGTCTTGTGAGTAGAAGCAGTGACTGCCTTTTTTGGGAGTAACTATCTTTTTAAGAATGGAAGACAGAGGTGGTGCCTCCCTCCAGGGCAAAGGGTAAGTTTTTGTTTTTACTGTCCAGTGTAATAAGGATATAATCCAGGGATGAAGGTCAGGCAGGCTTAGTGTTCATTCTAAAACATTCATGTTCCTTAAATTTGCAGTTACTTATAATATAACGGGAATGACGAGCTTCTGTAATGATAAGAAAATTCAAATTGACTCAAACACCAGCCAGATATAGGGAGTGCATGAGTAAATGCCTCCTTCTTGAGAAACTACTAGAAAATCTATATCAACATCTCTGCATTTTGCTATTTCACTGTATACACAGCAGTAAAGGAAGAATTAAGAGAGTTTCAAATAAGCTTTTGGTTCCTGAACACTAGCCGAGTTCTAATGAGCAAGCCTTCCACATGTTTTGGAGAGCCCTACCCAATTCCCATCTGGTAGCGTAGTGGTTACGAATCGGG
>NW_006408568.1:16457551-16465695 GCF_000296735.1 Chrysochloris asiatica
GAGTCTTGAATTTTTAATTCAGTTCCCCCAGCTTGAGAAATGCTGACCGTGTTCTTCCCTTTTGGTTTTCTAGTTCCAAATCTTTGCATATTTTATTACAGACTAGGAAGAAGGTGAGACAGGCTACTTCTAAATATTTAGTCACTGAAAACCTTATGAATAGCAATGGAAGACTGTCAGCACCAGAAGATCAAATATTGAAATATAATGAAGAGTACCAGAATATTGTCAGATGTAAAGCAGGAAGATGAGCCCCCCCGGTTGGAAAGTACTCAAAATATGACTAAGAAGAGCTGTTTCCTCAAAGTAGAGTTGACTGTCATAACGTAAATGGAGTAAAGCCTCCAGGACTATCATTTGCTGATGGGGCACAATTCAAAATAAAGAGAAACAGCTGTATATGTCCATTAATAATCAAACATGGAATATACGAAGTATGAACCTAGGAATATTGGAAATTGTCAAAACTGATATGGAACACATAAACATTGATATCCTAGGCATTAGTGAGTTGGAATCTGCCAAATTGAAGAATGACAAATTGAAGAGAAATGGTGTTACATTCACCATCAAAAAGAACATATCAAGATCTGTCTTAAAGTGCAATGCTATCTGTGATAGGATAATATCCATGTGCCTTCATGGAGACCAGTTAATACCACTATTATTCAAATTTGCTCACCAACCACTAAAGTCAGAAATGATGAAATTGAAGAATTCTACCAAGTTCTTCAGTTTGAAAGTGATCAAATAAGCAATAAAGATGTGTTGATAATTACTGGCAATTGGAATGCAACAGTTGGAAACAAAGAGGAAGGATCAATAGTTGGAAAATATGGCCTTGGTGATAGAAATGATGTTGAAGATCACATGATAGAATTTTGAAAGACCAATGACCTCTTCATTGAAAATACCTTTTTAAACAACATAAAAGACAACTATACACATGGACCTCACTGGATGGAATACACAGAAATCAAATTGGCATCTGTGGAAAAGTTCCATATCATCATCCAAAACAAGGCCAGGGGCAGATTGTGAAACAGACCATCAATTGCTCATATGCAAGATCAGGCTAAAGCTGAGGAAAATTAAAACAAGTCCACAAGTACCAAAATATGACCTTGAAACATATTCCACCTGAATCTATAAATCATCTCAAGAACAGATTTGATGCATTAAACACTAAAGACCAAAGACCAGAAGAGTTGTGGGGTGACATCAAAGACATCATACAGGAGGAAAGCAAAAAGTCATTAAGACAAAAAAGAAGGAAAGACCAAAACGGTTGTCAGAAGAGACTCTGAAACTTGCTCTCCAGCATAGAGATGCTAAAGCAAATGGAAGAAATGGGGAGGTAAAAGAGCTAAACAGACAATTTCAAAGGTCAACTCAAGAAGACAGAGTCAAATAATATAATGAACTGTGCAAAGGTCTGGAGTTAGAGACCCAAAAGGGGAGAATACACTCAGCATTTCTCAAGCTAAGGGAACTGAAGAAAAAATTCAAGCCTCAACTTGAAATATTGAAGGATTCTATGGTAGCATAGTGGTTACAAATGGGGCTGCAAACCTCAGAGTTAGCAGTTTGAAACTACCAGCTGTTCCGCGGGAGAAAGATGAGGCTTTCTACTCCCATAGAGATTTAGAGCCTCAGAAATCCTGTACAGGGTTGCTATAAGTCAGAACCGACTCCATGGCACATAACCACCACCATGGGCAAAATGTTGAATGATGCAGAAAATATGTACATAGACCAGGAAGGTGTTGTTCGAACAGAACAAAGGAACACTGAATGGTTTAAAATTAGGAAAGGTGTGCTCCAGGTGTGCTCCAGGGTTGTATTCTTTCAACTTACTTATTCACCATGTATGCTAAGCAAATAATCTGAGAATCTGGATTATATGCGAAAAAAACATGGCCTCAGGATTAGAGGAAGACTCATTAATAACCTGGGATATGCAGGTGATACAACCTTGCTTGCTGAAAGTGAAGAGGACTTTAAATACTTATTGATGAAGATTAAAGACCACAGCCTTCACTATGAGTTGCACCTCAATGTAAATAAAAGAAAAATCCTCACCACTGGATCAATAAACAACATCCATATAAATCAAGAAAAGATTTTAATCGTCAAAGACTTCATTTTGCTTAGATCAACCATCAACACTCCTGGAAGCAGCAGTCAAGAAATCAAACAACATATTGTATCAGGCAAATCTTCTGCTCAAGATTTCTTTAAAGTGTTCAAGAGTCAAGATGTCAGTTTGAGGACTAAGGTAAACCTGACGTAAACCATGGTATTTTCAATAACCTCATATGCATGTGAAAGTTGGACAGTGAGTAAGGAACACTATAAAAGAATTGATGTATTTGAATTATGGTGTTGGAGGAGAATATTAAAAGTATCATGGACTGCCAAAAGAACAAACTAATCTGTGTTGGAAGAAGTACAGCCAGAATGCTCCCTGGAAGCCAGGATGGCCAGACTTCATCTCTCATACTTCAGGCATATTATGAGAAGGGACCCATCCCTGGAGAAGGATATCATGTTTGTTAAAATGGAGGGTTGGAGAAAAAGAGGAAGACCCACAATAAGATGGATTGGCACAGTGACAGCAGAAATGGGCTCAGGCATAGCAATGATTGTGAAGTTGGTGTGAGACAGGACAGTTGTTTTGTTGTGCATAGGATCACTATGAGTCGGTCCCGACTCGATGGTACCTAACAGCAACAATGAGTTGGAACTGACTTGAGGACAACACTTTTTATGGAAGCAGTCTACCACATCTTTCTCCAGCAGAGCAGCTAGTGGGTTCGTCCTTACGGTCCTACTGAAATAATCATTTCTCTAAATAATGCCTTATAAAAGACCCAGCTACATGCCTCATACTAGAATTCTTTTCAAGCAATTTTATATAAGTTCTGAAGGAGTTCTAAGACAAGTGAGTACCTGGTTCAATAGCAGCAGAGCGGTGAGACCAACTTTTTGAGATGTACTAAGAGGATACATACCAGTCTTTGTAGCAGCCTCACTTGTCTTGGGACTCTGTATCCAGCCTGTAAAAAGAGAAGAGTCATGAAATACCCTTGTTATGTCATCATTTAATGTGTTATTTGAGGGGTATAAATTTATTCATGTTCACAAAAACAACTATCGATCCTGAAAAGTAATTTTGATCTTTTATCAGGGAGTTTCCAGTTCAGAATTAGAAGTCATCTTTGTCACATCTATTTGACTTTCTAACCCATCATATCACATTAACTGATAACTTGAGTGTTCTTAATTTGTTAGAGGAGCATGGATGAAATAACAAGAAAAAAGAGATCATTTGAAAATTTGTATTTTGTTCCATTTTACTTGGGGCTTGAAATTAAGCTCTTTGTTATTATGTATGGTTACGAAGAGCAAAAATGTTCAGCCTAACTCTGGTGGCTCAGTGACTGAACTCAAAACTCCAGGAACCTCTTGAAGTAAAACTTTCCTTGAATTTTATTGTGTTTTTCTGGATGATTTGTTAAACTTTCCCTCATATATAGGAGAAGCATGGGAAGGCGGTAAAACAATCTTCTTTTTTTAATTGTATTCATAATTGACCAGCTTTGTTGGACTAATTTAAAAATCATAGCTGGATGTTAAACATTCCAAAGCCAACCAAACCCACTGACACTGAGTCAGTTTCAACACATAGTGACACTGTATGACAGAGACTCTCCCAAAGAGTTTCCAAAGTTTTAATCTTGACGGGAGCAGATCACCATGGCTTTCTCCCACTGAGTGGCTAATGGGTTTAAGCCACTGCCCTTCCTGTTAGCAGTTGAGCACTTAACCACTGTGCCACCAGGCCTCCTCTGTTGAACATTAGTGACAGCAAATCACTGTTTAAATGACATTAGTGTAAACTATTTCTGTGAGCAATCTCCTTTTCTAAAAGTCAATTTGCAGTGTATATCAACAACTTGAAAAATGTCAACTTTATACAGATCTTTTTTATAGCTTTACGAAGTTTCATTTACATAAAATAAAATCTGCCCACTTAAAAGGCACAATTTAGTGTAATTTTAGTCATTTCACAGACCTGTGCAACCATCAGCAAAATCGCCCAAACATTTTTATGACTCCTAATTATTTCCCTTTGAATACCTTAAAATCATCTCCTCAGCCTTAGACAATGACTTTCCATCTCCATAGATTTACCTATTCAGGATATTTCATATAGACGGAATCATACACTAGATGGCCCATGTATCTAACTTGTTTAGCATTTTTCATGGTTCATGCATGTCATGGCATGTATCAGTACTTCAGTCTTCTTTATGTCTGAATAATATTCCTTTGTATGTATATAACACATTTTGCTTATCCATTTACTACTTATTGTACATTTAGGAGGTTTCTATTTTCTGATTATTATAAATAATGCTAAACTTGTATGAACATCCACATGGTGGTGGTGGTTATGTGCCGTGGAGTTGGTTCCGACTCATAGCGACCCTGTAAATCCAAGGCTGTAAATCTTTACGGGAGCAGAAAGCCTAATCTTTCTTCCGCGGAATAGCTGGTAGTTTCGAACTGCTGACCTTGTGGTACACAGTCCGATTCGTAACTACTACACAACCATGGAAGTCTTTATATTGGACATACATTTTTATTTCCATTGCAGATACCTAGGAGTTGAATTCCTGGGTTGCATGGTAAATTTAACTTTGTAAGAAACTTCAAAGTATCTTCCTAAGTGAACATACAATTTCACATTCCCACCAATATGCGTATCTTTAAGTTAAGAAATCCAACTTACAAAAAAGTCTCCTAAAAATAGGCAAAATCAGCAGGAAAACAAAAGAATGTATAAGAAAATTTTTTGTAACTTTCAAAACAACTGTTAATAATAGGAAGAGCCTAAAATATAATTGAAAAGTATTTGGTTAAATATATTATGATACATCAATTAGAATTATCTACTGAAAATGATGATATTGATCTATATTTACTGACATCAATAAAAATGGATTCTGCTGTGTTTTAATGCTATTCATCAATTTTTTCTACAAGGATGAGTCAAAAATTATCCAGACTCCAGTTATATTAAAATGCCCGTGCACATCCATGGCTGATGACAACATTAAGTGCGTACATGAAATGATTCTGTTGAATAGATGAGTGACAATGTAGCAAATCATTTGCAAATCAGCCATGATTCTGTCTATGAAATAATCCACAACAGACTTGGGTTTCAAAAAGTTTGTGCGAGATGGGTACTGAAGCAACTCACGGATGAACATAAACAGAAGCATTTAGACATCTACAAACAAAATTTGTACTGAGTCTTGAAGGAAGGTAAAAGTTTCTTTTAAAAAATCATTACTGATGGCAAGACCTGGATTCATCACTAGGAGCCTGAGAGTAAATGGCAGAGTATGGAATGGAAATAGCCTCAATAGCCAATCTAGAAAAAGTTCAAAAGTCAACCATCAGCTGGAAAATTGATGCTTTCAGTTTTCTGGGATCCCCAAGGACCCGTATTGGAATACTATCAGAAAAAAAGGTTCAACAATCAATAGTGCTTATTACAGTGAGCTGCTTATTAAAGAGCTGAAGTCTAAACTTGAAATTAAACACATAGGACTGCTATCCAAAGGCTTTGTGATCTTGCTTGTATCTGGACAATGTATGTCCATACACCTCTGACCACACCGTTGACACTCTGCAAAAATTTTGTTTTTGAAAAACAAAACAAAAAAAATGAAACAAACAAAAAAAACTACATCCTCCCTGTAGTTCTGATCTTGCTCCATAGGACTTTCACCTGTTTGGTCCCCTGAGCTGCCCTTTGAGGAGGAAGATTCACTTCTGATAAAGAAGTGAAAGCAGTGATGCACTTGTGGCTCACAGCTCAGCCTAAAACATTTTTTAATAATGGAATATGAAAGCTTTTTGACAGATAAACAAACTGTAGTGAAAACCAAGGAGACTATGTAAAAAAAAAAAAAAAAAAGATGTCTTTGTCTTTTCTAAAAGTTGATTAAAATACATTCTACAGCTGAGTGCAAATAATTTTTACTTACCTCATAGTTTTCAGTATAAAAAGGATGGTAATTCCTGGTACCCTTGTGAGTAGATGGGGCCATGTGACTAGTTCTGGTCAATAAGTAATGAATGTAAGTAACATTCGTTACTTACTTAGGTCAAGCATTTCATTACAGGTATGAGATCCTAGAGCTCCCTTTTCTCTCTGGCATAGTAATCAGCAGTGTTTGAGATGGTAACTGCTCCAGTTGCCCAAATTCCTGAGTTACCACAATGCTCATAGTTGCCCCACTGCCAACCCAAGATGGCCAAGTTGTATAAACAAGAAATAAATTATCTGTCATTTAAGGAACTGAGATGTGGAGGTTGCTAGCTACCACAGCATAAAGTAGCCTATCCTAACTGATGCAATCATGACATTATTTTAAGTGGTTAAAAGGTAAGAAAGCAGTATGTTTACATGATCTCTCTTAATAAGTATCAGTGTTCCTTAAGTAAATACATTTCCATTTTGGAAAATAAAATATAACAGAAACTGTTTTAAACCAGATCTTCTCCCTATCTCTTCAAAAATATACATTATTATAAGTTGTCATTATAAGTCATTGCAGAGCCTCTTCTTCTACAGATTTTGGAACAGTAAGAAATAGTACCACATTTAGGTTGACTTCCACCAAAACTCCAAATGAGAACCAAAAAGTTACTAGGGGGATACTGGTTTCTGATCCCTAAAATTAGGTGAAAAATACACAGGTAAGTCAAAAAGTATTGCTATAATACATAGCAACTTTTATTTGATGAAAATATCAAATTGTGAAGCTATTGTTTCTCTACATATCCTCCAGTGAGATTTATATACTTCTAAAGGTGGTGTTTTCATCCAAGATGACTTGGCATAGTGGCAGCAGCTATAGGTTCAAGCATAACAACAATCGTGAGGATGGCACAGGACTGGGCATTGTTTTGTCATGTTGTGCATAGAATCGTTATGAGTGGGAACTGACACAATGGCAACTACCAACAGCAACAACTCTTTCCTGAAGAATTCGACACTCTTCGATTTATACCACATCAAAATGTTAACCTGGGCATCTTCAAGCAACTCAAATCATGTACCTTTTCAATGTTCTTCGAGTTTGGGGAACAAAAGAAGTCTGAACGTCAAGATCAGGGCTGTAGGGTGCATGGGATAAGAATTCCCGGTGAAATTCTCATAGCACAGCCCTTTGCTACCCTCAAAGAATGAGCAGATGCATAGTAATGATGGAAAAAAGATTTCTCAGAGTAATTTCTCCCTCCTTTTCTGACCAATGCGGTTTTCAATTTTCTTAAAACTTCTTCCTAATAAGCCTTCAGATTATCCTATGCCATGTGAGAAAATACATCAAGATTACCCACTTGAAAATCCCAATAACATGTCACCATAACCTTCTGGATTACCTCTCTGCCTTGAGTTTAAATGGCCTAGAAGATCCCCTCAGAAGTCACTGTTTGGATTGGGCTTTTTTTTAAGGTGCCCTAAAATGACTACGCAAAGCCTTTGATTGTGTGGAACATGGCAAGCCATGGACAACACTGCGAATGAGGATTCCTGAACACTTAACTGTGCTCATGAGGAATCTGTACATGGACCAAGAGGCAGTTATTCAAACAAAACATGGGAACACTGAATGGTTTAAAACTAAGAAAGGTATGTGACAGGGTTGTATTATTTCAACATACGTATTCAACATGTATGCTGAGCAAATAATCTGAGAACCTGGAGTATATGAAGAAAAACGTGGCATCAGGATTGGAGGAAGACTCATTAACAAACTGCGATACACAAATGATACAACCTTGCTTGCTGAAAGTGAAGAGGGCTTACAATATTTACTGATGAAGATCAAAGACCACAGCCTTCAGTATGGATTACATCTCAATGACAAGAAAACAAAATTCCTCACCACTGGACCAACAAACAACATTCCTATCAATGGAGAAGACTGAAGTTATCAAGGACTTCATTCTTCTTGGGTTAACTATCAACATTCACGGAAGCAGCAGTCAAGAAATCAAACGACGTATTGCATTAGTAAAATCTGCTGCACAAGACCTTTTTAAAGTGTTGAAGAACA
>NW_006408568.1:16466115-16471170 GCF_000296735.1 Chrysochloris asiatica
GTATATAGGGTTACTATGAGTTGGTATTAACTCAATGGCACCTAACAACATCAAGACTAAGACAAGTGCATTACTGAGAGATGTTGTCTGCAGCCATCTGTTGATCACAGAGATTTGTTAAAACACACTTTGTTAGGAATAAACCTGTGCCTGTATGAACTGGAACCTTGAGTAAGTATACTTTTTGACTTTCATGTGGGACTGTCACACAGAAAGCCAGAGTAAGTATCCTAGACAAGTTATCTGCCAATTTTTCAGGTTCATGTCAGGTGTTTCCACCCTAAAATTGTGGATTTGGCTGGGACCACTTAAATAACTATGGTCACAAGGAAAGCCCAAGTATTACTTTCTTCGATTGATCTAAAGTATTTCTTTTTTGAAGCTTCCTCTGTTGTAAAACAGTTTCTTATTTAAATAAAAAAAATAATAACAAACTTTAAGGAGAATAAGAGACGCTAGATTTTCATTGTTGAGATGATTATCTCCTTCCTGCCTGACATCTCGGGGGATCACTGTGGCTACACTTCAGTCCCAGTTTAAATTCAGACTGAGCCAGAATCAAAGCATCCCGGTACACACAGTTTTCTGGTGCTATTCCTGGAAATGGTACCAAAGTTATCATTGTTTTTAGTTAGGAATTCTTGATCCTTTTTTGTTTGTTTGAGTGGTTTTGCATTGCTTTATTAGAGAGTGGAATGTGAGTCTGAAGCAGATATGTCACTAACTGAATTCCAGCACAATGGTAAGAACAACCATAAATAGTAATCTTAGAACTTCTACTTGCTTGCTTGGGGCCCCAAATCATATACTTAGGAGATTGTTGGAAAAAGATTTATTTGGTCCCACTGAGCTGAGCTTGTATCTCTAGCACCAGAGCAGAAGATGCTCAGGCCACAATTCTTGCCATCAAGGACACTATATAACATAAAATAAAAGCTGTAAAACTTATGTTGTTTTTATTAAGTGCTGCTGAGTAGGTTCCAACTCATAGAGACACTGTATAGGGTTTCTGAGGCTGTAAATCTATGAGAGCAGAAAGCCTCATCTTTCTCCTGTGGAGTGGCTGGTGGACTTCAGCCACCGACCATTGGTTAACAGTTCAGTACTTATCCTACAGAGCCATCGCACTCCTTGAAAACATAATATATAAAATAATTATAAGTTACAAAGCAAATGGAAAATAGAGGAGTGTCCTTCTTGTTGTAGTTAGGGGCAGCCAACTTGGTTCTGACTCACAGCCACCCTATGCACAACGGAACAAACCACTGCCCACTCCTGTGCCACCCTCACAATCGTTGTTACACTTAAGTCCATTGTTGCTGTCACTGTGCCAATCCATCTTCCTCTTTTCTGCTGACCGTCCACTTTACCAAGCATGATGACCTTCTCCAGGGACTGGTCCCTCCAGATAACATGTCTAAAGTATGAGAGACAAAGTATTGCTATCCTGGCTTCTAAGGCATATCCTGGCTGTACTTCTTCCAACATGTTTGTTCTTCTGGCAGTCTATGGTACTTTCAATATTCTTCTCCAACACCATAACTCAAATACATCAGTTCTTCTATGGTCTTCCTATTCACTGTCCAACTTTCACATGCATATGTGAAAATATCATAACTTGGGTCAGGCGTACCTTAGTCCTCCAACTGATATCTTTGCTCTTGAACACTTTAAAGAGGTCTTGTGCAGTAGATTTTCCTAATGCGATATGCTATTTGATTTCTTGACTGCTGCTTCCATGAGCTGATTGTGGATTCAAGCAAAATGAAGTCATTGACACCTTCAATCTTTTCTCCATTTATCATTATGCTATTTACTGGTCCAGTTGTGATGCTTTTGGTTTCCAGTTGTGAGGATCTCTGTTTTCTTTACATTGAGGTACAATCAATACTGAAGGCTGCGGTCTTTGATCTTCATAGGTTTTTGTTATGTCCTTTTTTGCTTTCAGCAAGCAAGGTTGTAACATCTGCATATCACAAGTTGTTAATGAGACTTCCTACAATCTTGATGCCACATTTTTCTTTATATAATCCAGTTTCTCAGACTACTTGTTTAGCATACAGATTGAATAAGTACAGTAAAAGGATACAACCCTGGCACACACCTTTCCTGCTTTTAAACCATTCAATATCCCCTTGTTCTGTTTGAATGATTGCCTCTTGGTCTAGGTACAAGTTCCTCATGAGCACAGTTAAGTGTTCTGGAATACCCACTCTTCACAATGTTATCCATAGCTTATCATTACCCACATAGTCGAAAGTTTTAGCATAGTCAATAAAGCACAAGTGTCTTTCTAGTACTCTCTGCTTTCAGCCAAGATCCATTTGACATCAGCAATGATATCCCTCTTCCACATCTTCTTCTGAATCCAGCTTGAACTTCTGACACTTCCCTGTTGAGGTAATATTGAAACCATTTTTAGCTATCTTCAGCAAAATTTTACTTTCATGTAGTATTACTGATATTGTTTAATAATTTGGGTCATTAACCTACATTTCACTGGGTCACCTCTCTTTGCTTTGGGCACAAATAGGGAACTCTTTTAATCAGTATGTCAAGTAGCTGTCTTCCAAATTTCTTCATATAGATGAGTCAGTGCTTCATTAGTTTGTTGAAAGATTTCAATCTGTATTAAGCCAATTCCTGGAGGCTTGTTTTTTTGTCATTACCTTCAGCGCAACTTGAACTTCTTCCTTCAGTATCACTGGTTCTTGATCATATGTTACCTCTTGAAATAGATGAATATCAACCATTTCTTTTTCAGTACAGTGATTCGGTATATACTTCCATCCTCCTCAATATTGCAGTTGAGGCGGAATAATTTCTTCAGTTCTTTCAGCTTGAGAAATGCTGAGCATGTTCTTCCATTTTGGTTTTCTAATGCCAGGTGTTTGCCCATTTTATAATAATACATGACTTTGTCTTCTTGATCTATCCTTTGAAATTTTTTGTTCAACTCTTTTCTTCTATTTGCTTTAGCATTTCTATGCTGGAGAGCAAGTTTCAGAGTTTCTTTTGACAACCATTTTGGTCTTTTCTTTCTTTCCTGTCTTTTTAATGACCTTTTGCTTTCTTCCTATATGATGTCCTTGATGTCATCCCACAACTCTTCGGGTCTTCAAGCTTTAGCATCTAATGCATCAAATTTGTTCTCGATACAGTCTCTAAAATCAGGTGGAATATGTTCAAGGTTATATTTTGGCTCTGTGGACTTTTAAATTTTTCTTCAGCTTCAGCCTGAACTTCCATATGAGGAATTGGAGGTCTGTTTCATATTTTCCATAGGTCTTGTTCTGGCTGGTGATATTGAGCTTTCCCACTGTCTTTTCCCACAGATGTATCCAGTTTAATTCCTGTGTATTCCATCTGGTGAGGTCCATAGGTACAGTTACATTTTACATTGTTTAAAAAGGGTATTTTGAATGAATAAGTCAATGGTTTTGCAAAATTCTACATGTGATCTCCAACATCATTTCTATCACCAAGGCCTATTTCCCAACTACTTAAGCTTTTTTGTTTACAACCTTTTCATTCTAATCACCAGTAATTACCAATACACCTTGATTGCATGTCTGATCAATTTCAGACTGAAGAAATTGGTAAAATTCTTCAATTTCATCATCACTAGCTTTAGTGGTTGGTGTGCAAACTTGAATAATAGTAGTATTAACTTGTCTTCCTTGTAAGTGTACCCTATCATATGATGTACATACCCTAGCATTGTATGTCAACATATATCTTGAAATGTTCTTTATGATGATGAATGCAATGCCATTCCTTTTTCATTTGTCATTCCAAGCATAGTAAACCATATGTTTACCAGATTCAAAATGACCAATACCTTGTGACTCAAACCATCCTTGCAGACCAGTGCATTATCTTGCAGTGCCACACCAGGATTCCTCCATAAAGATTATAACCAAGAAAACCCCTTGAAGCAGTTCTACTCTGTAGTACATGGGGTCTCCATGAGTCAGAATCAACTAAACAGCAATGAATTTGATTTTATCACAGCAATGGACCATGATGGAAAGAGAGGAGAAAGAACTTTAAAATATTCCAAGAGTCCATCAGTGGGAAAGAGTTTGGGAAGGGAGAAGAGGAACAAAACCAAATTCTACCCATGTGGGTAATTCTGGTGTGGCACTGTAGGATCAGCAGTGGACTGCAAACCACAGGGTCAGCAGTTCAAGTCTACCAGCTGCTCCTTGAAAACCCTATACAAGGTCATTATGAGTTGGAACCAATTCGATGGCACTTAACAATAACAACAAACATTATTTGTGGGTAAATCATGAAAGAGTTCAGGATCCAGTAAAAGAACAAAAAACAAAACACCCTCTCAAGTCTCTAACCCATAGTCCCATCTTCCTAAACAGACC
The DNA here is from genome assembly GCF_000296735.1 of Chrysochloris asiatica. Taxonomy (NCBI): domain Eukaryota; kingdom Metazoa; phylum Chordata; class Mammalia; order Afrosoricida; family Chrysochloridae; genus Chrysochloris; species Chrysochloris asiatica. The sequence continues at coordinate 16,470,498 of NW_006408568.1, forward strand.
TGCTTTTCTTCTGACAGCACATTACATACAATTCTTTAAGTTTGAGCATCCAAGTTTGGGATAGTGCCAGTTAGGAGCATGAAGTCACATTCATTCATCACCCAATTCTCAGGGTTCGCCCACCCTTCCTTTCCCCCAAGAAATAAGATATGGCTGGTTTAGGAATGAGCAAATCTCTGGATTCTTTCCCACAATATCTTCCTTCCTCATTCACTTTATAATTCCATTTCGGCAATCACATCTATGCACATAAAAGAAGCATTATTGAGTGGCCCGGTGCTCATGCAATCTTTTACTGACTTTGTGTGTGTATAGTTGTATGCTTATGTAGACGTGCTTGCTGTAATACATGTATAACAACAAATGGTCATTTTAAAGAGAGATAAGCACAGAAATGATAACCACAAGGCTGGTGGTGTAAATCTACAGACAATCCCTGGAAACCCTATCCAGGGTTGCTATGAGTCAGAGTGAACTCATTGGCACTTCACAACGGCAATTACATTTAACATGGTATGCAACCATGACCACTATTTATTCCGAAAGCTTTTTCATCAATGGTGTGGCACTGTGGGTAAATGCACTGGACTGCAAAGTCAGTTTGAACAACAAGGTCTGTGGTTCAAGCTCACCAGCCACTCCTCGGAAACCCTATACACAGTTGCTATAGGTC
>NW_006408568.1:16471645-16472197 GCF_000296735.1 Chrysochloris asiatica
TAGTAGAAGCAAGAATCCCATTGCTTTCTAATTCAAGATGCTCAGCTGCTCCAGGAACTGCCATCTTGGGTGAAACCAAGCAGGGGAAGGATCAGAGCAGCCACGGACAGCTGACAGAACCGCGGAGACAAAGGTTTGGAGGTTCTTTTCTTTTGCTAGCTGTTCATTGGTTCCTTGCTGTCTGTGCACCTCCATTCTGGTGACTATAGGGGTGCCTGAGCTAATGGACACCCCAACCCCACCCTCAGAGGGTTCTACTACTCATGCACACAGATCGCCTCAAAATTTAAAGAGATAGTTTCCATTTAAAACCAAATGGCCACAGCCAGCCCTGAATTGCTTATAACTAGAAAAAAGGCCTGAACGGGGATTGTGGAGGGGGACAGGCAGATTAAAAATGATATACGCTGAAAATTAAATCTTAAGTTACATCAAAACAACCAACAGTGGCGCATTGAAATTACTCAAGAAGAAGAGTGAAAAGGAAAGCCCATTTCCTGATCAATTCTACCTGGAGGCATTCAGAAAGCATTAAAAAAATACCAAAATACA
>NW_006408568.1:16479259-16489123 GCF_000296735.1 Chrysochloris asiatica
TGCCTACTCTGGATATTTCATAAAAGTGGGATCGTACAACATTTGTCTGACTTCTTTCACTCGTTGTAATGTTTTCAAGGTCCATCCATGCTGTAGTGTGTATCAGAACTTCATTTCTTCCAAACCAGCAATGACAACAAGTAACTTTATTATTTTTTTTTTTAATGTTAAAACAGTTGTCTTGATCTGATCCTTGATTGCTACCCAAATGCAAAGATTAGGTTCTAAGTAAGAAATTGTAAAATACTAAAAATCCAGAAATTCTCAATTCAGGAAATCAAATCCCTAATTGAGGGACTGAAAAATATATCACCCCAATGGGTGTTTTAATTACAACAGCATGTATTGAGTGCTTATTATGTGTATGGAACTGTCTAGAAAAGTTATACATTGGCACAGTGTTGGCATCCAGCACACCTGGGTTCTAACCCAGGCTCTCCACTCTCATTTGGATACCTCACTTATTTGGTAGTTCTTCCAGGGTTCTTGTGTGTGAAGTAAGTACATTAATGCTTACTTTGCAGTGGTGGTCAGAGATTCAAATAGATGGCGATGTGGGTCAAGTGTGAGAAGGGCAGTTCAAACCTACCAGCTGCTCCTCCAGGAGAAAGATAAGGCTATCTACTCCCATGAAGCTATTAATAACTCTATTTTGCAGATGATGAAACCCAGTGAGGTTGTCACTTGCTCAAGGGTCACTTGAAGCTAGACTCTGCTTGATGGCGAGGGTTTTTGGTATACATAAATAAAGTCCTGCAGTGGGACAAATGATTTGTTCTGTAGAGTGTGGTGGTTTGAACCTACCCAGGGGCACCGTGAAAGAAAGGCCGGAAATCTGCTTCCATAAAGATTAACTCATTGCTGTCAAGTTGATCTGACTTATAGGACAGAGTAGAACAACCATATAGAGTTTCCAAGGCTGATATCTATATGACAGCAGACTATCACATCTTTTTCTGGCAGAACTACTGGTGGGTTTGAACCACGGACCTTTCAGCGGACAGTCTAGTGCCTAACCACTAAACTCCTTTCCATAAAGATTACAACCAAGAAAATCCTACAGAGCAGTTCTATTCTGTATCACATGGTAAGTGCCATGATTCAGAATTAACTCAACAGCAATAGGTTTGATTGGATTTTTATACATAAATAGTATGAATAGTTAGCTTTACTTCAGTGCTGACACTCGTATGTGCAAGTACTTCACCTGAATTCACTCACATAAATGTTGCAACAACCACCAGAGAGAAAATTAACTTCTCTAAAAACTAATACAATGAAAGTTTTGGGTTCCCTCACATCGAAAGGACTTTAAATATGTGTGATATCTGGTGTTTATCAGCTTGTTACAAATAGCAATTTGTTTGATTTATTTATCATAGTAAATAAATGTTCCCTTTAGTAACTAATTTTGTATTTTTATTAATTCTATATTCTTTTTCTTAAAGAAGACTCTTAATTGTGTAAGCCTTAACCCTCTCCTAAAGCCTATATCCACTCCTGCCTAAGAAGTTGCTGTTGTTATGTGCCATGGAGTCAGTTCTGACTCATAGCAATCTCATGGCAAAGGGTTTCCAAAGAGCCCTGGTAGGTTTGAACAGCCAATCTCATGGTTAGCAGTCCAGTGCTTATCCTATAGCACCACACCAGGTCTCCTATGAGGTAGGAGCTATTAACAACTCTATTTTGCAGATGATGAAACTCAGACCTAATGAGGTTGTTACTTGTCCAAGAACACAAGTAATCTGTGGTGGGATCTAAATCTGAACCCAGGAAGTTCTAATTCCACTTGAAGTACTCTCAACCATAAAATTTTATTACCTTATATTATTTTTTAAATAAAGTTCCTAGAAACTATTAGTGGCTATTTTTTTATTATTAAAATCAATAACAGGAATATAGACCTAGCCTTAAAGAATCCATATGAATTTGAAATGTATAACACAAATAAATCTGTATAGAAGAGACTTTTCTTTTTAATACTAATTCCCTGAAGGATTCTTTTAACATGGTATTTTTCTAAGTGTGAATCATGGATATTCTACATGAGAACTATCCAAGTGTGGTGCATAGGATCAGCCCTGGACTGCGAACCACAAAGTCGGCAGTTCAAACCTACCAGCTGCTCCTCAGAAACTCTATACAGGGTCCCTATGAGTTAGAACCGACTCGACAGCACTTAACAACAACAACAACAACAAATCAACAGGAGTGATTAATCTCAATGAATCTCAGGAAGCTCAATGCTGAATGAGCTCCCCTAATAACTATTTGCACACCAAAATTTGAAAACCATTTCATAGTACTTTCACCATGGGTAAAATTTTGCTTATAGATGAGGTGGAAAGTTGTTGTTAAATGCTGTTGAGTTGGTTCTGACCAATAGCGGCCCTGTATAGGGCTTCCGAGGAGCTACTGGTGAGCTTGAACTGCCAACCAGGCATTCAAACTAATTTTGTAGTCCAGTGCATTAACCCACAATGCCACACCAGGACACCAGGACTCCTAACATCGATTGTGCTGATGGTTGCACAGGTCTGTGAAGTCAATAAAATGACATAAACTGTACATTTTAAGTGGGCAGATTTTATTTTATATAACTGAAACTTCATAAAGCTGTTTTTAAAAGATGCTTATAAAGTCTAGACATTTTTCAAGTTGTTGGGTGGAGAACTGAGAAGAAAAACCAACTTTTTAAGGTATTAATAGAAACTGTTTACAATTAAAGGTAAATGACAAGGTAACATCTCTGGAATTACAAATGCAGGTTAACAGAAACAAATATAAAGTTTACCTATAAGTCCTGGTGTGGCGCTGTGGGTTAATGCGCCAGACTGCAAAGCCATTTGAACTGTAAGGTGGGCTGTTCAAGCTCACCAGCTGCTCCTTGGAAACCCTATACAGGATCGCTATGGGTCAGAACCTACTCAACGGCACTTAAAAACAATAACGTAATTTCAAAAGGAGCTCTGGTGGCACACAGGAGTGCTGGTGTGGCACATGGATAAGCACTGGACTGCTAACAGCAAGATCAGAAGTTCAAATCCACCAGCTACTTCCCCTGGAGGAAGATGAAATTTTTCCACTCTGATAAAGACGTACAGCTTTGGAAACCCTATACAAGGCTGCTATGAGTTGGAACTGACTCAACAGCACACAATCATCACTATCACCACCAGGCACTGTTTTTTAAGTATGTGATTTATTTTTTTTCAATAGACCTACAGAGTTGTAAAAGTGAAATTGTAAAAGTGAATATCCTAGAATTTATGTCATAAAGTGGTTTTTTGTTTTGTTTTTGAGGTGACTAAATACTGCTGTGGAATTAAGAAAGCATGAAGTCACCAAAATGAGACAAATCCACGTTATCTTCTGCAGAAAAATTTAGAGGGTGTTAAGTGTACTGGACTTGCAAATGTTAGAGCTTTACTAAGTCCTCCTAGGTCATAAATAGAATCCTTATTTGAGCTCTTCCCACACTCTTCCCCTCTGCACACACACACACACAAAAAGTTCCAAGATCTTTACCCTAAATTCCTTTCCTCAGCAGCTCAGTCTACTAGCTAACATTAAGTCCTAGTTCTGTTCGAAGCCCTTCAGGTATATTATTATTAACTCAGGCAATCCTTACAAACCTATGATTTTTCACATTTTACAGAGGAAAAAATTGAGTGGTGATTCTTGTAACATAAATAAGAATCAAACAGAGACAGCCTGGCATCGAGTTCATGCCATTTTCTCCACTTACTAAAATAGATATTATTTATATCATTTATTGAGTGCCCATAGTATACACACACTATCAGGAATCCTTACAGTTATGCTCTGCTGTAAGGAAGCTGTTATTCTCTGCTCTAAGAAACAAGGGAATGAAGACTCAGAGAAATCAAATCATTTGTCTAGGCTACCCAGTGATAAATGGTGCCGTACAGACCCAGTCTTTTTCTGAGACCCAAAGCCTGCACTTTTCCCACTCACCACACTGTGATCTGGAATTCCTATTGATGCTGCAGAATAAGCACTGGACCACAGGTTGGTTTGAACCTCAAGGTCGGTGATTCAAACCCACCAATTGCTTCTTAGAAACTCTATACAGGGTTGCTATGAGTCGAAAAGACTTAATAGCACTTAACAACAACATTCTTAAAGGAGTCCCAGTGTGGCACAGTAGGATAAGCACTGAACCACAAGGTTGGTTTGAACCTCGAGGTTGATGGTTCAAACCCACCAGCCACTCCTCAGAAATGCTATACAGGGTCACTATAAGTGGGAACTGACTGACAGCACTTAACAACAACAACAACACTCATCTTAAGGGCTCCTGGTGCGGTGTTGGTAGATAAGCACTGGACTGTTAACCACAAGGTCAGAGGTTCAAACTCACCAGCTGCACTTAACAACACCATTCATCCTAACAACTGTACAGGAGAATTACCATTTCTTCCATTCTACAGATAAGCACATTCATAAGGCAGAATCAACATGAAACAACCATCTGATGCTCAGAGAGATTGTGTCTCTCTGATGTACTCCTGAAAGTAAGGAGAGAAAAAGTATGACTACTTATGTCTTCCTCCCATTGTGTGAAAACATGCTTCAACTTAAACCGTTTAAATACAATTTAAATGAGCACCAGGAGATATGAGATATAGATGTACCTATGACATATAAATACATAAATATCTACTTTAATTGTGACAGCCTTTCCCTAAATCAAGTCTTACATTTACATTTGTATAAACCTGCTTTATACTTTTCAAAGAACCTTCCTATGCAATGGACATATTGAGATGTCATATTTGCAAACTCTATTTACCTGTGAAGTTAGGCTATTTAAAATGTAACCCCCTTACAAATGTGCACAATACAGACAAGAGAAACAGACATTTTGATTCTTCTTCCTGGCCCAATAATCAGGGTACCTTTTAAAATGCTAAAGTTTTCAGAGCAGCTTAATGGGAAAATTCTCCCGGTCTTTAGATGGGAAAAACTGAGGCATACAGATAGCCCACTTTCCTTGGCTCTACTAGGAACAACAGCAACAAACTACACACACAGGTCGTAAAGAAGAAATCTTAACTTGGAATCTATCTCAGAAATCAGTTTTTTAAAAAACAAAAACTCAGAAATCAGCGCAGATAACGAGAAGCCCGGAAGGAAATTAGTTCTGCACGACTTTTAAGTCCCAGGCACAATTCTGCAGGAAAGTTCACCCTCAGGGCACGCACGGAGAATGAAACAGACTCTCATCAACTGAGCTTTCGATGGGGCCATTCTCGAACAGTTTGGGGGTGGGATAAAGGGGCAAGGGAGGCGTAAGTGGAGACATAGGTGATTCCTCCCTTCCTACAGCCAAGGATGGGTCACTGGGAGTCTGTCAAGAAGCCATGCGGCCATCTGCACCCTGGAGTCACCCCATTTCAACTTACTTGCTCCATCGCGCCATCCCACCTCGGCTCCTCTTCCAGTTGCGGGGCCGGCGCCAGGCGGTCCTGCGCCCCTGCGCAGAGGGGCAGCCCCAAGCACAGGCCCAGCAGCAGGAGCATGGCGGGGGACAGAGCGCGGCGACCCAGGCACTTGGACTCTGCAAGACGCGCCGAGCGAGGAGCGCCCAGGGTCTCCAGCAGCTGCCGGACGCGGACGAGCTCCGCCTCCTGTCCCTCCGCCGAGCGGGCCGCCAGCACAAGGCACCACCCGCCAACAGCCCTACCCTCCAGCCACGCCCCGCGCGCCCACCAGCACTGCCCCGCGTCGGACCAGAGCCTGAGTAGGATTTCAGAAGGGCCACAGTAGTCGCCCGGCAGAAGGGACAAGGGCTGCTGTGCGTTGCCCTCCACACTCCCTACATGCTCCTGCTGGACTCCGCGCCCCTCGCTGCCCTTACCACCTACTGCGGTCTCCGAGGTTCCCCGCCCCTCTCCAGCCAAATCCTTCCAAGTTTTCCGCAATGGAAGCGAATCCGTGCTCCATCCCATGCCTCTTCTGCTGCCTTCTCGATTCTGTGCGGCGTGACACTTAGTTAAGAACTGACCTCCTCTTCCAGAGCCTTCTTCTACTCAGTATCCACCTGCTAACCAACCTCCAAACTTTCTCTCGTTCAAGTTGCTATATTCTTCTTCAACAACTCTTCATTTCTGTCGTCATAGGACACCAAACGGCTAGTCTGGCCATCAGTAGATAGTTTTTCCTCCAACACTCACCTGCAGGAGACTGACTGCCTCTCTGTCCAGAGAATAGCAGATTCCTCTCAGGATCCAGCACAGGTACTTGGCAGACAAGACAATTGCTGTTGTTAAATGCCATTGAGTCGGTTGTAAGAACTCACAGCTACCCTTTATAGGGTTTTTGATCTACCAACCATCAACATATGGCCTTTTATAATCCAGGTGCTACCTTTTAATGTAGCAGAAACATCCCTGCTCAATATATCTTCCAAAAGACAATCACTTCTGGTTTTTGAGGGGAGGAGGAAATGACATGCGCTAGAGGGTAGACACATGTTGACATGGGTGAAGAAGCAGGCAACCAGAGGGAGTTTGACAGAGGAAAATAGGGGTGGCAGGAGACGTGGAAGAATGCAATCATTACAGTGAATAGAGGAAAATACTGCTAACTGTTGGTGCATGGAGGGGATTGCAACCATGTAATGAAGCAGAGTATGTGATTTGTTGAATGTGAAACTGATGATATGCTCTGTAAACCTTCACTCAATTCACAAGAAAAAAAATAATTTCAAAAACATTTTGATGTACCAATCCATCCAGCTGATGTGTTCAATAATCATGAGAGGCTGGCAACAGTCTCAGATGCCAAGATCAGGGACATGACTACTGCAGATTATGAAACATTCATCCTGTGGAATATTATAAAGCTGATAAATAACAATCACAAGGCCTGTGGTGGAGGTGGTGGTGGTGGTGGTGATGATGATGATGCTCCACTGAGTTGATTCCACCTCATAACAACTCTGTGTAGGGTTTCCCCAAATCCTGGTGTGGTGCTGTAGGTTAATGTGCTAGACTACAAAGTCAGTTTGGACTACAAGGTTGGCAGTTCAAGTTCACCAGTTGCTCCTTGGAAACCCTATATGGGGTTGCTATGGGTCACCAACTTGATGGCACTTAGCAACAACAACAAAGGGTTTCCCAGACAGTAAATCTTTACCGGAGCAGAAAGTCTCAGCTTTTTCCCATGGTGTGGCTGGTAGATTTGAACTGCTGGCCTTGCAGTTAGAAGCTCAATGTGTAACCACTATGCTACCAGCACTCCTTACAAGGTCTATAGGAATGTGTGTGTGGTGGGGGGTGGGGGAATTATAATGCAATCTAAAGGGAAAAAATCAGAATGTATCAACAGTGTGACTATAAAATGCATATGTTGGTGGCTGTGTGCCATCAAGTCGTGCTGATTCACAAGAACCCTATATAAATTTCCAAGGCCATAATCTTTCCAGGAGTAGAAAGCTTTATCTTTCTCCTGAGCAGCAACTGGTAGATTTAACCTTGCAGTTAGCAGCCCAAATAAACCCACTAAGCTATAAGGGCATGCATGGATATAAGAACTAGAAAAAAATATGGAAAATGAAGAGTGGCAGTCTCTTCTTAAAATATTTTGTTTTTTTCTCAGTGAAATACTGTTCTATTCAATACACAGAAATTGAGAGAGTTAAAAACAAACCAAAAAAAAAAAAAAAAGCAGATGTTATTGTGAAATAAATTCAAAGGAAATCATCAGTGTCATTGTTGTTGTTATTGTTAAGTGCCGTCAAGTCAATTCCGACCCATAGCGACCTTGTATAGGGTTTCCAAGGAGCAGCTGGTGAGCTTGAACCACTGCCCTTGCAGCTCAAACAAGTGTGCAGTCTGATGCATTAGCCCACAGGGCCACACCAGGACTCATTAACCATCATTTAATTACTTAACCACTGACTAATTGAAAAGCATGCAGTCAACAAGAAGTAACAGGTGATTCCTCAGGATTTCTAGAACAAAACCCTGGATAAAGGAAGTCTTTGGGAGTAAATCAGCGGATTTTTATTTTTAGTTCCTCAACATAATCTAGCCATGAATTACAAACTTGCTCTATGCCCCAGGCAAATTTAGAAACTTTCCAGCATGCCAATCATGTGCACACCCTGTCCTCATTTTTAACTAGGATAGTCCAAATCTGCAGTCAAGGTTTGCCAGTTTTCCCCCTGAGGGAAAAATAACTATTTGTGAACTGAAAATTGAATTGGTAAACAGGTTATTTGAAAAGGAAAAGTAATGTTGTTGTTAAGTGCCATGGTGTCAGTTCCTACTCATAGTAACCCTACGTAGGTTTTCTGAGGAGTAGCTGGTGGGTTTTCTGAGGAATAGCTGATATTTCCAGCTAGTGCTTTATCATACAGCACCACATCAGGACTCTGCTACTGTTATTTCAATCCTACAACAGAATTGGGACTACATATTAGGCTTCCCTTTCCTAGTATCCCCTTTATCTCAAATTAATGGTTCAGACCATTGCAACTTTATTGTTGGCCTTGTAGCTTCCCTTTTTCAAAATTTGTAATTAATGGATTTTGCAAAGATCCAACATCAGGAGGGACCACTTGCTGGATAAAGATATCATGTTTGGTAAGGTGGAGGATCAGAGAAAAAGAGGAAGACCCCCAGCGAGATGGATTGGCAAAGTGGCAGCATCAATGGGCTCAAGCGTGACAATAGTGAGGTTGGTCCAGGATTGGACAATGCTTCGTTCTACTGTGCATAAGGTTGCTATGAGTTGGTACTGATTCGATGGCACCTAACAACAACAACAATGTTGAAGAGGATGAGTTTTATTTTCTTCATCCTGGAGGACTCTGATTCTACTCTGGACCATGGCATTGGTATATCTATTTAAGGCGAGTCTCTCCAAGTGGATTGCAAATTCCCTGAGGACAAGAATCTTCCACAACTGCTAGCCCTGTGCTAAATATATAAACCTAAAACCCATTGCTGTCAAGTGAGTTCGGGTTCATAGCAATCCTGTATGATAGACTAGAGCTCCCTCTGTTGTTTTCTAGATTGTGAATCTTTACAGAAGCTGACTAACACAACTTTTTCCTACAGAGTGACTGGTGCATCAGAACCGCTGACCTTTCAGTTCATCACTTAACCACTGTGCCACCAGGACTCCTTTGCTAAATATATAAATATGACATTCAATGAACATTTGATAAATTGAGTCAAGAGACAGGAGATAGAGGATACTGACTGAGCTATAGTACAAATTTAGCCAGTAACTAACCACATAATAGACTCCTGGTGTGGCCCTAAGGGTTAATGCACTGGACTGCAAAGTCGGTTTGAACAGCAAGGTCAGTGGTTCAAGCTCACCAGCCGCTTTTCAGGACATACAAGGTCGCTGTAAGTTGGAACTGATTTGATGACAGTTAACAACAACAACAGCCACATGATGGGAGAGTTTACCCTCCTAGTGCTTTCACACTGCAATAGCCTATGATTCTATGCGACTTTGAGTATCTGAAATAGGGATGGCCCTTATCTGTGGCCTTAATACTTAATTGAGTATGTGTTTTGTTATTTTTTATGCTTTCTGATTGCTTTCAGGAAGATGTGATCAGGATGTGGGCTTCCCTTTTCACTCTTCTTATTGCTTAACTTAAAGTAACTTTCACAGGTGTTGTCTGTTTCCCTGGTATATGGTAATTGGTATTGGTTCTTGCCTGGGTTTTGGTGTTTTATAGAGTGTGATTGTAGCTTGACTATATGACAGCAGTTGCGGACTCTTCTTTGTGTAATATAGGGAGAGAAAGAGTCCTCCAAAGGTAGAATGGGGAGCATATAATTGCAGAACAGCACCAGCAGGGAAAAAAAAAAA
>NW_006408568.1:16489243-16492449 GCF_000296735.1 Chrysochloris asiatica
AATATGAGTATGACTTTAATGTCCTCTCTTCAGCTTCTTGCTTTCAAAGCTGCCTGAGAGATTTCAAGATGCCAGTGTTGGTTGTTATGCTATACCTCAGGCACGCCAATGACCAGATAACCAAAAAAACAAAACACAACTGACAAAGTCCGCCTTTGCTCCAAGGTTCCTACGACGTTTTTCCATGGTGTTTCTGCTCCCCAGCTTGGTCTTGCCTTTTGGTCTCACCCAAGATGTCAGCTCTGGGCCTCTGAGCCCGGCAGATTCAAAAGTATGCAATTTCTTACTTTAGCTTGAAGTTCCACAAGGTATAAACCTTCAAACTTTAAAAAGATTCCTATCTCTGTGGTTCTGAGTTTTGGAGCTCTGCCCTGGATCTGCTTTGCCTGGTATTCTCTGGTATGGCTGATAGCGAACTTCACTGCTCCTTCACCCTAGCAGCCGTCAAGCCAGGAATGGTCTTTAAAAACTGGTGGTGGTGGTGGTTATGTGCTGTGGAGTCAGTTCCAACTCATAGTGACCCTGAATAGGGTTTCTGAGGCTATAAATCTTTACGGGAGCAGAAAGCCTCATCTTTCTTCCATGGAATAGCTGGTAGTTTCAAACTGCTGACCTTAAGGTTAGCAACCTGACTCGTAACCCCTACACTACCAGAGGTCCTTTTAAAAACTAGGTAGATGTAATAAAAATGAGCCCAGTGAAACTTTGCCAAGTGTTTACAAACATAAACAATGATTTATATTGATCTTATAAACAAGGATGGAAAACTTAATTGTTCTTCCCCAAATCCAGACTTATTTGAATAAAGAATAAGGTGTCCCCGTACATATTTGTCCTGTGATTTCATGTTTTCACTTCTCCGCCAGGAGGAGCCAATTTTCCATTTTAAAACTACTGAACTCATAGTCTCAAAGCTGCAAAAGACCCTAAAGGACATTCAGTCCAACCCTGATTTCCCCAGGACCACATGGCAGCTTGACAGATTTCAAGCAAGTATCCAGGTGTTCATTGACAGAATCTGAGTGCTGAGATCAGCAGTAAGTGTTTCAGAATGCAAGAATAGCCATAGTATCAGAAATACTATGTGTCAGATATACTACACTATCCCAGCTGTTTCTAGAAAATTGTTCTCTCAAGTAACTGAATGATGAGCCAAAAGATTCTAAAGTTTTATAATCAAACTTATTGCCAATATCAGTTTTATCCTGATCTCCTACTAAACACTACCAACTAAGGGAGACAAACGGGGCTAAATTTGCTAAATCTGAGATTAAAGAGTGAAAAGCATGTTTTATATATGCTTCAATTCACACTTAGACACACACCCTACTTTGTTCTTATATCTAGCTACTCAAAGATTTAAGTCACAGTCTAAGTCTTTGGGCTCATGCCTTTAGCCCATCCCCTCCCTTCACCCCAACCATGCTCCTTATTTTGAGTATCTGTAAAGCCTTTGTTCCAGCCTGGGCTAGCTAATTCTCCCCCTTCTTGGCCTGCACCACTCTTATCTACTTATATGGACTTGTTTTTCTCTTGGGACCTCTGACAACTTTGCATAATTGCTACACTTTTACCACCTTGGCTTTTTTAATTTTTTTTACCATAATCAAAGAACAAGGGAATAAATGGGTTCCTTTTGGCCTTGGATCCATGATTTCTCAGGATCCTATCATACCTTGGAAGGCTAGTTATAGCAACTTGTCCTGTATGTCATCAACCACTGAATTTCACTCTGAGAGATTTGTAAAAGAGAAAATAAAGAATGATGTTGTTACTGTTAAGTGTTGTTGCATTGGTTCCAACCTATAGCAACCCTGTGTAGAGCTTCTGAAGAGCACCTGGTGGGTTTGAACCATTTACCTATGGTTCAAACTGACCTTGCAGTCCAGCGTATTATCCTTCAGCACCACACCAGGATTCCACAAGATAAGGAATAAGTTTTCTAATTTCTTGTAATTGATGAATTAATCAACTACTCAAAAAGTGAAACACTTATATTTGACTTTATTTGCTTACAGATTTGAGACACAAATTAGACTCTTATTCCTTCATGGACTAATATTATATCTTGCTTGTTTTTATTTCCTGAGGACCTGGTACAAAGCCTGCAGTGTAGAAGGTGTTTAGTATGTTTGATGGATGAATGAAACAATGCATATTCATCAATATGCCTACTCTGTGCTCACTATGTATGATAAAATTGAAGTTTTAGACATGGTTCATGATCTGAAAGAAATTGTCACTTGTATGTGAAGGTGGAACAAACTAAATGAAAATAATGTGTGCCCAATTGTAAGTTAGTAAGTGGAGCGACTGTGATTGTAGACTAGAATAATTAGAGAATAAAGTCTCATGAAATAGGTGAAAATTAATCTTTAAATTAATCAGATTTTGAAAGCCAAATGGAAAAGAAGGAACATTAGAGAAAGGAGAAGGCACAAGGGAGAGTGACACAACAAAATACTGGGGGAAAGGTTCAAGTTTGGGGAGTTCCCTGTAGGAGTTTCTCAAGCTTATAAGTGAGACAGCATAGTGCAGTGGTTCCCAGATGCAAATCAGCATCTGTTTGTTTACACGTATGTTTTTACCACTAAATAAAAAATCCTGTGTAGGGCAGGCTGTGTATTCTACCCATCATTGTATGCAGCATGTAACCCATGCTTTTGGGAAATATTTTAATGAATGAGGAAGACTACCAGTATACGTCTCATGTTTCTCATGTTCATAAAGTCAATCTGCATAGTGGCTAACTAGCTGGATGCAAGACCTTAGACAAAGCAGTTACCTGCTGGATGAAGATGAACACTTTGAAAGAACAATATAGTATTCGCACCTTAATTGCTGAAAATATTTAACCCATTGTGATACAGTCCATTCCAAATCATAGCAAGCCCAGAGGACAGAATAGAACTGCCTCTTACAGTTCCCAACACTGTAAATCTTTATGGAAGCAGACCACTGCATTGTTCTCCCAAGGAACAGCTGGTGGGTTCAAACCACTGACCTTTCAGTAATCAGCCAAGCTCTTAACCACTGTCCCACCAGGGTGCCTTTAAAATCATTTTGTTATTGTTTTTGTTAAGTGCCATCAAGTTGGTTCCAACTCATAGCAACCCTATATAGGATTTCTGAACAGCATCTGGGGGGTTTGAACCACCAACCTTAAGGTTAGCAGTCCAATGCTTATCCTACAGTGCCACATTATT
>NW_006408568.1:16495746-16497286 GCF_000296735.1 Chrysochloris asiatica
TATGAATTGTTGAATGTGAAACTGATGATGTGCCCTGTAAACTTTCACTCAATCCACAATAAAAACCTTAAATTAAAAAAAAAAAAAAAAGCTGGGAAATATAATTTTAGACCCTCAAGATAATACTGCACTTGAGGCAAAAATCTCTTCTTAAAGTATTAGCATCCCGATAGATTTGAATTTCTCACGGTGAGAGAAGCAATTTACCTCATCAGTTTCTGACTTCTATTTTTCTAACCCATGCCTTTGCCCTTCTATGGGTCACCCCTCAAAAACCTGCTCTCAAAAACTACCACATCATTTTTTGCAAGCACATACACTAAAAGTGTTTGTCACCCTGGAAAAAGTTTAAGGTTTATAATATGCAGTAGTATGTTTTGAATATTCCAGAGGTATTAGCAAGCATAATAGTGACAATTTTGCCTTATTTCTCAAGTGTCACCAAGAAAAATCAAAGTCACTCTTCTGCCATTATCTGTACAAATGAACATCTTTCTTATGTCTGCCTTAATGTTTAGCTCAAAGCAAGACAAAAAAAATAGTTCTGAAGAAATATTTTTTTAGTTAAGTAATGGTTTGTCCCTATGTAAGTACTCATTTAACACAGAAAGATCCTAATCCAAAGTTAATAATCATTTTTATTTTCTTTTGGAAGGATGCCTACAGCAACCAATGATGTCCTATTCTTCTGGGCCTTTAACCTGGGACCACATCATTAATCTCTGCTCTTCTACTTTCTTTGACTCCAAGGCATGAAGACAAGTAAGCTAGAAAAACCTGAAGTTGGTCCACAGGGTGTGTTTTGTCTCTGAAGACTTGCCAGATGCTTTTCAGACTGACGTTGGGCGACCTCCAGAGAGCTTTAGCCAAGAACCACAGGTGTGCCCTTGGAAGCTTTTTGGTTAAAGTAAGGCAGTGTTGGTTTTGTGCTTGGTGCAGATAGATATATCATACTCTGTAAAAACAAGACCTAACATAACAACAAACCTGTCCTCAGGTTCTTGAGGCAATGTTGATGGGCTTGTTGCCTTACTGGCAAGGGACGAAAATCTCTTCTCTCTCTAATATGTATAGCGGCTTTGAATCTCACAGGTACAGACTTGATGCATAAAAATATGCAATCCTTTACCACCACCACCCCACACACATCTCAAGTTTATCTCCATGCTGAGTTTTCATTCTTCCATGTAGAATGAACTTTACACTTGCCACTTAGTGCTAAATCATCATATGGGGTTTCAACTGGTCAAATGTTGTTTTCATAGTCAATTTAGAGTTTTCACCTTTCCTTGCATCCTTTTGATTAGTTCTAAATTACACCAAATTACTAGGGAATGGGGTCAGGGTCTAAGGGAGGCCGCATTCATCTTGGGTCATCATCTATCCATACTGGCATGTGCATCATTCTATTTGACTTAGAACCGTACATCTGTCTCTATGGTGAACTCCATTCAGTGGCTTCCAGTTATAAAGTTTGTCTCTATTAATCCCTGGATCTCTTCATTCCACCCACAAGACCCTTCTGAGTCTGCTTTTTCTT
>NW_006408568.1:16498323-16499782 GCF_000296735.1 Chrysochloris asiatica
ATGACACAACAAAATACTGGTCAGGATTCAAAGAAACTGGATATCTAAGACATTATTGGCTGCCTGACTGCATGCTGTCGGTCAGTTCCAACTCATAGCAGCTCTCTATAGGGTTTCTGAGGCTGTAACTCTTTATGGGAGGAGAAGACCACCTCTTTCTCCTGTGCCTGGTGGATTTGAACTGCTGATCTTGCAGTCCAATGTATAACCTACTAAGCGATCAGACACATGTGGTGGAAGTGTAAATTGATACAGCCACTTTGAAAAATAAAAGCATCTTTAAAAACAAAAAACTAAACATACACTTGCTGTGCAATCAAGGAATCTCCAATAGTCCATTGCCATGGAGTCAATTCTGGATCAAAGTGACCCTACAAACAGATTAGAACTACCCCTTAGGGTTTCCAAGATTATAAATCTTTACCAGACCAGACAGCCTCATCTTCCTCCTGAATATATCCGGGAGAAATAAAAATTATGTCCACACACAAAAAAATGCATAAATAGACATAGAAGCTTTATTTGTAATACTAAAAATTAGAATCAATTAAAATGTTCTTCAATGGGTATGTGGTTAAATGAGACAGGTATATGCAACCTCTAGAATATTAACCCAAACCTAAACCCATTGCTGTGAAGTCTATTCCAACACTTAGAGTTAAGCTGCCCCACAGAGTTTCCAAGGCTGTAGTCTTTCAGGAGCTGACTGTCACATCTTTCTACCATGGGAAAACCGTTGGTTTCAAACCATTGATCTTTTGGCCAGTAGCCAAGCACTTAACCACTATGTCACCATGGTTCCTTCCTGGAATACTACTCAGAAATAGAAAGAACTGAACTATTGCTATATGCAGCAGCTTGGGTGGATCGCAAGGGAATTATGCTAAATTAAAAAAAAAAAAAATCCTCAAAGGTTGTATACTGTGATTCCATTTGTATAACATTCTTTTCTTTTTTAAAAAGCTTTTAATTATAAATTGAGTGAAGGTTTACATTCAACAAATCATATACTTTGCAATGCATATAATATACAATGATTGCAATCTTCTCCATGTACCATCAGTTAACAGTATTTGCCTCTATTCACTTGAACTGCTACATTTCTCTCTGTGTCTTCCACTGCCTTCATCTTTCCTCTGCTAACCTCCCTCTTGGATATTACCTGCCCAGTCATGCATGTCAACATATGTTTACCCTCTAACCCATGAATAATTTTCCCTCCCATTTTCCCACTTAATCATCATTGATCATTTATTTTATTAGGAAAACCTTTTCTAACTTTTTACATTAGCCTCATAGAATTATTTGTCTTTTTGTGATTTACTAATTTCACTCAGCATAATATCCTCCAGGTTCATACATGTTGTGAAGTGTTTCTCAGATTCATCGTTATTTTTCAACATTGCATAGTATTCCATTGTGTTTAACCATTCTGCTATTCATGGGCAGTTAGGCTGTC
>NW_006408568.1:16500237-16508009 GCF_000296735.1 Chrysochloris asiatica
ATCTCTGGTTCCCTATTTTTAGTTCTGTAGGTTTGTTTTTCTTTGTTGTTGTTGTTGTTAAGTGCCACTAAGTTGGTTTCGACTCATAGTGACCCTGTATAGGGTTTCTAAGGAGTGGCTGGTGAATTTGAACAGCCGACCTTGTGCTTCAAACTGACCTTGAGGTCAAGTGCTTATCCTATTGTGACACACCAGGACTCCTTGTTTTACTCTAAATGCTTCTGTATATGTATTGAGTTCTGAATGGTGTTGTCATGTATGGTACTCTCAGATTATTGTCTGCTGTTGTTGGTATTCAGTCTAAAGAACACCCTTTAGTATATCTTGTGAAAATTGTTCTGGTCATTATACATCCCTTTAGTTTCTGTTTATTTGGCAATGCCCTTATTTTGCTATCATCATATATGAGGGACAGCTTTGCTGGGTATATGACTCTTGGTTGGCAATTTTTTTTTCTTGCAGAGTTTTGTATAATATATATCATCCTATTGCCTTCTTGGATGCATGGTTTCTGCAGAGAAATTAGAATTTAATCTTATTGGTTCTCCTTTGTAGGTAACTGTTCTTTTTTCCCAAGCTGCTCTCGGGATTCTTTCTTGTTTTTGCTTTTGGAAAGTTTGATTATGATATGGCTTGGTCATTTACTTTTGGAATCTATTCTTTTGGGGTTCATTCAACCTTTTGTATGCTTATTTTCTTGTATTCCATAATGTTGGGATACTTTCTTCCAACAACTCTTTGATAATATTCTGCATGCTTTTTATTGTCTCTTCCTATTTTGGAATTCTGATCACACCTCTTCATGGTGTCCCACAAAACTCTTAGGCTTTCTTCAGATTTTTTCATTCTTTTTTTATGATTGTTCTTCCGGAATACAAATATTGAGAAATTTCTCTTCAAGCTCGCTAATTTGAGCTTTCTTATTTTTTGAATCTAGTCTTTTGCACTTTCAATGTATTGTCCATTTCTGAAATCTTAGTACTAATCTAGAGTTCTACTTGTAGGTTTTATATTGTTTCAAAATTTTCATTTATTTTGTCTGTTTGTTCTTGTAGTGTTTTCCTGAATTCTTTGAAGGTTTTTGCTGTATTCTCGTTACCTTCCTTGATATTTCTGTTAATCCTTATGAGGTACCTAAACATCATTCTTTTGTTTTCTTTTTCAGTTAATTGCATTACTTTTTCTTCCTCAGAAACATTTTCTGGCTTTGGATCTTGGTCATTTGTTTGAGTTATTCTCTCTTGTTTCTTTGTGTGAGCTAAAATTTCCTATTGTTTCCAGGGCTGTGGGTTTGTCATATTTGTATTTAACTGGTGATTGTGTGTTGATGTGTTTTTAGACTCTCATGAAATGTCTCAACTGTGAGTATAGTTAGAGAATGTTCATTTGCAGTTCATGTACCTCAGTTTAGGGTGGGTTTGGCTGATGTTGGCTGCTGTCTATCATTCATCACATGGTATAAGAGCAGGTATTCACTCTTTCATAGTGGGTGGAGCTGCAGAGGGAATGATTGTAGCTGAACTGTATGGGCATGGTTGCTGTCTCTTGTCGGGTGGGAAAGAGAAAACTCCCCACACACAGACAAGAAAACAAAACAGAATAAACAAGTAAGGAACCAACAAGGAAAAGAGAAAATAACAAAGAGAAAAAAGAAATTAAAAAAATAAATAAATAACAACAAAAAAAGAAATTAAAAAAATAATAATAACAACAACAAAAAGAAATAAAAAGTAGCAACCAGAAGAAAAAAAAAAGAATATAAATACAAGAGTGACAAGGAAATAGAACAATAGAAGAGAAAAACCAGAATGAAAATAAAAGGAAGAAACTTTAAAACCACCTAAGAATAAATAAAGAGAGAAACAGGAACAGGAAAAATGGAGCTATAGAAGAGAAAAATTAGAGAGGAAATAAAAGGAAGAAATGAAAAAACACATAGAAAAACCAGGGAGAGAAAAATTGAAAAGAGGGAATAGAGAGTAGTAAAGAAAGATCAACAGGGAAGAAAAAAAGAAGAGGGAAAATGAGAAACAAAAGACAAGAAGGAAAAATAAAAGCAGAGATAGAAATGATAAAATTCAAGGGAAGAAAAGACAAGCAGAAGGAGGAGAAAGAATAAACAAACAAAAACAATGAAACAACAACAGGGAAAAAAAAAAAAATCCCAAAACATCAATGCAGCTGTTGGACCAGAAGAGGAGTAAACTCTGGGGGTTCCTGCAAGCCAAGGCGCTCACGAGGTGCATATGGAAGGAATGTGACAGCAGAACTCCTGGCCCTAGATGAAGTTCCTATTTGTCTCAGTGTTATCTACGTTTAGGGCACTTGATAGAGCTGGTTTCAGTGTCTGTTAGGGCCACAGGACAACTGGGGGCAGGGTGACTGGTTAAATGCTCGCCTGGTGGCTCTGAAGGTTCTGTAGGTCTGGAACTGATCCTGCCTGAATCTAGGCACTAAAGAGGCACAGCAAAGTCGCACAACTGGTCCTCACCTCACACTGGCATGGCTCACAACCGCATGGCGCCAAACTCACTCAGAGAGCAGGGTCTGCGCTGGGAGTGGATGAGGGTGGGAACTGGCCACATCTCTGGTCACCAGGGAAGCATGGGGGGAAAGAAGGAATCGCACCTTTCCCATTGCCTATGTGAATCTACTCTGCCAGGCCACCTCCTGTTGCTAAAGCTGCTCACAAGATTGTCATGCTGCATCTGACTGGCCATTCACCAGTCTCCCTCCCTAACCATCCCTGCTCAGCTTCTCTCAGTAAACACTCAATCCACTTTAACCTTTCCTCTGAAGTTCAGCTTTCCAGAATTTTCATCCATGTCCTTTCATCTGACCTCCTGTATCTTTGTTGTTGAAGGTCCATGTAGTGTGCCTGCCTACTCAGCCATCTTGCCAGAAGTCCTTTGTATAACATTTTTGAAATAGCAAAAGTATAGAGATGAAGAAGAGGTTGGTATTGGCAGGCTATATCACACATCTGATGAAGCTGATTCAGAGGAGCCCTCTGAGAGGAATCTCCATCACATTGCATTAGGACAAAATAGAAAGGAGAGATAAGTATGCTCCTGAAGTCTCTATCCTGGATCAGGAGATCATTACAATATGCCCCGACAATACGAAAATGCTGAAGCTCTTGGATTTTGGCAGTCTGTCCAACCTGCTGGTCACTCAGGTTGAATTACAAAAATACCACATGGAGTTATTTGAATCTTTCCACTATGCTGTAATATTTTCAATAAGCTTGGGAGCACCAATGACAACAATGAAAAATAGGGAATAAAGAAAGTCATTACATCTTGGCTTACCCTATATATTAGTCCTGGCACAGTTAATAGAAAGACTATTGACTAGTGAAATCTATACTGGGTAATTTCTCTCTGTCACTGATTATATAATCTGACCTTGTAATGAAGTATTTGTCTCTTTTGTATTTTTAACATTGTCCTAGCTTGACCACCTTTTCAGTAGGAATACCAGTATTTGTCCCTCATATCGAAAGGCATGTTAAGATAACTGTATAACCTCAAAAGGAAAAGCTGGCTACCATTTGTCTTAATGCCATCATCATGCTAAAAGTTTTAGATGCCATATTTTATTACTCCTCAGGACAATTTTCACACAGATGAAAATACTAATCCAGAGAGATTAAATATTTCTCCAAGAGGACAGAATAAAAATGGTGCAGCTGGGTTTAATAAATCTTGCCTCTCTGAAAATCAACACAGCTACATAACTTACATTTCCTAAAAGAGTTCTGTGTGTTTATTGACTATTTGGTATGTGTCATAGTCTCTTCTAAATGTTTGCTGTTGCTGTTGTTAGGTGCGGCCAAACTGGCTCCAACTCATAGACACATGTACAACAGAACTGCCCAGTCCTGCGCCATCCTTACAATTCTTAGTATGGCTGAGCCCAAAGGCCAACTCATCTCACTGAGGGTCTTCCTCTTTCTCTCTGACCCCCTGCTTTATCAAGCATGATGCAAGGGACTGGTTCCTCCTAAGGGATCTTCCTTTCTAAGTGATTGGTTCCTCCTTATAACATGCCCAAAGTACATAAGATGAAGTTGAGTCACTAAATACGTCATAG
Source organism: Chrysochloris asiatica (assembly GCF_000296735.1). NCBI lineage: Eukaryota > Metazoa > Chordata > Mammalia > Afrosoricida > Chrysochloridae > Chrysochloris > Chrysochloris asiatica. Next base: position 16,504,333 of record NW_006408568.1, read on the forward strand.
AAGATACCACTGATTTTGTAATTAACCTTGTAATGGAGTATCTTTTTTTTGTTATTCACATTGCCATAATCTTACCAACTTTTAAATGTGAATGAAAGTATATGCTCCCCTCTATTGAGAGATTTAAGGACCTCTGGTAGCATAGTGGTTACGAATCGGACTGCAAACTTTAAGGTCAGCAGTTCAAAACTACCAGCTGTTCCGTGGGAAAAAGATGAGGCTTTCTGCTCCCATAAAGATTTACAGCCTCAGAAACCCTGTAGAGAACCGACTTCATGGCACATAGCCACCACCATAATTGAGAGATACCAAATTGAAAAATGTGTGCTACACATATTTTTACAACAATTTTTTTAAAGAATTTATGCAAAGAGTGTTGTGAAAACTAGCTTTAGAACCTCAAGAAGGAAATATCATTTTATGATAAATTTCTATTATATATAAATGATACACTTACCAGTGGCAGACTTTCCTATTTTTCTATTACTATTATAGCAAATTACCACAAACTTAGTGGCTTGAAACAACACAAATTTGTTAGGTTACAGTTGTGAAGATCTGAAGTCTAAAATGGGTCAGCAAGGCTGTGTTCTTTGCCTTGTTCAACTTCTGTGTTGTTTGGATCGTGGTCAGCATCACTCTGACCTCTGCTTCCATTGTTATATCTCCTGTGGTTCTATTGGGTCCATATTTGTGCTCATTCCAAAAAGAGGTGACCCAACTGAATGCAGAAATCATAAGATAATATCATTAATATCACACGCAAGTAAAATTTTACTAAAGATAAATAAAAAGCAACTGCAATGGTACACTGACAGGGAACTGCCAGAGGTTCAAGCTGGATTCAGACAAGGACATGGAACAAAGAATATCATTATTGGCATCAGATGGACCTTGGAAGAAAGCAGACGATTCCAGAGAGATGTTTACCTGTGCATTATTGACTATGCAAAGGCTTGCAACTGTGTGTATCATGACAAGCTACAGATTACACTGAAGAGAATCAATATTCCAGAACATTTAATCGTGCTCATTTGGAATGTGGACATAGACCAAGAGGCAGTTGTTCGGACCGAATAAAGAGACACTGAATGGTTTAAAATCAGGAAAGGTGTGTGTCAGCATTGTATTCTTTAACCATATTTATTCAATCTGCATATTGAGCAAATAATCAAAGAAACTGGGTTATATGAAGATGAATGGGGCAACAGGATTGGAGGAAGGCTCATTAACAGATGCAGATGATACAACCTTGCTTGCTGAAAGCAAAGAGGATTTAAAATACTTACTGATGAAGATCAAAGACCACAGCCTTCAGAATGAGTTACACCTCAATGTAAAGAAAACAAAAACCCTCCCAACGGGAGCAATAAATAACATCATGAGAAATGGAGAAAAGATTAAAGCTGTCAAAGACTTCATTTTGCTTGGATTCACCACCAACACTCATCAAAAAATCAAATGACATATTGCATTGGGAAAATCTACTGCATAAGACCTTTTTAAAGTGTTGAAGTGCAAAGATATCAGTTTAAGGACTAAGGCGCACCTCATCCAAGCCATGGTACTTTCAACAGCCTCATATGCATGTGAAAGTTGAACAATGAATAAGGAAGACTGTAGACGAATTGATGCATTTGAGATATGGAATTGGAGAAGAATATTAAAGGTACCATTTGACTGCCAGAAGAGCAAACAAATCTGAGTTGGAAGAAGTACAGCTAGAATGCTGTTTTGAAGCCAAGATAACCAGACTTCATCTCTCATACTTTGGACATATTATCAAGAGTGACCAGTCCCTGGAGAAGGGCATCATGCTTAGTAAAGAGGGAGACCCCCAATGAAATGGAACATCACAGTAGCAGCAACAATGAGCTCAAGCATAGTAGCAATTGTGAGGACGTCAGAGGTCTGGGCAGTGTTTCATTCTGTTGTACATATGGTTGTCATGAGTTGGAACTGACTCGATGGCACCTAACAACAAAAAATAGGTTATTGATGTTGTTGTTAAGTGCCATCGAGTTGGTTCCCACTCACAGCTACCCTGTACAGGGTTTCCAAGAATCAGCTTGTGGTTTGAACCACCAACCTTGTGGTTAGCAGTCAAGTGCTTAGCCTACAGCACCTCACCATGTAAATAAGGAAACATATTTACAGTTTCTGGGGATTAGGATGTAGACATTTTAGGAAACTGTTGTTCAGCCTGTATCATCACATTATTTACTTGGTATTCTCTCCCATTCATCTCTTCTACTTTGGACATGTGGTCAGGTGGACCATCCCTGGAGAAGGATATCATGCTTGGTAAAGTGGAGTGTCAGTAGAAAAGAGTAAGACCTCCAATGAGATGAATTGACACAGTGGCAGCAACAAAGGGCTCAATCATTACAATTGTGAGGATGACGCAGGACTGGGCAGTGTTTCATTCTGTTGTTCATATGTGTCTCTATGAGTCACAACCAACTTGAGGGCAAAATATCCTACTCCAAATACTGCATTTTACATTTATGAGAAGAAAGAGATACTCTTTCAGTTGATGCCCAAAAGTGAAAAACAAAACAAATATCATATTCCAGAATGAGATACTATATTCCCTCCCTAAGCAGGTCTTGAAAAGATGTGTCCCAAAACCAGTTTTGCACCTCTTTGCCTATTACCCACCTCAAGAGAATCATAGAGTTGATGTCAGGGATCCCTCTAAAGAGTGTTGTTTGGGGCACCCAGACAGCTGTGAGGGAGATGACCACCAAATGAACTGCATTCCCTGGGTGCATATGTGTGTGTTCTTGGGAGTAAATGAAGATCCTATGGAAGAGCTGACTTGGGCAGCCACTTTGTTTCCACCCAAGAGGTCTGTATGGAGGCACTAGACATGACCTCAATAGAGAAGAAAGATGGCAGAAAGCCAAGGGCAGAGGGAAGTGCTCTAAGCAGGCGGACCACAGACATTGCCAATGTCAAGGGATCTGCTACTGGAGATTCCCCGACTGCAAAAATCATCCCCAAAACCTGCTCATACAAGAAAAAAGTAGTCCCAGTCACAGGACAGCTATGCTGGGTTACGTCTTTGTCTTTCCTGGCTCTCTCCTCTCCTTCTTCGCCCTGTCCACCCTAGAAGTCAGGCCTTGTGACAGGATGCAGTATTACAAGTAAGGAGAGGAGAGAGAAAAGAAGCCCACCGAACCCCACTCCTCACCTGAGGCAGGACAAAGCATATAACCCAGCATTTTTACCAGTGAGCTCCCAACACTTACTTTTGAATTCCATGCTACACTGCCCTTTTTTTTTTTTTAAGTTTTTTCCCTACAGTACATACAAACAAAAAGCCTTCTCCATACTTGGTTACCAATGATACAATGAATTGACACATAGGGTAGCTTCAAATTATAAATTTGTTACAACTAAACGGCAGTCAAGGAGTAGAGAAAAAACAAATAAATAATGACAGTGTGTTTTTTCTGAGAAATGTGGTGGTTGAGTTCCACAGTTACAGCCCATATATCAGGAGATCACAGCCCAATGCCACGTCTGGAAAGTCTTCAGATGTTGAGAGTTCTTTGTGGAATGAATTCTTCAAATATATGTTGTTGTTGTTAGGTGCCATCGGTTCCAACTCATAGTGACCTTATGCATAATAGAAGGAAACTCTGCCCGACCCTGCGCCAACCTCACAACCC
>NW_006408568.1:16508849-16510070 GCF_000296735.1 Chrysochloris asiatica
CTGGAGCGGAACGCCTCATTATAGCAAGCATTACATGTTGTTTGCATATCCCAGGCACTTTTATAAGTGTTTTAGATACATTAATTTATTTAATCCCTGAAACAACCCTATGAGGTAGGTTCTATGAGTTCATGTCTGCCAGTCACTCTGCAGGAGAAAGATGAGGCTTTCTGCTCCTGTGAATATTTAAAGCCTCAGAAACCCAATACAGGGTTGCTGCGTTGGCACTCACTCAACAACAACAAAATAGAGGCAAAATAGGATTAAACAATTTGCCCAAGTATTAGGTGGTAGCCTAAAGGAGTCCTGGTATGGCACTGTGGGCTAATGTGTCAGACTGCAAAGTCAGTTGAACTGCAAGGTCAGTGGGTCAAGCTCACCAGCTGCTCCTTGGAAACCCTACACAGGGTCGCTATGGGTCAGAATTGACTCAACAGCATTTAACAACAACAACAAAGTAGACTCAATCCATTTTCTTTCCAAAAGACTACCTGAATCCTAAGAATTTAAATACACATATATGTATGTGTTTGGGTTTCTATGTATGTGTGTACAAGCACATACATGCATTTGATCAGTGCAATATTTATGGTATTACATGATTTTCAATACAGCTGTGTTCCTAATAACACACGTGCTTATCAAGTCATATGTTTAAAATCCTAGTAAAACCCATCACAGTTCCCATCATCCTTCCCACTCAGTTCATTTTATGATTAAAATCTCTGCTTTGTCACTCCCTCCCATCCAATCATGGTTTCTCACTTTGTTCAACAGTGTCCCTTGCTTCACATACTGCCAAAGTCTAAAGTCAGGCTTTTAGCAACAACAACCACAATAAGTAAGGAGAGTTGTGGCTCACAGGAAAGCACTGGACTATTAACCAGATCAGTGGTTCAAGCCTACCAGCAACTCCTCAGGAGAGTTATGAGGCTTTCTGTTCCACAAAGATTTACAGCTTCAGAAATCCTACATAAGACCATTATGAGTTGGAATCAACTCGATGGGCACTTAACAACATTACAATAAGTTCCTCACTAGTCTTTCTTCTGATTTTCTTACCCCCAAACTACTTTTTAGAATATTTCCACAAGTATCTGCTTATTCTATTTTTTTAAAGCTTTTTATTATGAATTGAGTGAAGGTTTACAGAACAGATAATCAACTTTATGTGTAATAAATCATATACTTCATTTCATTACAATGACTGCAAATCCACTC
>NW_006408568.1:16512652-16514960 GCF_000296735.1 Chrysochloris asiatica
ATTTGGGAACAGGATTTTCTTGGTTGCGTTCATGAGCTCCTATCAGTGTAAAGTAGGTCTTGAACCGTCACTTCTAAGATTATACATTAAGCACAGAAGCATTGAAACATGAATGGATAAAGACTAGTGCTACGTGGAGCTAGATCACCAAGGAACCAGGGACACAAGGAAAGACACGTGGCTTTCTCCCTGAATTCCAATTTCTAGTTTCCAAAACTATGAAAAATAAATTACTATCCACTAAAGCTACTCACTTGTGGTATTTCTGTTATAGCAGCACTAAGAAGCTAACGTTCAAGAAACAAGCTTTTGCTGTTTTAAGCCACTTAGATATGGGAATTCTTTGTTATCCAATAGTAGATTGAGTTGGGTTGCTAATCGCAAGGTCATCAGTTTGAATCAACCAGCCAAATCCTACTGTCATTAAGATTTACAACCTCGGAAATCCTATATATAGGTCACAATGAGTCAGAACCAACTCCACGGCACATACTCACATCCACCCAACCACATCCTAGCGAATATTGACTAATATACGTCCCATTAACTTAACCATGCAATTTGGCTCCCTCTTTTTTAAATTCTTTAAACCACTTCCCACTAAAAGCTCCTGTGAGTATAGACATTTTTTATTAAACATTAATATACTCTACGATCATCATTTCCCTCACTTAAATAACCCTTCCACACCCTTTTTATATTCTACCCTCAATACCTGTTACATTGCAGCAATTCCCTTGTCCTGTTGTCATCTTCTAAATTAACTGTTCTCACCTGTCAGCTCCAAAGCCCTCTTTTTATAAAAAAGTTCATAGACAATACAGTTTACCTGCATACATGATTTCAAAAACATAATATAAATCCCCAACTATACTCTACAGATACTCTGTAACAAAATAAGACTTTACATGGATATATACTTAGGCAAAATCACACCAGGAGACCCTGTGAAGAAGTCAGATGTTTACATTTAACTAGGAACCCCTGGATGGCAGAAGCACTAGCCGAGAAGTTGGTAGTTTGAACGTGCCCAGAGGTATCTCAGAAGTACCAACAATCTAGTTCTGAAAGACCAAAGTCACTAAAAACCCTATGGAGCATTCTGCGTACATGGAACTACCACAGTTGGAATCGACTTAGCAAAAACTGGTTTCATTTTCTCATCTGCTAAACATTGTTAAGTGCTATCGAGCTGGTTCTGACTCATGCTGACTATCATAGGGTTTCTGAGGAGTGGCTGGTAGGTTTATTCTACCAACCTTGCAGTTAGCAGTCCAATGCTTTTCCTACCGTGCCACATCTCAAATTCTTGATGGGTTATAGTGTTGTTAAGTGTTGTTGACTCAATTCGGACTCCCTGTATAGAGTTTCCAAGGAGCGGCTGGGTTTGAAATATGAATCTTACAGGCAGGAGTCCAGTGCTTATCCTACAGCTCCAAATAAATGTAAATAAATACTCATGGAGTAGAAATTTGCTGAGTAGATGAATGAATGACAAGCCAATCCCCTCGACAGTAGAAAAATTTTAAGTAGTAAGTTTATATGATTCAATCCTATACAAAAAGTAAGGACATATATGTAAGTAAATATTTTAGAAGACGATTTTTTTCTTCTTCTATAGTTTGAAGAGAGACTAGACCACACTGACCCAAAATATTTCTATTGTTGGTCTACATTTTTATGTCACCCTCTTTTCATAACTGGTCTCAAATTGATTCTCCTCTAGATGACACAAAAAGATGCTAATACACAGGTAAAATGTCTTTTCTGTCTCAGAATGGAAAGGTGTAGGTATTCTGGGACAAGTGACAATTGAAAGGAAGTTTTTCCTAGCTTTCTACTGAATTATAGAATCTTCATAGCTCCTTAGAGTTCTTCTGTTAACAATCGACTCTCCCTAGTATAAGAATCACTTCAGTCCCTTCTTAAAATGTGATCTTTCAGCCTCTGTTAAGACATTTCTGTGACAGACAGACCTGGCATTAACAATATTATTATTAATAACAGCCACTATTCAATGAGACTTTGTATTGTTACAGAGCCCTGGTAAGTAATGAAGTGCTAGCCATAAAGTTGACAGTTCAAACCCCTCAGTGGCTCTGGGAGAGAAAGATGAGGCTTTCTGCTCCCATAAAGATTTACAGCCTCAAAAACCCTTTACAGAGTCATTATGAGTTGGAATTGATTCAATGCAATCGGTTGACTTTTTGGTTATGTGTCAATCATCTCCTTGGAACTCTTTCTCTTTTTCATTGACCCTTCACTTTACTAAGCATGATGTCCTTCCCCTGACAGTATGTCTATAGTA
>NW_006408568.1:16515060-16523282 GCF_000296735.1 Chrysochloris asiatica
TTCCAACAACCTTGGACATTTTTCTTTGTGCTTTTTATTCCTCTTCATGGTGTCCCACATAACTTTCAGACTTTCTTCAGATTTTTTCATTCTATTTCTAATTGGTTTTTTAGCATACTAATATTGGGAAATTTATCTTCAAGCTCAGTAATTCAGACTTCCATTGCTTTGAATCTACTCCTTTGCCCTTTCAACATATTGTCCATTTCTGAAATCTTCTTGATTAATCTTCTGGATTTCTAATCACCAGTTTTGTATTATTTCAAAATTGCATCTATTTGTCTGCTTGTTCTTGTAGTGTTTTTCTGAATTCTTTTAAAGTTTTTTTCTGCATTCTTCTTACATTCCTCAATCTTTCTGTCAATCCTTTGACAGTACCTAAATATCATCCTTTTGAATTCGTTTTCAGTTAATTCTATTACCTTTTCTTCCTCAGCAATGTTTTCTGTTTCTGTATCTTGGTCATTTGTTTGAGTCATTCTCTCTTGTTTCTTCTAAAATTGTCTGTTGGGCTAAAATTGTCTGTTGTCTATGGGTCATTGTGGTGTTGTCATATCTGTGTTTAACTGATGATTGTATGTTGATGTGTTCTCAGGCACTTGGCAACTATCTCCTGTGGATATAGTTAGAGAGAGTGGAAGCCTGTACATGTTCTCCATTAACCATTCATGCATCTCAGTTTCATGTTGTTCTCGCTGGTGTTGGCTGCTGTCTATCAGGTGATACAGGAGCTACTATTGGCTCTTGCCCAGTGAGCAAAGCTGCAGAGGGTAAGGTTGTGGCTGGGCGTTAAGGGCACAGTTGCTGTATCCTGTCAGGTAGAAAAAAGACAAAACCTCTCACATGTGCCACACCACCGCAACCACCACATAAAGGAAAACATAATCATCCAACAATAAAAAGAAAAGAGGGACAGGAAAATAGAGCTGTAGATGAGAAAAATAAGAAAGGATAGAAAAGGAAGAAATTTTTTTAAAAACTTAGAAAAACCAGGGAGAGGAAAGATGAAGAGAATGAGAGTAGAGAGTAGTAAAGAAAGATGAAAAGGGAAAGAAGGAGAAGAGGAAAACTGAGAAACAGAAGGAAAAACAAAGTGGAGATAGAAAGGATAAAATTCAAGGAAATGGGAAGAGAAGAAGGAGAAAAAAAATAAACAAAAACAACAAAGGTAAAAAAGAAAATACAGTGTAGCTGTTTGGAAATGGAGAAGAGAAAGCTCTGAGGAGCTTCTGCCAGCCAAGGAGCTCTCCCAGTGGGTGCAGGAGGGATGTGACAGTGGAGTTCCTGACACTAGATGACTATAGCTCTTAGGTGCAATCTATCTTCAAGGCACTCAATCCAGAAGCAGTTTGTTTAAGCCGGTTTCAGTGTCTGTTATTACCACAGGGTAGCTGGGGACAGGGTGGCTGGCTGTGAGAGTTTCTGCCAGACTAATGGTGGTCTGGTGGCTCTGTGGGGTCCGTAGATCTAGAGTTGAACCCACCTGAATCCAAGCACCAAAATGGCACACTAGCATGGCTCACAACTATGCAGCTTCAAACTCCAAGACAGCAGGGTTTCCTGCTGAGGATAGATGAAGGTGGGAGCTGGCCATGCATCTGGTCACCAGGAAGGTGTAGGGAAAAAGAAGGCATCACACCTTTCTTGTGACCTGTCTGAATGTGCTTTGCCAAGCCACCTCCTGTCACCAAAGCTGCTCACAAAAGTTCAAGATGACTGCACCATATCTGGTTGGATGTTCACCAATCAGTCTCCCTCTCTTTGCTGTCCCTGTTCAGTTTTTCATCCCAGTAAGCATCAGTCCACTTCTCTAAGCTTTCCTCTGAAGTTGAAGGTTCCTAGATTTTCATCTGTATATTTGGCCTCTTGTGTTTTTGTTGTAGAGGGTTCATGTCATGCATCTTCCTAGTTCGCTATCTTGCCAGAAGTCTATCTTCTTACTCTTAAGAACAAAACAAAATAAAGACACTTTGACATGCTATTAGGTAACATTGGAGGTGGCTGTGTGCCATGGAGTCGGTTCCGACTCATAGCGACCCTGTACAGGATTTCTGAGGCTGTAAATCTTTACGGGAGCAGAACGCCTCATTTTTCTCCCGTGGAACAGCTGGTAGTTTCGAACTGCTGACTTTGCGGTTCACAGTCCAATTTGTAACCACTACACTACCAGAGTACATTAAGGCCCTATTATTAATTATGTAAGGTGTAACAGTGGCTTTGTGGCTACACAGAAGTGTTCTTTCCAGTGGGAGATACATCCTGAGATAACTATAAGCACAATGACTTGCTATCTGGGATTCTAGGAATAAACGAAGGGTATGCAAAATGTTGGTGATTATTGTAGTTCATGTAAATGGTCCATGAGGACTCATTATATTAGTGAGTGGTAGTTTTGTTTTGTTTTGTTTCCTTTTATTTGTTTAAAAAGTTTCTATAATAAGAACTTAAAGGAAGAGAGAGAAAAAAACTCCCACTCTGCCAGATAAAATGTGCTCCTATACATGTAACAGGATACACAATAAACAGTGGGCAATGTCCGAATATTTTATTTTCCACTAACAAGAATTCCTAACCTTTGATTCTGCTCGCATGTCTAGTAATCACATTCTTTTTATCTTCCTGCTTTGTGTTGGCCTTTCATCCTCTTCCTTATCACCTCAAGGTCTCAAGAAGATTGTTGCAGCTTCAGATACTACATTCGTTTTTAAGACAGTAAAGGGGAGAAGAAAGAATCTCCAACATGTCTGTCCTTTTTATCAGCCAACAAAAACATTTTTCAGAAGCTGCCCAGACTTCTTGCTTTCATGTTTTACAGCTAGATCTAGATCACAAATTCACTCTCAGCTGCAAAGTAGGAAAGGAAGGCTCAAGCCATGGCAAAGGACATCAAATTGTCATGACAGATTTAACTGATCATGATTAATTCTCTGGGATTGGGTAACTTCTTGACTAAACCGGGGTTTTGTTAGGAAGGAAGAAGGAAGAATGGCTGTTGAGTAAAGAACAGTGTCTACCACATTCCTCCTTGTCTACCAAATTAGACAGCTGGGCATTCAAGGGTAGGAATAAACTTCTAGATTCACATTATCTTCCCAGTCACATTTCTACTATATGTCTCCATATTTCATTCATTCCAACCTTCTCCAGATCCCAAGGCATACAGATGTGACCCTGCTTCTGGGCCTTTGTTCATGTTCACCTGAGAATGCTTCCTACTACTCCATAGGGCTTCTGAGACTATAAGTCTTTATGGAAACAGACAGCCTAAACTTTCTCCTAAGAAGTGAGTGGTGGGTTGGCACCACTGACCTTTTAGTTAGCAGCCCACTGTGCCACTAAGGCTCCTTAAGGCTTTGAAGAACCATTTATGTCTCTCTTTTGGCATTTCTTTGCTTACAGAGGCAACATCCCATGGCATCCTGCTGTCTCTTCTTTTTTATAAGGACACATATAGGATTAGGACCCACCCTACTCTAGTATGAACTCAAATAGGGCTACAGTCACAGGTACAAGGGTTAGGACTTCAATATATTTGGGGGGAGGCATAATTCAACCCACAACTATTAGTGTCACTGGTATCACTCTAATCTTCTGTGTGTGTTAGTACTTTCCTCCCTCTTACTAGACTTCTCAATTCTGCAAGGCAGAAATTATGCATTATATATTCATATTGTTGTTGTTGTTAAGTCTCGTTGAGTCAGTTCTAACCCATAGCAACCCTGTATAGAGTTTCCAAGGAGCGGCTGGTGAGTTTGAACCACAAACATTGCAGTTCAACCAGCTTTGCAGTCCAGCGCATTAACCCACAGTGCCTCACGAGGACTCCTACACATTCATATACTTCTTGGATGCAACATACAAAGACTAGCACAGTAACTCATGCAGTGCCTTCCCCATAATAGGAGCCCAATACATTTTTGTTCAATTGAACCCTACAATGAGTTCTTTTAGAAAGTGAGGAATCATGTTATAATAATGATAATGATGACTCTCCCCTCTAGAGCACTTACTATACTCCAGGCAATATTTGGAATACTTTACAAATATCACTTCCTTCAACAACCTTGTGAGTTGGCATTATCCTCCCCATTTTACAGATGAGAAAACTGAAGTACAACAATGTTAAGTTACCTGCCTGAGGTCATAGCTAATAAGTGGTAAAAATTCTGGCTGCCTGGCCCAAAGACAATCCTCTTAACCACTATACTATACTGCCTCATGTGCTATATAAAGTCTTACAACGTACTTTGCAGATAGAGAGATTTCAGTGGCTATTGATTGATTGTACATAATTATCTAACACCTTCTATTTTCTAAGTGCTGTTTCTGAAAAATACTTCTTTTATGTGAATCACTCTTGTGTATTTATTTTATGTCACAATCAATAATAATAGTTTTAATATGTGACTGGCATAAACAATTTGTCCTCAGCTGGTAACCAAAGCATTGCAAACTTATTCAGCACGTACAAGAGAGAAAAAAACTGGTGATGTGCTTCCCTAAAGATTACAGAAAACCTTACTTTGTCATGCAGGGGTCACCATGAGTTGAAATTGACTCAGTGGCATAAGACAATGTGTTTTTTTGAGAGAGAAAGGACATTGTTATACACATTTAAATAAGGTGTATATATACTTACTGAGGAGTCTGGTGTGGTGGTGCAGGATAAGCACTGGGGCCTAAGGTTGGTTTGAATCGAAAGGTCAGCTGTTCAAACTCACCAGTTGCTCCTTGAAAATCCTATACAAGGTTACATTAAGTCGGAATCCACTCAACAACAATTCACCACCACCACATTATTTGTTTAAATAACTCAAACAAATAATGTGGTGGTGGTTAATTGTTGAGTAGATTCCAACTTAATCTTATTTAAGGAGCTCTGGTAGCGTAGCGGTTATGAATCAGGCTGCTAACCTCAAGGTCAAACTACCAGCTATTCTGCAGGAGAAAAATAAGGCTTTCTGCTCCCGTAAAGATTTACAGCCTCGGAAACCCTGTACAGGGTCGACTGTGAGTTAGAATCGACTCCATGGCACATAACTACCACCATTGCTTTTTTAAAGCCACTATAATAAAGCTCATTGTTATAGTATTATTCTAGCATGACATATTCGTTCATACTCACCTGTCTTATGATCAGTCCTTATCATAAGAAGTCTAACTTTCAAGTTTTTTGTCCTACAACAACCATAGCCTGTAGATCAACTCTAAATAGGTGAGCTCTTTACGCCATCTAGTGGAGATACATTTTGGAAAACATTTCAAATGAACTTAACTAGTGGTTACGAATTGGGCTGCAAACCGCAAGGTCAGCAGTTCGAAACTACCAGCTGTTTCGCGGGCGAAAGATGAGGCTTTCTGCTCACGTAAAGATTTACATGTCAGAAACCCTGTACAGGGTCGCTATGAGTTGGAACCGACTCCACGACCCATAACAACAACAACTGGATTTACATATTGTTGCTGTTAAGTGCCCCTGTCAAGTAGTTTCCAACTCATAGAGACCCTGTATAGGGCTTCTGAGGAGCAGTTGATAGGTTTGAGCTGCCATCCTCGTGGTTCCAGCCGACCTTGTGGTCCAGTGCTTATCCTACAGTACCACACTAGGACTCTGGATTCGTGTATTGGTGCTGTGGGTTAATGCGCCGGACTGCAAAGCCGTTTGAACTTCAAGGTTGGTGTTTCAAGCTCACCAGATGCTCCTTGGAAACCCTATACAGGGTCACTATGGGTCAGAACCGGCTCGACGGTACTTAACAATAACCATCCAAATGCTAGATACATTTTTTACTGAAATAAACAGATACATTTTTTACTGAAAATAAAAGCAGAAACTGGAAAATAAAATTAGAATTTTTACTACAATAAATAATTTCCTTAAAATTATTATTCCAGACTTGCTCTCTGTTGTTATGCCTGATCCCCCGAAGCAGTCTCCTACGGAGTATCTAAGAGAAACCACCTTCCTGATCAGCTGACCAGCAAAGATTTATTTTCTTCACAATATGACCAAGGAGCTCCTGTCGAGTCAATATTGCTGCTTGGTTGCCTCCAGGAGAGGGAGGTGCAGACTGTGATGGAGGGGGTGTAAATTGTGATTTTCCGGAATTGTCACCTAAGTCACGTCACCTTTGCTATTTAAGGAAATGTTATTTGAATGTGCTATTGCATGCTTCGCAGGAAGCTTGGGGCGGGGTGTCTTCAAGATTTCTGAAAATTCTTGGACTTATTCTCATGGTCACATCTACCGTTCTTCCTGATAAACTTTCCATCTCACTGAGAGCTTTCCTCCAGTGGTTGTTGTTAAGTGCCATCGAGTCGGTTTCGACTCATAGCGACCCTGTACAGGGTTTCCGAGGGTGTAAATCTTTACGGGAGTAGAAAGCCTCATCTTTCTCCCGCGGAGCAGCTGGTAGTTTCAAACCGCTGACCTTAAGGTTTGCAGCCCGATTCATAACCACTACGCTACCTAAAGTATTCTATCAGCGGTATCACTAGGGTTGGTGCCACCCATGCCGTTCATAACTCACAGTGTAACCCTCCTCCCACCAAGTGCCACAGACCTCCTCCCACACTGGACCATACAGAATCAGGTCAGGCCCCGTGGACCACCCCAGGCACTCCCTTCCTCCTGCACCAGCATCTGGCCCAGCTAAGGATAGGTGCCCGCAACCAACTGGGAGCCCACCAACGTCTCATGTATCAACACTCACAGCTCAAACTGCACAAATTCATTTTGTCTTTTTGATATCATGCCCTTGAACAGTGTCACCAGTGTGGCCTGAATCCCCCATATATGGTGGCACCGATTCTCCATCAAAATTCAGCTTCCTTTTATTTCCAGGCATAAGGAAAGAGTGTATGCTGGTTCTCCTTGAAACTGGACATGGCCATGTATCTTGCTCCGGCCAATAAAATATGAATAGAAATGACATGCTAAAACTTTTACCCAATGTGGTGTTGTTTGTTTTTAAGTGCTGTAGAGTCTGTTCTGATCCATAAGTGACCCTGTATAGGGTTTCCAAGGAGCGGCTGGTGAGCTTGAAGCACTGACCTTGTGTTTCAATCCGACTTTGCAGTCCAGGCACATTAACCCACAACACCACACCAGGACTCCTTACTCAAGGTAATTCTTCCCATTTCCCCATGAAATCTTCCAGCCTTTCTCAGCCTGGCCCTCCAAGTGATGGGTCCTCTGCCCAAAATTGAACAAGTAGAATGTCTGTTATGGATTGAATTGTGCCCCCTGAAAATATGTGCTGACCAAAAGAGAAATACTGCATAGCACCACTATTATAAAAGACAAAGAAAAAGAACCCATACTAAAAGGGGGGGGAGGGTTTCTTTGCTGGTTATGGGAATGTGGGGGGAAGGGGGAGGGAAGGGAGGAGAAAGTGGAGCACAGGATACAGAATAGACACAGGATAGTTTGGGTGCTGGGAGGGGGGCAATACACAAGAAGGGGGAGGGGAATGGAAGAACAAAGCGGACAGGAAAACAATTAGGCAGGTTTGCATGGGCTAAGTGGGACAGAGGTAAATAATGATGTATGCACAACCTTGGAACAACAGGGCTTTGGAATATAGGGATTGAGGCATGGTTGGAATGGGCAAAATAGGGGAAATAATGTTAAGATGCTTGGCTGTCTTTTGAATCTTGCTTTCCTTTGCATACCATTTATAAAATGGACACTTGAGGGGGAAAGAAAGGAATAGCCAGAAAAATCACCATAGAAAGTTTGTAAGTCCATCTTCTGCCTATAACTGATTGGACTACCTAAAATGTGGCTACAACATGCCCAGTGAAGGAGGCTTCCTGTGGAGCCTCTGCATTACCTAAAACCATAGGTGGAATCCTGAACCCCATCCAGAATCTTCTCAAGTGGGAAATTTTCATTTGAAAGGACAAGTAGACCAGCCTGGAGCAGCTAGAAGAACAAAAGATATTTCTTGAAAGAAAGAGCAACATGAAAAATACAAAACAATAATGGCAGTCCTACTGACTACTACAAGAACAAGCAAGTTGCTCACCCAGGAGACATCAAGGCAATACAATGGGAATACACGAGCACATGTGTGCTCTGACTGGTGACCACGTTGGTCACCGATATGAGGAAGTGAGGGGAAAACAGCAAAGAAGCTGTGAGTAAAGTCCTGCCATGTTCAATAGACTCCTGTGAACCCAGGTAGAGACCTGGTTGGCCAGCAGTGTGGCAAGACCTA
>NW_006408568.1:16523832-16536619 GCF_000296735.1 Chrysochloris asiatica
AGACATTTTGTAGCAAAAGGAGGGGAGTGGTTGACTTTGCAATCCTGAAGCAGAGGTCCCTGTGACCATCAAGGGAGAAGGGCAGAGTGCGGGACCCTACCCAGAGAAGCAGTGACACCAGAGATGGAGGCACAGACAATGACGGGACTCTAGACCCAGAGAGGGAGAAGGGCTGTGTGCTAATAACCAGGGAGCAGGCTTGCAGGGTATACTCTTTGGTTGATTGATGATGCATGAAGGGGATTGTAACCACGGCAATGTAACAATATACAATAGGATGAATGTAAAGCTAATGTTCTCCTATGTAAACTATCACATAATTCACAATAAAACAATCATCTCCTTGGAACTCTTTCTCTTTTTCATTGACCCTTCACTTTACTAAGCATGATGTCCTTCCCCTGACAGTATGTCTATAGTATGAGAGAAGAAGTCTTGCCATCATTGCTTCTAAGGAGCATTCTGGCTGCACTTCTTCCAAGACACATTTGTTTGTTCTTCTGGCAGTCCATGGTACTTTCAGTATTTTTCACCAACACCATCATTCAAATCATCAGTTATTCTCTGGTCTTCCTTATTCATAGTCCAACATTTGCATGCATATGAAGTAATTGGAAATAACTTTTACCAGTCGGTTATTTTCGCTTTTGCATCAGACTCAGAAACTCTGAGACTTCATTCTCTTACACTACCTCCTATCCCCATTATTCCTTACAGTAGATTTTAAATGGCCCCAAATTCTTTACAACACTTTCAATCACAGGCAGAATTTGTACCCCATTTCATTGGCAATGTAGGATAAGCACTGGACTGCTAACCACAGGTTGGTGTTTCCAAACTACCTTATATGCTCCTTGGAAACCCTATACAGGGTAACTATGAGTTTTAACTGACACAATGACACTTAACAACTCCTTAATATGGGTTGGTCCTATAACCTGATTTGATCAAAGAATGCTACAGAAGTGTCACTGGCTAACATTCAAGAAGGGGCCTTATGAAATCTGAAGCTTCCATTTTCACATACTTGGAACATTCTTCCTTGAAAGCCAGCTGACATACAGTGAAAAGCCCTTGTCATATGGGAAGGCTACAGAGAGAAGAACCAAGTGCTCTGATAACAAACAGCCCAGTTGAGCTCCCAAATAACAGGACTGACTGCTTGTCATGTCACAGACAACACTGTATTTCAAGATAGCTCTTGAAGTGTTTTTGTTGACAATAAATATGACACCATTCCTCTTGAACTTGATGATCCCATCATAGCAAACCATATGAGTGTCAGATTCAAAATGGCCAATATACAGTCCATTTTCAGCACACTAATATTGCCTAGGATACTGATCTTCATGTGTTTCATTTCATTATTGACAACTTCCAATTTTCCTATATATATCCTTCATACATTCCATGTGCCTATAGTTAATGGATGCTTACACCTGTTTCTCCTCATTTTGAGTTATGCCACATCAGCAGTTGAAGGTCCTGAATGCTTTGCTTCATTCACACCATTAAAATCAACTCTGCTATAAGGCGGCAGCTCTTCCCCAGCTGTATTTTGAGTGCCTCCCAACCTGTGGAGCTCATCTTCCAGCACTATATCTGACAATGTTCAGCTGCTATTCATAATGTTTTCATCTTTTGGCATTTTATATGACAATGCTCCACTGCTATTCATAAGATTTCATCTTCCAGCACTATATCTGACAATGTTCCACTACTATTCATAAAGTTTTTGGTTGCTAAACATTCAGAAATAGTCCACCTCTCCTTCTTCCTAGTCTGTGTTAGTGTAAGCTCTGATGAAACTTACCCACCATGGGTGATCCTGCTGGTATTTAAAATACCCATAGCATAACTTCCACTTTCATGTACACAGAAACACGAAAGTCACCACATATGACAAAGTGACAGACAAGTGGTAGTCCAGTGGATTACTTCTTATTCATTAAAGTGCTTCAGAAAATGGAATGCACTATTCCACCCATATCCTACATTTAATAAAGCACTGAAACCTTACAATAATTATTCTGTAATTAATTTTTGCCTATCAATACATCTTTGAATTTTCAAACTGTGCTCCAGCAAATTAGCCATCTTTCCCAACTACCTGCCATCTGAAAGAAAAAAAAAATTTTTTGATAAGCCTACCTTCTTTTTCATTGTTCAAGTTCATTTCAAGTATATTTTATTTGAACAGGCTCAGTGAATATAAGACTTTATCTCAACACTAAATTTGTTCTTCTAAGTTAATATCAATCTATTAACCAAAGCTTTTCTGGTTGTATTTTTTCAAACAACTGGTTCTAATTAAACAGATGAAAATCTATTCCATTTTCATTTTTGTAGTTCATCTATACTAACCATATTAAAGCCAATCTGTGCTTATAACAAATCTGGGTCTTACCAGTTTAGATATTCCATAATAAAAAGAAATCGATAAGCTCAGCTTAATGTTCATTCCTAGTGTGGTGCTGTGGGTTAATGCACCAGACTGTAAAACCATTTGAACTGCAAGGTTGGCGGCTCAAGCTCACCAGCTGCTCCTTGGAAATCCTATACAGGGTCGTTATGGGTCAGATTCGACTCAATGGCACTTAACAACAACAACAACAACAATGTTCATTCACACACTGTATATGATACCTGATTCTTTGGGCAGTAAACTACCCTTGCCATTCATAAACTCAAAAATCAGTTGGAAGAATTTGGCTATAGCATGGACTATGTTTATACATTACAAGTTCAGCAGTGCAAACCCTCCAGCCCGTCTTGGAAACCCTAACACAGTCATTCTAAGTCAGAACCAACTCAGTGACACACAACAGCAATAGACACACACACATACATTCACAGCGGGCATCAAAAAGTTTGTGGAAAAATGGAATTAAAAAATCATGGAATTTTCCCACAAACTTTTTGAAGCCTCCTTGTGTGTGTGTGTGTGTGTGTGTGTGTGTGTGAAATTAATTTCAAGTTCCCAATTTACCATTTATAGCATTTAAATTTCTGTCTTTTTGAAACTGAGGTAATCTGATAGTAATAATTTTTAGAGCTCTTTCAATCCCAGAAGTTTTTTTTTTTTCAATTCTAGTGTATAATTAGTCTAAAGCTAAAAATGATTCATTTAAATTAATTTAGCTCAAAAAATTTTACTTCAGTACAGTCATAATAATTGTCTCCACATGCTGGTTTTATTTCCCTCTTGCTGGTCTCTGTCACTGTTTCTAGATCAGAGGCCAGACTCCAATAAAAAAAAAACACACTAAATAAACTACTAACTAACATTACCCCATCTCTCCCTGGGTATAGACCTATTTTCTTAACCTTTTTCTCCTTGATGCAAACATAGTTTTAAAAGTGAATTGTTAAAAAGAAAAAAGTGAATTATGTTAGTATCTCTCACAAGCCTCAGTTTTTTTTCTGCTTTTAGATTTTTTTTTAGCACTGTTATTTTCAAAGTGTTGCCCCTCTTAGACACGACGTCTTCACTTCACAGTTTATCGCATGTCCCTTTCAACTTCTGTAGCATTATAAAGTAGGGACAAGAGTATGCTGCGTTGTCCTACCTGCTACATTGCCTGCCTGTTGTTGCTATGTTTCATCAAGTTGGTTCCGACTCATTGTTGTTGTTGTTAAGCGCTGTTGAGTTGGTTCCAACTCATAGTGACCCAATATAGGGTTTGCGAGGAGCAGCTGGTGGGTTTGAACTGCCCACCTTGTGGTCCACTGTCCAGTGCTAATCCCAGAATGCCACACCAGCAGTCCACATTAAACAGCCAGGAGTTAATTGGAAGTGGGAGGGGCAGGAGGGTTTATGTTATTGCCCTTGATTAAGAGTCCTGATGTGGCAAAAAGACCCCATGGCACTTAACAACAACAAAACATAATAAAAACAGATTTCCCTTTGGCTATATTCATTCCAGAGTCCTGGTTTGGTGCTATAGGATAAGCACTGGACTGGTAGCCACAAAGTCAGTGGATATGAGTTGCCATTAGTCAGAACCAACTTGATGGCACTTAACAACAACAACAACAATGTTCATTCTAGTTTGAAGTATTCTTAAAACACCTTGAGGAATCTCTTGTACCCATAGTGTAAGAGCAGTACTATGAAGTGGAAAAGAATTAATGGTAATATTTACCAGGAAGTCAAAATTCCCTAGATTGATTTTACTTTTGTTCTACGGATGTTGTTGTTGTTAGGTGCCATCTAGTCGGTACCAACTCATAGTGACCCTATGGCCCAGTCCTGGGCCAACCTCACAGATAATAACTAACTCTAACTGAGCACTTCATGTGTTCCAGGCACTGTTTTAAGTCCTTCACATGTACTCATGAAATAAGTACTATTTATTAGCCCTATTTTTCACATGAGGAAATTGAGGCACACAGAGATTTGCCCAGAGTCATGAAGCAGATAGTGAGTTAGAGAGACAGGTTAGGGTAATGGAGGACAGGGAGGCTCTGAAGCCACCCTGTCCGGTTCCAACCCTACTGCCACGGCTGACCTGTGCCCTGAACTGCAACCCTACACTGTGTCTCTATCCATTGTCTGGCTGAGTGACTCTGGGCACTGGGCACATCCCTTAACAGCTGTGTGCCTCACTTTCATTGTCTTTTAAATAAAGGAATTGGATTAAGTGACTTCTAATATTGCTTGCGGCTCTATTATCCAAATATAACTTCAGACGAAACCTCAATGAGTCCTAGGAAGATACTTTCCAGCCCGGTATGAAACACCAAGGCCAGATCTTAACCGCTGATGAGAGCAGCTTCCAGGTGTGACTCCTCCCTTGGAGTGAATATTGGAAGCTACATACTGAAGTTATCCTATATTTTTGGTCACCTGGCATTCTGGCCTCAATCTCTCTACTCTGGCAATGAGTTTAAACTTCTAAAACTAGAAACAAGAAACAGAACATAAATGTAACAACTTTACAAGAACTAAGAAGGAAATAAACTCCATACTCTAATTTCTGGCTTGTGGTACCTCGATCCAATTTCTAACATATTTCTTCCAAAACTATTTTAGGGTCTGGCCCTAAATTACACTGACCCACACTTAAGCCAGGGAGAAAGGGAAAAGCTGTGGCAGAGTGAAGAATTTAATATTGAAAAATTTTAAACGAATAATCCATGAAGAATCTGTAACAAATTATCTCAACTTCACCGTGAGAAGGTAGAAAATGGACCTTCTGTGGTCTGGTTCATCCAAATGGATAAAGACAGTAAGGGTCAGATAGAAGTATTTGTAAATTCGTTTAACTTGGACTTGGACTTTTTAAAACTTGGGAAACCCTATACAGGGTCACTATGAGTTGGAATTGACTCAGCAGCATTTAATAACAACAACATGACTACCATCACCACAGTGGTGCTGTGACGTACTCTAGATCATGAATCTCAGATTTACTGATATTTCTCAGAATTTTCAATGAGTACAAAGTGAGTTCTTACATTATTTAAACAAGGAAACAGTGATTTTTTTTCCGTGCAAATTTTCCACTGGTTTTCACATATTGTTGTTGTTGTTGTGTGCCTTGGAGTCGGTTCCTACTCATAGTGACCCTATACAGGGTTTCCGAGGCTGTAAATCTTTATGGAAGCAGAAAGCCTCGGAACAGCTGGTAGTTTCGAACTGCTGACCTTGCGGTTCACAGGCCAATTCATAACTACTACGCTACCATATGAAATGAATATTTTTGTGGCATTTGTAGTAGTGATTTTCATCCTGTAAATAAAATGCATTGATTAACAATGAATGCTTTCAATTCACCACATTATAGCTGTCCACCCATGGAGGTGGGCGGACGTTTCGGGACCCAGTGACCTAAATACACAACCCACCCTGGTAGGGAGCCATGGTGCTATTGAACATAAAGAGAGATCAAACAGAGTGCTTTTTCAAGACCTTTGGATTTAGAGATAGGCTGTCAACAGGAAAAGAGAAATGTAACCCAGGTTAGCCTGGCTTTGGTTTGTTCTGAGATAATTCTGAATACCAGATTGAAATCATCAGTGATTGAATGATTGCCAGAAGGAGCCACAATATTAAAAATAATCATTATTTGGAAAACTATTCCATAGAGTCTTTTTGCATGAGGGGAGAAACTTTAGCAAACAAATTAATTCTCTCACTGTGTAGGAGGCTAGAAGTCTGAATTCACATACCCTGCACTAAAGGAAGGCTCTCTCACTCTACTGACTTGTAGTTTAAGAAGGAGGTCATTATCTCCTTTCTACAGCTATAAACCTGGCATTCTTTAGAGAGCCCCTTGTGTCTTGGCATCCATCTTCTCCTGAATCTAGGAACTTCCCAGCACGGGTATCTGGGTCCAGTGGACTCCACCTGCCTCTTCTTTTTATGGCATCTGTAGGTCCCCCTCTGCCCTAGGGTCTTAATTGCCCAGAGGTGTTATGGCGTTATCTCAGCAGAGAATACCAGAGCTGTAAAAGAATTGTGCCAGTACGGGCTGGGTTTGTAGGACCAAGAAGAAAACCCCATTCTGTACATTAGCCTGAACACGTCCTCCTGTTCCAGGAACGTGCTAAATCAGCTCATGCTGCCTTAGAATATCCTTTCACCCCTAGCAACAGTAAGAACTAGATAAGCAATAGACAAGACAACCCAAGGCCAGATGCCAGAAGTTTTCCTTATCCTAGCCTAAGAACAAAAGACCACCAGTACTGACCAATTAAACTGTAACATCTCATACTTTGCCAAATGTCAACCAATTCAAATATTGTAAAGCTGGAAAACCTAAGCTTGTTTGAAAACTCTATAAAAACTCCGCTAACAAAGAGGTCAGGGCCTTTTCCCGAGTTCGCTGTGCCGGATATGGAGAAGGCCCAGGCTCGAGCTTGAATAAACAACCTTTGTGCACTTGCATCAGCATCAGCTCCTTGGTGGTCTTTGGGGACCCTGAATTCTGGGCATAACAGGTTGAGGCACTCACTTGACTTGGAATTCACTCAATTCAACTCAACTCGTCCTATGCAATTTTAAAGTCTAGAAGGAGCTCTGGTAACGTAATGGTTACGAATCAGGCTCCGAACCTTAAGGTCAGCCGTTTGAGACTACCAACTGTTTAGTGGGAGAAAGATGAGGCTTTCTGCTCCTGTAAAGATTTACAGTCTCAGAAACCCTATACAGGATCACTATGAGTCGGAACCGACTCCACGGCACATCATGAGGGAAACCTTGGGCGGAAAACCAGAGACAATGCAGAGTTACATACCTTGTAAATTATACTTTACACTTGCATGTTGGTTTTATTTGCTATTTGGAACAACGATGGTAATAATACGAATATAACAACAGCCACTTATCTCGCACAGGGCATTCTTTACTTCACTTCATTCCTCATTTTCTCTTCCTTGTGACAGCTCTATGAGGTAGATGTTATATCATTTCATAGATAAGCAAACTAAATTTTATAAAGGTGAAGTAACTTGCTAAAGTCACAAATCTAGGAAGTATAAAACTCTATCTAGACTTTGGATACAGTATTATGTTCCAGTAGTTAGGAAGTAAATACCACAATAATAAAATGTGAAATGTACTTAGATTTATTACTCTGTGCCATGTCACCTCCTTCCAATAGTGATTCAAGTCAGTGTAAAAACCTAAGTGCCAGTTATGCTAAAAAGCACTTGGATGACTACTGTGCACAGTGAAGGACACATAGTTTTTTTTAACAGATGCTGAAAATTTACAAAGAAACAAAGCATACATCACTGTGGTAATGGATATATGCCCATGGGCAATACAAATACTATTGTTTGTGTGTTTTAAAAGTTGAACTTTTATTTTCTGCAGTAGTTTTCCCTCTAAGACCCTTCAAAAAGTTAGAAATAGGGTAGATATGGATACCAAAACCAAAACTCATTGCCATCAAAGTGCTTCTGATTTATAGCAACCATATAAAGACAGGGTAAACTGCCCCATAGTGGCTCCAAGGCTGTAAATCCTTATAGAAACAGATTGCCACACCTTACTCCCACGGAGTTGCTGGTTACTGCCAACTGCAGATCCTTCAGCTAGCTGCAGAGCACTTAACCAGCGTACCATCAGGGCTCTGTATAGAAATGAATAATGGCTGAAAAATCTCCCTCCTACAAGTCTCTTTCTCAGAATTGGCCTCATTTTAAAATACATGGCAGCCACTAGGTGTTACTCAGTAAGTTCCCTGTGTTTATATTTAAGGAGCTTCCCAACCTCACTTAAATCAGATACCCACATGTTAGCTGGGAGGTCTGTACTCCCTCGGGCATGGATGAATTACATGCAGATGGCACACAACAAAAATAACCGCAAGATGTATTACATCTATTAAAGATTGAGATAGTTGCTGAGTTAACATGGGTGCTGGAGCAGGCAATATACAAGAGGGAGGTTGGCAGAGGAAAGATGAAGGTGGTGGGAGACACAGGGAGGGATGCAAGAGTTAAAGGAAAGAGATAAATACTGTTAACTGCTGGCACACAGAGGGGATTACAATCATTGTAATGAAGCGAAGTATATAATATGCTGAATATAAAACTGATGATCTGTTCTGTAAACCTTCACTTAATTCACAATAAAAAGTTAAACAAATAAATAAACAAGAATGAGCTGTTTAGAAAAATAAATAAATAAAAGAGCAACAGTACACACTAGGAAAAAACTAGTAAATGTTTGATTGTGGTGGTAGTGGTGGTTACGTGCCGTGGAATCAACTCCAACTCACAGTGATTCCTTATAGGTGTCAGAGGCTGTAAATCTTTATAGGAGCAGAAAGCCTCATCTTTCTCCCATGAAACAGCTGGTAGGCAGTTTTGAACTGCTGAACATGAGGTTAGCAGCCCAACTTGTAACCATGTTTAGCACACATTTATTTATGTTCTTCACAATGCACAAGCATGTACCAGTTGTTGTTGTTAGGTGCCATCAAGTTGGTACTGACTCATAAAGACCTTTTAAAGAGATGTTTTACAGATTCGCCTGATTGAACAAGTCGTTGGATTTCTTCACTATTGTTTCCATGAGACTTGATTGTGGATCTAAGCAAACTGAAGCCTTTGACAACTTTAATCTTTTCTCTTATTATCATGATACTACCTATTGGTCTAGTTGTGAGGACTTTTGTTTTCTTTACATTGAGCTGCAATCCATACTGAAGGCTGTAGTCTTGGATCTTCATCAGCATTTCAATTCCTTTTAGCTTTCAGCAAGCAAGGTTGCATAATCTTCATATTGCAGGTTGTTAACGAATCTTCCTCCAATCCTGATGCTGCATTCTTCTTCACATAATCCAGTTTCTTGAATTATTTGCTCAACATACAGATTGAATAAGTATATTGAAAGGACACAACCTTGACACACACCTTTCCTGATTTTAAGCCATTCAGTATCCTCTTATTCTGTTCTAACGGCTGCATCTTTGTCTGTGTACAGGTTCCTCATGAGCACAATGAAATGTTCTGGAATACCCATGCTTCACGATGTTATCCATAGTTTGTTATGATCCACAAAGTTGAACACCTTTGAATAGTCAGTAAAGCATAAGTAAACATCTTTCTGGTATTCTCTGCTTTCAGCCAAGATCCATCAGACATCAGCAATGATATCTCTAATTCCACATCTTCTTCTGAATCTGGTTTAAATTTTGGAAATTCCCAGTGAATGTACTGCTACAACAATTTCTGAAATATCTTTAGCAAAATTTTACTTGCATGTCATATTACTGATATTATTCCATGATTTCTGCATTCTGTTGGGTCTGCTTTCTTTCTTTGCAATGGTCACAAATACAGATCTCTTCCAATCAGTTGGCCAGGTAACTGTTTTCAAATTTCTTGATGTAGAAAAGTGAGCACCTCCAGTGCTGCCTCAGTTCATCTGTGTATGGCAGGTTGCTAATGAGTCTTCCTCTAATCCTAATGCCACGTTCCTCTTCATATAGTCCAGATTCTTAGAATACTTGCTTAGTTCCTAGTGCTATCATAACAGAAATACCACAAGTGGTTAGTTTAACAAACAGAATTTTATTCCCTCACAGTTTAGGAGGCTAGAAGTCCAAATCCAGAGCACCAATTCAGGAGAAAGCTCCTGTACACAATTGCTATGAGTTGGAACCATCTCAACGGCACTTAACAACACTAGGAGCTTCATAGTGCACATATCCCAGGTCCAAAGGGTACACTCCTCCTGGCTCTTCTTTCTTGGTGGTAACAGGTCCCTCTAATCTCTGCTCACTTCTCTCTCCTTGTATCTTTTGTGAGTAAAAGATATTGTAGGCCACACCCCTGGAAACATCCCCTTATATTGGATCAGGGTTGTCATGGGATTAAAGGTATTGCATCCCACCACCCTTAATCCTTTTATTGGTTTATCACATCAGATCATATCATGAGGAATTATCATTTAACTATCACATTACATCAAACTGACACATATTTAGGGGGTGACACAATTTAATCCATGGCACTTGCTCAGCATACAGATTGAATAAGTATTGTGAAAGGACACAACCGTGGCATACATCTTTCCTGATTTTAAACCACACATTATGCCCTTGTTCTGTTTTAACAACTACCTCTTGGTTTGTGTACAGATTCAGCAAGAGCACAATTAAGTGTTCTGGAATTCACATTTTTTGCAATACTATCGATAATTTGTTTTGATTCACACAGTTAAATTTCTTTGCATTATCAATAAAGCAAAAGTAAACATCATTCTGGTATTCCCTGATTTCAGCCAAGATTCATCAGAAATGATATCATTTGCTATACATCCTCTTCCTAATCTGACTTGAATTTCTGGCAGATTTGAAACAGAGGCACTGGGAAATGGGGGCATTAAAAAGTTTTTAATCTTAGCCCAACAGATCTGTGTTGGAAGAAGTGCAGCCAGAGTGCTCCTTGGAGGCCAGGATGGTCAAACTTCGTCTCTCATACCTCAGACATATTGTCAGGATGGACCAGTCACTGGAGAAGGATATCATGTTTGGTATGGTGGAGGGACAGAGAAAAAATGGAACGCCCCCAGTGAGATGGACTGGCACAGTGGCAACATCAATGGGCTTAAGCATGGCAACAATTGTGATGTGGCCTGGGACCAGGAAGTGTTTTGTTCTGTTGTGTATAGGGTCGCTATGAGTCAGTACCGACTTGATGGCACATAACAACAACAACAACAACAACAACAACAAGGTAGAATAGAACTGGAACGACCATCTTAGAACAGTGACTATAGTTAAAATTTAACTTCCTCCCAGGCTACATTCTATAATTAATTACTGCTTTTTAATATCCAAAGCAGAATTTGTGACCCAAAGAGAACAACTCTTCTCCTTGGAGCAAAGGCAAAACAACAAACAGAAAAGATTGAAATAGTCACTATGCTTACGATGATGCCATAATGCAATCAACTGCTGCAATAGAAAAACCATACAATGCCTAACCACAGGTTCCTGATCTTGATTTTCTTCCCCCTTAAAAACTCTAGGCTGCCCTCCAGTTGAGGAGACAGATCTGGGAGATTTCAGCTGCTCAGTCCATCTGTGTATCAATACACAATGAACACTTTGCTCTTTGCACTGAGCCTTGTCTCTGAGTATTAGCTGATTTGGTGACAGATGGCTAAGAACCCCTTTTTGTGGTTGCAGATTTGCCTATTATCAATTTTCCTGTAGCATTTTGGGAAACTAAATTCGTTCCCCATTATTTTGTTGCTATGAGTTTGTAACATATTCTGTATGAAATGCATTCCTGGATTCACTATTCCATTGACAAATGTCTATATTTTAATACAATTTATGTGGTTTCTTTTTATGTTGCAGTTTTTAATATCTGAAAACCTAGGCATAATTTACGCTGTTGAAAAATCATGGGTTTGGGTTTTTTTGTTCTACTTTTTATATTATTACCTTTCATTCTCTAGAGTTTTGAGTTTCAATAGATTATATTCTAAGGACACGAACACCAATATTTGCACAAGTTGTATATTAAGTTGGATTATTCTTTATTTATATATTTAATTATTAATATTAGTTATTAGTATCCCTATTGGTAAATGTCTCCGTTTATTCATATCTTCCTTTATTTTACCAGCATTTTAAGTATTTCTTGTTATAAATCTCTGTTCTAACTTAAATTTCTATGTGTTTTATACAGATTTAGTATTAAGATATTCCTTGGTTGCTATTTTCTATTTATCACTAGTAAAAAGAGATGTAATTGATTGTTGTGGATTCATTTTACATCTTGGCATTTGACTAAACAAATTTAATATCTCCAGTATTTTTAATAGATTCTAGTTCTTTTCTTAATAGAATTAATGTACACACACTTTGGTGTGATTGTTATTGTTAGGTGCTGTCAAGTCAGATGCAACTCATAGCGACCCTGTATAGGGTTTCTGAGGAGTGGCTAGTGAGCTTGAACTGCTGACTTTGCCATTCAAACCAACCTTGCAGTGCAGCGCATTAACCCACAGTGCCATACCAGGACTACACATACACTTTAGTTCCCCTTTTTAAGAGAACTGATTTTCTATTCTGTTTAACTCCTTAATGACATATAAATTGGCTATTGATATATACATGATTGTGTTGGTGGTGTGCCATTGAGTCATAATGACCCTGTATAGGGTTCCCAAGATTGTAAATCTTTATGGTAGCAGAAAGCCTGATCTTTTTCCCATAGGTCAGCTGGTGGATTTGAACTGCTGATCTAAAGGTTAGCAGTCCAATGTGTAACCCATTACAGTACCTGGGTTCCTTGATATATAGATGTTGTTATT
>NW_006408568.1:16541224-16559359 GCF_000296735.1 Chrysochloris asiatica
TTGCATAACAATGCACATCCACACACCTCTGCAAAAACTTCATCTTCAGGTGTTAAAGCATCCTCTCTATAGTCCTGATCTTGCTCCATCAGACTTTCACCTGTTTGGACCCCTAAACGTAGCTCTTCAAGAATGAAGATTCATCTCTGATGAAGAAGTGAAGACAGCAGTACATTTGTGGCTCACAGCTCAGCCTAAAACTTTTTTTAATAGTGGAATATGGAAGCTTATTGACAGATGTACAAGTGTATTGAAAAGCAAGGAGATTATGTTGAAAAATTATGCATTTGTATACCAGGAGTCCATATATATGTATGATTGGAGTTGCTCTATCTCATATATCATTCTACATATTAATCTATAAATTTTTCTGTTTTTGACATTACTCTTTGCTTTTTCTTTTCATTTTCATTGTTTTTAAAATAAACTTTAAACTGCTTCCCTATAAACAAAATCAGAAGTTAATCTTATACAAGTTACCTATCTGTCCTGTGTTCAATTTAACCTTCACAGTGGCCCAACAAGAAACAGAGTCTAGTCAGAATAGGATCTTGTCAGAATAGAACCTACTGGAAACTGGCATAAATTAAGTTCCAGAGGCTATGGTATATTTCATGCTAGTGAAAATTCCTCTATATGAGCAGATTTGTAAAATAGTGGTTGTCAGCATTAGGTCCATGACCAAGTCCTAGATCAGGGACATCAGACAGAGGTCCAAGATGCCAAGATAATAGGGAGTTGTAGGGAAACAAACCAGCAGACACAACATAGGAATTGAGGTCCTCAACTGACTAAATTGGTGTTCACAGCATAGCACCTGTTCAAGCAGATGTCAGAAATAAATGCTAGGAAATTAAGACGTAAAGAGAAGTCTAGTAGATTCATAACCCTTCTTGGGGTTACAGGCAAATTTTACTCTAAATTCACACCTAGAATGCCCAATCTCAGTGATTGGTACAGCAGACTACTTTTCTTAAAGGTTTAATAATGAAGAACAAAGACTTTGGGGTTAGCAGAACTTGGTCTGTGTCTTCATTCCATCCCCATTTACTGTGAGATATGGAGTAAATTATTTAATCTTAATAAACATTAATTTCCCAACTACTGTTGTTGTTAGATGCCATTGATTGAATTGAGACTCACAGCAACCCCATGTGACAGGGTAAAACAGCCCCATTGGCTTATGGGAAGCAGATAGTCAGGCATTTCTCCCAAGAAGACTCTGGGCAGGTTTCAACAGCCAAACATGCTGTTAGCAGCTGAGTGCTTAACTGTTTGTGTCACCAGGGATCCTTCCTCAAAAGCAAAAAGACTATAATAGTACACACTCTATACTGTTCTTATAAAAATTAAAGTGAATAGGGAATCTAAGTAACACAAGGAAGAGCTCAACAAATCTTACTTAACATAATTTTATCTAGACCACGAATGGAGAATAACAATATAATATGCTTCCAATATGGAAATTTCACTGATTTGGGGACTGAAGACTATTGATTTGTCACTGACCTGAGCAAAGCTGATAGGAGCAGGCAGGCATAATATCTTTATCAATGACATTAATGAAGTGTTCTCATTGAAGAGTCTGCCTTTGTATCTATCCTACACAGCACTTAACACAGTTCTTTATAAATACATATCCAGTTATTAAAGAGAGAGAATGGAAAACATTAACAATAAATTCTTTGCACAGAAAACCATTGTTATACTTTTCCCAGTGTTTCCAAATTTATTGTTTTTGTATGTTTCCAGAAAATTTTCATTTAAGCTTTTCCTCTTTGACTCTATTTCCAGGTTCCTCACTTAGTCCTTTAAAGAAAAAGACTATGATCTTGATGTCTCTCTGATTTTATCAACAGAAATCAGCAAAAAAATTTTAAAAAGCAGATGCATCTTCATCTGACTTGTTCCCACAGCCCTGTGACAGCCTCCGGCCTTGCTGTTTGAATGACCTCTGAATGTCTGCTCCACCCCCACAGCTCAAGTTTGAGCTCCAGAACAAATATTTGTCCTGTTTTGAACAAAGTTTGAGAGCTTTCTTCTTTTTTCCTTCTTTTTTTAAAACCTCTATATTCCTCTCTTGTTCTTTTGAACTCGGTTCAGAGGGAAGGAGTGGAGTTGTCCCCATACCATCTGCTCTGGGAAGCCTGACAAAGCTGTGTGGCAAAATGAAACAACTCATATACTTTCTTTTCTGGTTATTTCTCTCTGAGACACAAGGCTTGGAAATCCCCACAAATGGACTTCCAGAAGTAAGTACTTCCAGAAGTCTCTTTGTTATTGGTCTATATCTGAGCAGTAAGTAGCCTATTTCTATCTAAGGACTGCCTTCTATGTGGAATGAAAATTTATCATCAAATGCCTCTGAAAAGTGGTTACTGTTGTAATTACTGGGAAATACATTTGCCTTTTAAAACATTAGTAAACTTTGCATGAGAATTAAGTCAAGTTCCATGGGTCAATAAACTCCTCGCTTCTTATCTAATATGTTGTTGCTAAGTTGTTATGTTCTGTCGAATAGATTCTGACCCATAGCGACCCTGTATAGGGTTTCCAAAGAGCAGTTGGTAAGCTTGAACCACCGACCTTGCAGTTCAAACGACTTTGCAGTCTGACACATTAGCTCACAGTGCCACACCAGGACTCTTTATCCAATATGGTGGTGGTGGATTTGTGCAGTGGAATCGGAACCGACTCACAGCGACCCTGTACAGGTTTCTGAGGCTGTAAATATTTACAGGAGCAGAATGCCTCATCTTTCTCCCATGGAACAGCTGGTAGTTTCAAACTGCTGACCTTGAGATTTGCAGCCCAATTCATAACGACTGCGCTACTAGAGCTCCTTAAGGGGTAATAATGGATCTACCCCAAGGAATTGTCATGAGAACTAAATGACATGTTAACCACCCAGTATGAGCAAGCTTTTAATAATCATTTAGCTATTACCAGGAACCATGATGGCACAGTGGCTAAAGCACTCAGCTGCTAACTGAAATATCAGTAGTTTGAACCCACCAACCACTCTGAAGGAAAGTGACAGTCTACTTCACAAAGATTTATAAGCTTAGAAACCCTATGGGGCATTCCTATTCTGTCTTATGGGGTCGCCATGGTAGTAGGTTTGGTTTTTTGGTGTATTATCATTGCTATTGAGAAATATATTATCTTATGTATATGCTTTTAATTAACTGTATTGTTCATTTTTATGATTATAACATATTAAGTAAAATTCCACATATGTATGAAATAATTTTTACCTAGGTGAGTTTGCAAAGGTTGAGAAATATAACTATGTAAGATTTTTTTTTTTTTTTAATATGAGTGCTCAAAATTATGAGTGGATAAAAAAACATATTCACTAAAACTACTTGATGACCTTAGAAAACATTACATAGTATAATCTTGTCAGTAGTAAAAAAAAGTAAATCAAATTCTTTGTAACCCTAACATTGATTAAATGAAACAATGATACCATTTAAGATCCTCTAATCTTGGTATGTAGTAGGACTGACTTTTCAGAGGCACCTCTGGTTATTGTTTTATCTGTATAAATCATAACCTCATATTGAACACTGCAATGTAAATGTCATTTCTCTTCATACACACACAAAAGGAATATTTTCTTAAAACTGTAAGAAAAGTCACTACCCAAACACCACTGTTTTTGCATCTAAATGAACAATGATTTCTGTAATACGGTACTTTTAATATCCCTGTTAAAGGCAGATGTGGCAAATAGACCAGCAGAATGCAGGCCATCCCCAACATACATCATTTTCATGAAAGGAAAACCTTGAACTGAGTAATTTTGAAAGCCTTACAAGAGCTACTTTTGTGTCAGAGAAGCAAAGTGTGTTTAAAGGCACTATGCTAGCAAATGCATGGCCTGTGTTACTTGCAGAATGGATTGCCTTAATAAAATAATGGCTTATTCACAAGGGAAAAAAAAAAAATCACTTCCTGCTTAGACTGCTGTATTTTCCAACACTGAAAAACCACCAAAATTTGTTGGGAATCACATAGCTAGAGCCAGGATTTGAAGCCAAATATGTTTCTGCATTTAAAGTCATTTCTTACTGGTAATCTTTTCATATCTGTATTTCTATCTAGAGCAGACTTATGGTTCATGTCTATTCAGTGAAAAATCATTAATGTCCCAAGATGTACAATGTACTTCCCCAGGCACACACCTAATCTCTTGGTCATTCCACCCTGACCTGCCTTCTAGCAAACTCAAAAGTGAATTTCTGTATCCAACAAATTTGAAAATGCTAACTTCTATTTACTCACCTCTGAGGCATAACTGAAAAATGAATCTCATTGCCATTGAGTTAATTCTGACTCATAGAGACTCTCTATCCAGCTTCTAAGGCTGTAAATCTTTGAGAGCACACAGCCTCAACTTTCTCTCACAGAGCAGCTAGTGATTTTGAACCATTAACAAACATAAATTTATTCAAGAAATCAATATAGAAACAAATGAAATTGCTCACAGGTATAGGAAAGAATATATAATAACATGATAAATCCCCTTGTGCCTGCCACTAACTATTTCAAATCTGAACACTTTGCCTCTTTGCTTTAGATGTTTTTTAAAAATAGAAACAAACATCCTACATTCTTTTTCAGTTTGCAGACTATGGAGATCTTGTGGAACTGGCCCCAGGAAGATTTCAATTTGTACCAGAGAACCGGAGGCATCAGGTATAGTAAGCTTCAGCTCCACAAAGAAAAATCGGTATTATAAGAGATCTTTAGTGATGAAGGAAAGGAGCATTAAGATGCCTTTTGCTAGCTAGTCTCAAAAGCCCTTCTGTTTATGTTTTTTAGCAGAAAGAGTACAGGGTTTTACATCTAGGTTGAAGTATTGTCCAGATGCAGTAAATATAATACCTTTGTAACCTCTGAACCATATCGGCCACCTTTGTCCCTTCAGAAATACATGCCTATTTAGTTTCTTCAAAATATAAAATTATAGAATAATTTTATTGCATTATAAGGATGAATTTCTTGTGAGGATGGCATTTCTTAGCCCAGCAAAAACAGACACTATTGTGGTAGAAGCATTCTGTTTCCTCCAGCCACTACCGTCTTGGAGAGTACCTCAGGGAGCACATTACTCAGGAGAGCTGGGCTTGTTAGACTACTACATCTTGGAGGCTAACTGCAGTAGCCTAGGCAAAGGGATGAGCCATATGAAGCTCACAGACTGAGAAAGAAGGCATTTATGGAAGCAAGGTTAAGGGTGACCAATGACCTATTTTGTGTGGATATAAATTTTAGCTTTCTGAAAGTCCAGGTATTTAGTTGATCAGTCATATTAAAATCCAATAAGCGAATCAGTACTTCCAGTTCTTCATCATTTTAAGAGATAAAACTTAGACACTGGGAAGCATAAAAGTCTAAAACAAGGCAGCCATTGACTTCACTATTTATATATCCATATACATATATTGTTATTGTTGTTAAGTGCCGTCAAGTCAGTTTTGACCCAAGCAACCCTGTATAGGGTTTCTGAGGAGCAGCTGATGAGCTTGAACCACCAACCTTGCAGTTCAAACAGCTTTGCAGTCTGGTGTATTAACCCACAGCACCACACCAGGACACTCTGTGTGTATGTGTGTGTGTGTGTGTATCTATCTATCTATCTATGTGTGTGTATATATGTATATATATATGTATGTATATGAGGACTCTCTCTATGCTACCAGAGCGCTCTCTCGCTCATATATATGTATATGAGAGAGAGAGAGAGCATGGCTCAAATTCACCAGCCACTCCTTGTAAACCCTCTACAAGGTCGCTATGGGTCAGAACCAACTTGACGGCACTTAACAACAACAACATAGGGTTTCCAAGGAGCGACTGGTGGATTTGAACTGTCAACCTTGCGGTAGTGCTTATTCTACAGCACCACACCAGGACTCCATATATCTACACTAAAACCTAAGTTTACCCCAAGTAAGGCAAATTAAGCTTATACCCAACACCCAATTTACTCTTTTAAAATTCTTCAGACATTAACTGTTTACTCATCACTCTTGAGTCATTCAACATTCAAAGGCAACGTGATTACCTTTATCCCTTCATGTAAATAATTCCCTAGCAGAGTGGTTAAGAATACAGAATTTTCTAGGGGTCAAGCACGTGCTTACTTTGCTCTAGAGGTACACCAAGGAGAAACCACATCAAAGTCCTTCCTCTCATGGAGTTTAGTCTAACAGAGGAGACAGACATTAATCAAATAATTCCTCAAATAGAATGGATAATTACAAAGCAAAGTGAGTTCTCAGAAGGAAGGAATACGTTCCTATGAAAATACTTGGTAAAGGAAGCAGACCTGAACTGAGGTTGGGGGTGGGGCTCATCAGAGAGAGTTTCATGGAAGGAATTCTGCCTGAGCAGAAATCTGAAGGATGAAGAGGGTGAAGGGGGCCTGGAAAGAGGAACATCGCCGATAGTGGAAATAGCATGTGTCAAAATCAAGTATTTAAAGAACCATTCATCTGAATACAAAATAAATTAGACAAATAGAGAGGATAAAGGAGATATATGCTACTCAGTATGAGTCTGGTTGAATATTTTCACTTAAAATATTTGTAATAGCATTATTTTTTAAATGATGTTCATATAACCAAAAAGTGGCTGAGAAATTTGTTCAGAGAAGCACACCAAAGGAAAACTGGTGTTCAAGTATATTTATTTATTCATGTCTCCGCTCCATTGAAAGAATCAGTATCGAAGAAATACTTTTTCACTAAGAGAAATCAATGTTTGCCCTCAAGGTGATAAGTAAAATATACAGTTGAAAAATGATTATCTAACTTCCTTTCACAGAGAAGTGTTTCTGAGGAATCTGGAGAAATGGTGGTAAGTTTACATTGATTTTGTTAAAAATTGATGTCAGAATGATTTTTCTGTTAATTATTGTTTGGAAGTCAATCCAGTTGTTTCCTTTGTCTTTGTCACTGAGAATATTTACCAGACTTTCGAAATACTCCCTTTCCCAATCCTGTTTGGAAGTGTTTCTAAAGTTCAGCATTAAAGAGTACAGTATATTTGCAGACACGAGAGATGCCACCAAGAACCCAAACTGTTTTTTCTCTTCATTTCCTTGAGTTTTGCCAAAGATATAGATTTCATTCCAAGAATATGAACTTACTTCAATTTAACTGTCAGATTTGATTTTGTTGTTGTTGTCAAGTACTGACGCATAGAGACCCTGTATAGGGTTTCCGAGTGGCGGCTGGTGAGCTTGAACCACCGACCTTATGGTTCAAAGCAACCTTGCAGTCTAGTGCATTAACCCACAATGCCACACCAGGACCCCGTATGATAGCTCATAGTTTTGGAGAGTCTACAGCCATACCACCCTGAATGCAACCAATCTCATCTGATCACAGAAGCTAAACAGGGTTGGGCCTGGTTAGCATTTAGATGGGAGACAGCCTGAGAATCCCAGGTGTTGTAGGCTACTTGAAGGAGCTCTGGTAGCATAGTGGTTACAAGTCGGGCTGCTAACTTCAAGGTCAGCAGTTTGAAACTACCAGCCATTCAGCAGGAAAAAGATGAAGTTTTCTGCTCCTGTAAAGATTTTCATCCTTGGAAGCCCTATGTAGGGTCACTATGAGTTGGAACCAACTCCATAACACACCACCACCACTACAGTTTTGGAGAGTAAAGGAATGATTTTGGGAGAAGAACTCAGAAACATGAAATGGTTTAATTCCCTGAAAGTTCAAAGCAGACCTTCCAGTCTTAAGACTACTCAAAAGGAAGTAGTTTGTGATGTACTTCCTGCTTTGAACTGACAAAAACTATAAGCAGCTCACACAGTTTGTTGTGGTAGGAAAGACAAATAAATTAGCCTAGATTTTATTCCAGCCTGAGGTAAACTAGATATCTAAATTAAAGGTTTAATCTTACAAAACAAGGTTTTCAGGATGATAACTATCATTGAAATAAGAGAATCCTTTTGGAAGGAAAAAGCAAAATCTAATGGGTCATACAACAGCCATAAATCTGAAAACACTTGCAGCTCTCAGGCATCTCCTAAAAGATGTGTGTTTTTAGCACCTTGCCCTTGAGCGTGCTGACATATTGATTTAAATTTCCTTAAATCAATAGAAAAGGGTTGGGAAAGGAGAATCCATAGTGCTGGACCAATAAATGCATCAGAATGCCCTCTTCATGACATCTTATTTGTTGCTTATATGCATCAGTGTTCTTATATTTTACATTAATTTGGGGAAGAAGGTTGGAAAAATATGAGATTTGAGTAAATGAGATTGAAGAAGGTAGGTAGCAGTATGGGGCTTTGGGGATAACATGTTTATTAACCACAAAAATACCACCACAAATCATAAGCTTCAGCCTGAAGTCACTCGGCTCTAGCTCTGTGAGTCAGAAAACCTAGCTCCCCCAATTAAGTGCCTGAAGGTACCCCACTCTGCAAGCAAGCCTCCTGCCCAAAGTCATTCAGCTTTACTTGCTCTATGGGCTGCAGACTCCACCTCTGCTTCATGCTCTGGCTCTTGCTTCTGCTGCTGCATCTGCTCCTCTGTCACTCCTCTGGTGTCACAGCTTTCTGTCCTTGGGTTGAGGAGGTTCAATGTACAGGGATCTTGTGGTCCAAAGGACATGCTCCACTTATGGATTTTCTTTGATGGTAGTGAGATATTCCCTTCTGCTTCTGAGATTGCTCATTTTAAACACATGTTAGAGGTCCAAGTTTTTGCAATCCCAATGAACTCTGTTAACAATCACAACTGATTCATATCATCCTATCAGCATCTTCTCCCGCCTTTTCTTATCCAGACCCATCAGGAAAAAGTAGTTCAGTGGGAGTTTACAAAGATTATGGCTGGAAGTGACATTAAATAATTCACTACACTGCACTGCACTGCACTTCCAAGGAGCTCTGATAGGATAGTGGTTACGAATTGGGCTACTAACCTCAGGGTCAGCAGTTGGAAACTACCAGCTGTTCCGCTGGAGAAAGATGAGGCTTTCTGTTCCCGTAAAGATTTACAGCCCCAGAAACCCTGTACAGGGTTGCTATGAGTCAGAACCGACTCCACGGCACATAACAACAATAACACTGCACTCTAGCTTCCAACTGTGCCCCATTCTAAAGATACAGCTGGCTTCCCTTCCAGTCTTGCAGTCCTGGATCCTTTCCTTAGTTATGGTTCTGACTTTGAAGTTGTTTCTAGGATTTTCTCACATCCAATCTCATTATTAATAGACTCATAGAGCTAAATAGAGATTCTAAAATAATCTGAAAAAATAAATAAATAATAAATCAGACTTCTGCCTATGATGTATTCCAACCTATGGTGTATTCCAAGAAGTTGGGGGGAATATGTAATAATACCTGAGTCATATACTTAACAATGTCCCAGAGTTGTTTTTCATAAATACAATATACTGCTGTCATATGTACCTAGTAATATGTAGTGAAATGCTATGTAGGTTTTCTGAATATAGTTATTATGCTTTCTTTCCTATTACAGGAAAATGTGGATCAAGTAACACTCTACAGCTATAAAGTCCGATCCACTGTTACGTCTCGTGTGGCTAATACCGTCATCCAGAGCAAAGTGGTGAACAACTCCCCACTGCCTCAAAACGTCGTGTTTGATGTTCAAATCCCCAAAGGAGCCTTCATTTCCAACTTCACCATGTGAGTAACTCCTAACAGCACACTTGGATATGCTCTAATCACAGAATCGAAGACTCTCACCATTAGAAAGATCTGAAGGATCATTGGTCCCTGTGGTTCATATTTGCAGAGATGTGAACCCTCTGATGTATCATGAGTCATTATGGAATGGGCCCCAATAATTTATTGCTCTTCAAAGTATCAGAATTTGTGATGGATTCAGAGTTTATTTCTAACAAATCAAACCACACTATCTTTGTGGTAACAACCTGTCATTCCCTTGCAGTTAATATATTACCCTGTTATAGAGAACTGTTTAAATGAGTGTATGTGGAACATGTCAGTGTCATCTGTCATACATTTCTCTATGGGGGGGACTCACCCATTAAATATAATCATTTCTCCAGTGCTTGAATTTCTCTATTATACTGCTGACAAGATGGTTGTCTAGGCTTGACTTAAATATCTCCTTAATGATAATCTCACTAACTTTCAAAATAATCTATTCAATAATTGACAGTTCATTTAGAATTATTTCTCATGCTTAATTTAAATTTTTCTCATTTTTTTGTCAGTGACTATAGTTCTACTGACATTAAACACACACACAAGTACACTGCCATTGAGTCAATTCCAACTCATGGCAACCCCATAGGATAGGGTAGAACTTCTCCTTATGGTTCCTGAGACTGTAAATCTTTACAGGAGCAGACAGTTCATCTTTCTCTGGTCAGTTTGAATCCCCACCCTTTGGGGTAGCAGCCTAACCCTTAACCCACAGTGCCACTAGGACTGTAAAAAATTTTACATAATACATACATACTGAAATATTCATGGCTGAAAAGATATGTTACCTGGGACTGACTTCTGAGATTATAAATCTTTGTAGAAGCAGACTGCCTCATCTTCCTCCCGAGGAGAGGTTGCTGGGTTTGAACATCTAACTTTCCCAGTTAGCAGTCCAGCACTTAATCCACTGCACCACCAGGGTTCCTTAGAGCCTACACATTATTGTTGTTGTTAAGTGCTGTCTAGTTGGGTCTGACTCATAGTGATCCTGCATACAGTTTCCACAGAATGGCTGGTGGGTTTGAACCACCAACCTTGCAATTAGCAGTCCAGTATTTATCCTACAGTGCCACACCAGGACTCCTACATTGTTGTTGTTGTTTTTGTTAAGTGCCTTCAAGTCGATTCCGACCCCTAGCGACCCTGTATAGGGTTTCCGAGGAGCAGCTGGTGAGCTTGAACCACCGACCTTGCAGTTCAAACAGCTTTGTAGTCTGTCACTAGTCGCTCTCAAATCAAAGGAGGGCCTCTCTATGAAATATCCTAATTAAATAAAGAAGCTCTGATAGAGTAGTTATGACTCAGGCTGCTAACCTCAAGGTCAGCAGTTCGAAACAACCAGCTGTTCTGTGGGCAAAAGATGAGGCTTTCTGCTCCCATAGAGCTTCAGAAACCCTATATAAGGTCATTGAGTCAGAATTGACTCCACGGCACACCACTACCACCACCACCAATGTTAAATAAGCTCTTCTTGTTTCTCAGAGTTGCAATATCCTAAAAGGCCTGGCCTCTGTTGATTAAATCAAACTTGTTGGGTTGTTTCTTTGTTTGTTTGGCTAAGTCTGCTCTTCTGACCAACTGGCTGCCTCTGTCATTTTCTAGGACGATAGATGGCACAACGTTTACCAGCTCCATTAAGGAGAAAACTGTGGGTAAAGTACTCTACTCACAGGCAAGAGCAAAAGGCAAGACTGCTGGATTGGTGAGGTAAGAGCTAGCAGAGCACAGCCTGTCCTTCCATTCATAGTCTGGCTCCCAATGGCAAACAGAGCATAAGAAACACCTACAAACTCTTGTAGTCAGATGGCAGAATTTAGGTCTCACCAGTCTTATTTCCTTAAAGGCCTCTCTCTCATCAATGACTGGATCGTTAGGTGCTCTCACACCAATCCTTAACTGTAGTGCTTTTCAGATAGATGGATGCTTTGTAAATAAATATCGGTGTTCTAAAGGGTGTATCAAGTCATTATGGAAGTATTGGTGGTGATCTTGTTACAACACTTACCGTATGTACAGAAACACAAGTTTAGAATTTGTTTGAATGACTTTTGTCTGCCTTATTCTATTCTATTCTATTCTAAAGCATCATTTACTTAGATTTCACATTTTCTTTGGGCTCCTGCCCCCTGCCCCATACTCTTAAATAAAATACTTTTTTTTAGGAATACCAACCCCATTTTTAAAAGGCCAGAAACGTCAAAGGAATTTTTAACTCATCATTCCTTACACTGTAAATCTAATCTGATGCCAAACTCTGCCATCTTTTTTGCTTAATATTCTCCTCCTCCACACCCCCAAATTTAGTTGTCATTTCATTCATATATTTGTTCATACAACAGAATTGTGTTGAATGTCAACTCTGTGCTTAATTCTCTCAGAGGCAGCAGAAACAGAAAAAATAAGTATTGTTAGGCTGATAGAGGAGACACACCATTCCAGGACTCAGGGTACTAAGTGAGTGATTCAGTCTGGGGTTCCATAAAATCATCACAGAACTGGTGATATTTGAATTGTGCCCAAATAGATTAATAGAATTTAGGCAGGATGAGAAAAAAAAAAAAAAAATACGGTTCTAAGCTAAGGGAACACCTTCAGTGTGGCTTCATGTTAATCAATTGTATTACTCTTTCCTATCATTTTGTAATCTTTACTCATCACTGTAACTACATCATCCATTTATTTATTCCACAAATATTCCTATCTTCTAAGAAATACAGCAGAGAACAAAGCAGATCAAAGTCACATAGAATGCACATTCTAGTTCACTCCTCAGTTAAATATGACTTCTCATTACGTTCTACTTCTAGCTTTGCACTGGTACATGCTCAGCTTTTTCTTCAACTATCCAATATCTCAAGTATACTTCCCAATAGACCTTTGTCAGTTCTAACTGAGCTGACTAAACACAATCTCATCTAGCTTATTTTGTTATTTAATTGTAAAATATCATGCATTATTTATCCTATTGCTTATCTTATGACTCCCCTCATGTGATAATTCTCATGTTCTCTCTTTAAAACCAAATGCACTTCAAGGTCAATGATCACATTGGACTCGACAAAGCAATGAATGCTTTATGCTACACATGCATACTCAGTTTGATGGAATGGTAGATTTCTTCATTCTAAATACCTTTAAAAAATAATTTAAAGAAATATATATATAAAACCCTAGAATGCGTCTCAAATGTGGTAGAGGGAAGTATATAGTCTTTTGAGCTGTCCAAACTTGGATTTGAGAGTCCTAGATCTACGACTCATTAGTTCTGTGTTCTTGAGAAGGTGACTTATTCTCTAGGACCCTGATAAATGAGTGCAATGATATCTATCTTTCAGAATTACTATATGAAAGATGGTATATGTCAAACACTTGACACATAATAGGAATAAATAACTGGCAGCTCTTTAAAGATGACACTCAAATCAGTAAGAAGTTCTAAAAGAAAAAGATCAGATGGAAGAGGTGACTGAAACTCTTGGTGAAATCAAATTTACTAGAAGTTGCATTTATCACTATTATAGCTAGTGATCATTTTTATGAACAATGGCACAGGTTTAATTGCCCAAAGGAATCTAGGTGTTCTCTGCCTAGAGTTTGGGTCAGTGGTTCTGTCATACACATGGTGACTTTGCTGAGAGCTCACACTTTTAGGAGCAGGGCACTTGATATGGAGAACTTCAAAACCGAAGTCAACGTCCTCCCTGGATCAAAGGTGCAGTTTGAACTTCATTACCAGGAAGTGAAATGGAGGAAGCTGGGATCCTATGAACACAGGATTCATCTGCAGCCCGGGCGACTGGCCAAACACTTGGAGGTAAACCTGGATGTGTATGAATAGCATATGCTGTGTTATGGTACTAGCCTCTTTGGGTCCCTACCCTCAATGTATACTTCCTGTGTCATCACTATTTATGGTGTTCAATACCACTCTTGACCCTGAAAAACTAAAAACCTTAGGTTTTTGGAGTTAACCACACAACTTTGCTTCCTTACAGATTTAAATGCAAGTTAGGTTGTTATTAGCTTCTGACTTGGGGGCAAATTATCCTGAGTCTTCATGTCCTCTTCTGTGAAAAAGATACTGTAATGTACTTAACCTGACTTACCTCTGCAATAAACTTAGGAAAATAGGTGGTAAATAGCAGGAACTCAATGAATGTTAAGTCAGTCATCTTCCCTTGCCATCCCATTCACTTCCAGCATCACACCCACCTATTGTCATCTCCTAAAGGTAGGGTGGAGGGTCAGAGAAAAAGAGGAAGACCCCCAACAAGATGGATTGGCCAAGTGGCAGCATCGATGGACTCAGGTGTGGCAACAGTAGTGAGGTTGGCCCAGGATCAGGCAGTGTTTCATTCTGCTGTGCATAAGGTCGCTATGAGTCGGTACTAACTTGATGGCACCTAACAACAACAAACTGAATAATGCCTTTAGATGTTGATTTGACTATGAACTTGAACTCATCTTTGCTGTAATCTTTATCTCTTGCTTTAAAATCTGGAGTATTCTTTTCTTTGCTGGACTCTTCGTGAACTCATGGGAGCACTTTGTGTGTTCAATTATATGAAGCAGCAAACATCCAGAAGAAACCTAGGAACACACACAATCAAATATGCCTTTCCCATGGAAACTGAAAACCAAAAGGGAAGAACACACTAACCATTTCTCAAGCTGAAAGAACAAAAGAAAAAAATCAAGCATCAACTTGAAATATTGAAGGATTCTATGGGGAAAATATTGAATGACACAGAAAGAATCAAAAGAAGATGACAGGTATACACTGTACCAAAAAGAAATGGCCAACCATTTCAAGAGGTAGCATATGATCAAGAATAGATGGTGCTGGGAAGTCAGGGCTTGATGGCGGCTAGGGTGGAGGTGCAACAAAGTTTGCCGTCAACCACACCACAGAATACCAGGCAAAGCAGATCCAGGGCAGAGCTCCAAAACTCAGAACCACAGAGATAGGAATATTTTGAAGGTTTGAAGGCTTACAGATTGTGGAACTTGAAGCTGAAGTAAAAAACTGCATACTTTTGAATCTGCTGCCGGGCTGAGCTCGGAGGCCTGGAGCCAACATCTTGGGCGAGACCAAATGGCAGAAACACCACGGAAAAACTCCACGGGAACCTTGGAGCAAAGGTGGACAATACACTTTGTCAGTTTTGCTTTGTTCTGATTTTTTTTTTTTTTTTTGGTATCTTGTCATTGGCACACCCACTGTTTGCCCACCTCCATTCTGGTGACTAGAGGGGAGTGCCTGAGTGAGTGAACACCCCCCACCCTCACCAATGGTGGGTTCTTCTGCCACTCATGTGCACAGATACTCAGCCCAAGAGCCGGCCCTGAACGTTTTTTGCTTGTTTGTCTTTTGTTTTGTTTTTTAATACAAGAAAGGGCAGGACAGAGCTATAGAGAGGGAAAGAGAGTTTAAAAACAAAACAGGCCGAAAAATTAAATTAAAGTCTGAGGTATATCATAACAACAAACACTGGCATCTTAAAATCTCTCAGGCAGCTTTGAAAGCAAGATTTTTTTTTTTTCCTTCTCTCCCTCCTCTCCCTTTTCTATGATTATAGACTGTAGTATTCAGTCTAGTTTTTGTTGTTGCTGTTTTTTGTTTGTTGTTGTTTTTTTTTTCTCCCCCCCCCCCCCACTGGTGCTGTTTTGCTGTTATATGCTCCCCCTTCTACCTTTGGAGGACTCTTTGTCTCCCTATATTACACAAGAAGAGTCAGCAGCTGCTGCCATATAGCCAAGCTACAATCACACACTATAAAACACCAAAACCCAGGCAAGAACGAATACCAACTGCCATATACCAGGGAAACAGACAACACTTATGAAAGTTACTCTGAGTTAAGCAATAAGAAGAGTGAAAAGGGAAGCCTACATCCTGATCACATCTCCCTGGAAGCAATCAGAAAACATAAAAAATACCAAAACACATACTCAATTAAGTATTAAGAATAGATGGTACTGAAGGAAGAAGTTCAAGCTGCGCTGAAGGCACTGGCGAAAAACAAGACTCCAGGAATTCATGGAACACAAATTGAAGTTTTTCTACAAGCTGATGCAGCACCTGAGGCACTCACTCGTTTATGTCAAAAAATTTGGAAGACAGATACCTGGCCAATCAATTGGAAGAGATCCATATTTGTGCCCATTACAAAAAAAGGTTATCCAATGCAATGTGGGAATCACCAAATATTATCACTACTATTACATGCAAGTCTACTGCAAAAGACCTCTTTAAAGTGTTCAAGAGCAAAGAAATCAGTCTGAAGACTAAGATGAACCTGACTCAAACCATGGTATTTTCAGTAACCTCATATGCATGTGAAATTTGGACAATGAATAAAGAAGACTGGAGAAGAATTGATGTTTTTGCATTGTGGTGTCAGAGTAGAATATTAAAAGTACCACGGACTGCCAGAAAAACAAACAAATCTGAATTGGAAGAAATACAGTCAGAATGCTTCTTAGAAGCCAGTTCTTTCATACTTTATACATTTTATCAGCAGGAACCAGTCCCTGGAGAAGGACATCATACTTGATTAAGTGAAGTGTCAACAAAAAATAGGAAGACCCCCAAAGAGATGGATTGATACAGTGGCAGAAACAATAGGCTCACATGTAGCAACAATCTTGAGGATGGTCAGTGTTTCGTTGTTAAGCAAAGGGTTACTATAAGTCAGAACTGACTTGATGGAACCCAACAACAACAACATAAAATGGAAAAGTGAAACCACAGTCTATGAACTGCCCATAAACTCAGATTACGAGTTGGTAGAGAAGACTAAAGGGAATGGATCCGTCATGGTGAATTTTTCATTCTAATTGTAAGAATTACATGTATGATCATTTAAAATCCTTTTAGGATAGGTACTGGACCACAAGGTTGGTTTGAACCACAAGG
This sequence comes from Chrysochloris asiatica, assembly GCF_000296735.1. Classification (NCBI taxonomy): domain Eukaryota; kingdom Metazoa; phylum Chordata; class Mammalia; order Afrosoricida; family Chrysochloridae; genus Chrysochloris; species Chrysochloris asiatica. Next base: position 16,557,877 of record NW_006408568.1, read on the forward strand.
TGCCAACTTAATGGCACATAACAATAACTGTTTGGCATTAGTCTACTATCTGTGTATACGAGATCTCTTAAGGACCATACTTGGCATATATAGTGTATTTTTGCAATTTAAGAAAAGTGCTTTTCCTTGAGAAAAATACAGTCTGATTCCAGGGCATGTGGGCATGTAAACTATGGGCTGGACGTCAGCTCCTTTTCCCAACCCTACCCAAACAAATACGTGTTCCCAGTTATTTTTCCATAATGATGATCAATACATGCCAGTCACCCACATTCTCATGCTCAACAGTATGAATCTTGTGGTAAATAGTATGAAGCAACAGCTAGAAGAGATTAACATCTAACCTCTATGCAATAGTTGAGATTATTGTTAATAATAATACTATTAATAGTAACTGAGTTTATAATATGAAAATGCTTGCATTCTATAACATTTTGGGTGTGGCTTATGCATATTATGCCATTCAATCCTTGCAAATATTTATGAGGTAGACACCACTATCCCTAATTTACAAGTGCAAATTGGGGCACAAAATTAAATAGCTTGATTTACACACCTGAAAGAAAAAAAAATAAGGTTTGAACTTAGGTCTGATTATGTCTAAAATTATATTCTGCCATAAATCTAAGAATTTAAATTTGGGTTCATTCAGAGCATGGTTCTTATCACATACAATAGGAAGCATACAAATAAATCTTTCTTACATTTTAATTCAGTCTTAAATCTTCCATGCTCTTGGGAATTTTTTTAATTTAAAATAAAACAGACAGGGTTTGCTATATTAAAAAGAGTGTTAGGCAAAGAGGCATATTTTCTGAGCTCTGATCCTAAACTGATATTAATGAGCTATGGATTCTGGGTAGTTTCTCTCTCTGGTCTTCACTTTCTCATCTGTGACTAAATAATATTTAAAATGCCTTTCACAATTACTCCAATGGACTAATGACCACACAGACATCTGTCTCCACAACACTAAGATCAGAACTAGATGATGCCTGGTTACCACTACCAACCCCTCTGAAAGGGACCACATTAGAAGTTCCTTGATAGAATGGGAACCAATGTGGAACAAAATTCAAAATCATAAAAAGATCAGTCTTACTGGTCAGATAGAGACCGTTAGAACACTTGAGATGGTGACCGCTCATTAGTTACCCTTCAGGACTGGAACTGAACTCACCCCCATGGCTCAAGTTTCAGCCAAGCAATAGACAAATTTGTAAAGAGAGCAATAACACATGGGGGGAATGTTGTTGTTATTGCTAGGTGCCATCGAGTCGGTACTGACCCATAGTGACTTTATGCACAGCAGAACGAAACACTGCCTGATCCTGGGCCAACCTCACTACTGTTGCCACATTTGAGTCCATTGTTGCTGCCTCTTGGCCAATCCATCTCGTTGGGGGTCTTCCTCTTTTTCTCAGACCCTCCACCTTACCAAGCATGATATCTTTCTCCAGTGACTGGTCCCTCCTGACAATAT
>NW_006408568.1:16559579-16564342 GCF_000296735.1 Chrysochloris asiatica
TGACATCTTTGCTCTTCAACACTTTGAAAAGGTCTTGTGCAGCAGATTTGCCTAATGCAATACATCATTTGATTTCTTGACTGCTGATTCCATAAGTGTTGATAGTTGATCCAAGAAGAATGACAACTTCAATCTTTTTTCCGTTCATAAGAATGTTGTTGTTTATTGGTCCAGTGGTGAGGATTTTTATTTTCTTTACATTGAGATGTAATCCATACCAAAGGCTGTGCTCTTTGATCTTCATCAGGAAATGTTTTAAGTCCTCTTCACTTTCATCAAGCAAGGTTGTATCATCTGCATATAGCAGGTTGTAAATGAGTCTTCCTCCAATCCTGATGCCACACCTTCAAATAGTCCACCATTTGAGATCAAAAGGGCAGCATTTACCCAAGGACAAAGTTCAGAAAGTATTGGAAAGAAGAAGGAATAGAAAGGAAACCCAGAGAGGAAGTGAGATAAGAGATATTTCATTGTGAGGATTGCAGTCAGTGAGATGAAATGAACAGTGTGTAAATTGTTGAATGGGAAATTGATCTATGCTATAAATTTTCACCTAATTCACAAATTAAAAAAAAAAAAAAGTAGGGGGGATGCTTTCCAGCTCCAAAATTCCATAAACGTTATCCATTTTCAAAGAAGTTTGAACTTATCCAGAGATAAATAAAGGAAGTGTAAAATTATCAACTTACTCCTTGTCCTTTCTCCCAGAAAAAATTTCTAATCCCTGTTAGATGTTGTTGGATGCTGTTGAGTCAGCCCCTGATTCCTGGTGACTCTATGCACAATGGAACAAACCTCACGCATCCTCATGCCTGGCTTCAAATCAGATCATTGTGATCCAAAGGATTTCACGGATTGATTTTCAGAAGTAGATCACCAGGCCTTTCTTCCTAGTTAATCTTAGTCTGAAAATCTGTTCAGCATCATAGTTACACGAACCCTTTAACTAACATACATGTGATGACTCTGTGTGAAGTGTATTGGCTGGAAAACGAACTGGGTCTGTATGAAAGACGACAATTCCATCACTGACTCACCACTGGCCATTAATTCCCATCAGGAGTGCTACTAAATCGGAATACATTTCCTTCACAGGAATCAAGGGGAATATGATCTCTTTTTACAATCCCCTCCATGCATCTAATGTTTGCAAAGTGTTTTTTCTCTTTTTTTCAAACTTTTGTGTTTTTTTCAGAAAGACAACAAATGTGAGTGACTCAAAGCCACCATGAGTCTCAGAATATAGTTTCAGAGCCTCAGGCACAATTTCCCAAAAGTTCAATGTCCCACCAGGTCCTATCATATTTTTAATGACTATCTACATCAAGAGTCCCTGTATGGTACAAATAGCTAACAAGCCTAGCTACTAACAAAAGGTTGAAGATTTGAAACCGTCCAAAGGCTTATTGGAAGAAAAATCTGGTGCTCTACTTCCAAAAGCAACAGTCATTGAAAACATTATGGAGCACAGTTATACTCTGACATGCATGAATCAGAAAGAATGGCAACTGGTTTGGGGGGGTGGTTTTTATGTCTGCATCAAACTGAGCTCAAGACTGGGAAAAGTTCTCCTTCCACATTCTTCCTCTTGTGAAAAGACCAAGCCTTTTCCTGTATATCCTATGCTTACTCATAGAAAGTTTCTTGTAGAAGAATGAAAACACTTCAGTTTCCTGGGTTTTTTGTTCCTTTCCTCCAAGAGGAGTTCAATTACCTATCAGTGATGGCTGGGTCAAACTCTCCAGAGATGATCTATCTGATTCTACAGACTTAGTTCTTGCCAACATGAAGAAATAGTCAGTCTTTTAAAGATAACAGGATCCTTGGAGGCAAATTAAACTGGAATATGTAATAACCAAGAAAGAAAATGTTCGCTCCAAAACCTTACAAAAACAGATTTAAAAAAAAAATTTTTTTTCCTTCACAAAAGGCGACCACGATTCCAAAGCCAGGGACTTCCGAGAGGGGAGATTGTTAATCTCTGTTGAAAATAATCATAGTGAAGAAAAAACATGTAGGGAAACACTGCATACACAGGCCACTGTCTGACAAGCTCAGTCCTGGGTGTCACAGTATAACTGTGCTCCATGGTGGTTTTAATGGCTGTTATTTTTTAAAGTAGAATGCCAAATAGAGGAGAATTTCATGAAAACATAAATAGAACACTGTGGCATGGGTCTGAGGAACAATATGGAAATTATAATCAATGAACTGAAAAGAGTAAGATAAGCTTACAAAAATCAAGAAACAGTCTACATGGTATTATAAGAGTCCAAGCACTAGGGTCATCTAGACTTGGTTTTGAAGCCTGGTTCTGCTACTTACTAGCTAGGTCACTTAACCTCTCCTCTTCATCTGTAAATCCAGAAATAATAACCAATCAGGTAAGGGTTAAATGAATTACTAGATGGGAAGTACTTTCAGAAAATGGCAGCTATTACAATGGAGTCCTGCTGTCACACTGTAGGATAAGCACTGGACTACTAACTGCAAGGTCAGCAATTCAAACCCATTGGCTAGTCCTCAGAAACCGTATAATGTAGCTATGAGTCCAAACCAACTCAGTGGCACTAAACAACAACTATCATTTTGCTAATGATTATCAAAGGGTTTTTCAACAGTTTAGATAGAGAATAAAGTGGCACAGGATTTAACATATCAATAGAGTAAATGCAGAACAATTTAATAATGGCTTTGTTTCTTCTCTCCACCCCCTAACCCCAACAACATGAATACTCTTCTAAATAAAATGAATAGAACAGAATAAAAAGAGTTAATTAAATCTCAGAGGGGTAAGCGAATGAAAAAGGCAGTACTGAGTGGCCACATGAGATTTAAGCCTCCACGGCCAGACGAATTACATCTCAAGGAATTTAAAGAACCTGAAAATTGATCATGGAACCATGCTGGGCGATCTTTGAGGAAACTTGAATATGAGAAAAGTATCAGCAGTCTCACTAATAAGTGTGCTTTCCACTCAAAAAGCATATAAAGATGTTTGATGTTTTCATTTTCCTTCCTGTCTCTAGGTGGATGTGTGGATTATTGAACCTCAGGGATTGAGATTTCTTCATGTTCCAGATACATTCGAAGGCCATTTTGATGGTGTACCAGTCATATCTAAAGGAAGCCAGAAGGTGTGATGAGCATGGCATGTTGCAGTCTTGTAGTTCATGGAGTCTACTCTCAGCTCTGAGACAATTGGTCAATTCTTGAGCTAAGGGCATTATCTTGAAGGAACAGTTATACTTGAACAGAGTCAAGGGTCTTCCATGGGACACAAAAAACAAAATTCCCAATTGTCTCTCCTTCCATTGTGACCAATAAATGTCCTTTTTGGAGCTTCATTTCCCCATGCCATCCACTTGACCAGTAGCCCAAAGATAGCTTTTATGTAATCTGTGGTAGATTTACATTTAAAGAGAGAATCCACTTAATTCCCTCTGCCTTAAAGGGCAAGAATAACCAACTATGAAGGGAAGAGCTCTTTTATGAATCCCTCACACATTCTTTCTTGTGCTGGTAATCATTTCTGCCATAGTGGAGGGAGGAAAGTCTTTGAGACTCTTAAAAAAAAAAAAGAAAGAAAGAGGTTTGAGAACCTGGCAAAGTAGTGCCACAGGATGGCAGATAGTTTTCTAGATGTCCAAGCACTAGCTCTTCCTAATGGGCCTACTGATGCTGATAGAATGTCCACTGAGCAACACCTCTTCACTTGTGTGCACCAAAAGGTGCAGCTGTCAATCCCTCACCTGGAGAGTGATTGAGGCCCAGACTTGGCTCTGATTTCAATGTTCTTCCCAGGTGCATGTCTCCTTCAAGCCCACAATAGCACAACAAAGAAAATGCTCGAACTGCTCTGAGACTGCAGTGGAAGGAGAGCTGGTGGTGATGTATGATGTGAACAGAGAGGAGAAAGCTGGCAAATTGGAGGTGAGTGAAAACAAATATAAAAACTTTCAAAATGATACCAAAGAATTATTTCTTGTTGAACAAACTCCCTAGCCTCTGAGTAGGGTCTAGTGGCCAAGACATATTAGAGGCTTCAGAGAAAGGATTAAAATATTTCTCTAAGTATCCCTAAGGACACTTTACATCAAGGAAAACAAAAACAAAAACACTGGTCTCATGTCTTTGTCATCTGAAGTGCACTTCTTAACCTCATCTGAGAGAGCAATGGAAAGTTCAAAAGGGAACTTTAGGATACCTTCCAAGGTTCTTTGCAATTAGACTATCAAAGAAAACTGAGATTATAGCAAAGGAGGAAGGCATAATCAAAGCCCAGTGAAAGATCTGGTGCTGGTGGTGAATCCTACAGTCAGTGTTTATTGTGCAATTTCCCTTCTCTCTTGTCTTACACATGTATCTGTATTTTCATTGTGGAAAGGTAGGAATCCTTTGTTGTTGTTTTTAGGTGCCTTCAAGTCAGTACCAACCCATAGCAATTGTATGCACAGAAAAACGAAACATTGCCCTATCATGGGCCAACCTCACTACAGTTACCACACTTGAGTCCATCGATGCTGCCACTTGGCCAGTCCATCTCAGTGGGGGTCTTATTATTTTTCTCTAACCTTAACAAACATGATATCCTTCTCCAATGACTGGTCCCTCCTGACAATATGTCCAACGTTTGAGAGACGAAGTTTGACCATCTTGGCCTCCAAGGAGCACTCTGGCAGCACTTCTTCCAAAATGGATCTATTGGTTCTTTTGGCAGCCCACGGCACTTTCAATATTCTCCTCCAACACCATAACTCAAA
>NW_006408568.1:16566866-16571262 GCF_000296735.1 Chrysochloris asiatica
TTTTTTCCCACGGGCTTTACTCCATTTGCATTATCATGGTTAACTCTACTTTGAGGAGGCAGCTCTTCCCCAGTCACATTTTGAGTGACTTCCAACCTGAGGGGCTCATTTTCCAGCACTATATCTGACAGTGTTTCTCTGCTATTTATAAGGTATTCAGTGACTAAATATTCGGAAGTAGTTCGTCACTCCTTCTTCCTAGTCTCTTTTCTGGAAGCTCATCTAGAACCTGTCCACCATGGGTGACCCTGCTAGTATTTAAAATACTGGTGCCATAGCTTTCAGCAATTCACAAGCCACCACAGTACAACAAACTGACAGACAAGTGGTAGAGGAATCCTTAAAGAGTTTGAAAAAGACTATAATTCCCTCCAGGGAGAGGGAGGTAGAGGATCATCTTAGAGTCTACTGCTCACACCCTGAGCCAGGCACTGTGACATTCTGGACAGAAAGAACCAAAGGGGAGTGAAAAAAATATTGGGTGAGCCACTGGTTATCCTGCAGTAGAAAACACTGGAGAATCTAGCTAAGACTAGATCCATCAACTTCAAGGAAAACCCAAACTCCCAAGAAGGGCACATAAAATACCTTCCTGGTCTGTCCTGTTTTCCAGCCCTGATTAACTGTCACATCCTACACCTTAAATCCCATGGCCCTTAAAGAGCCTCAGTTGTGCCATATTCCCTCACAGCTGAGTTCACACTGGAACTCTCCACCCCACTTTTATTCCCTCCCCTTTCCCCCAACATACCTATTTCAAGTCTTACACTGGCTGGGTAACTCCAAACTCATCCTCAGACCCCAGCTTAGATGCCATTTCCATGGAAAGCATCCCCCATCTGAGTTAGATGCGTATCCACTGTGCTCTCTCAGGTGGTAGCACTTCATGCACTGTGCCACAATTTCTGGTTTACTTGTCAGTAGCATCCACTGGTCTGTGAGCCTCAGAAGAGCAGGAGTGCCTGGTCCATCATTGTTTAGCATGGTATCTGGAATAAAGACAATCTACACTTACAGGAAAGGACCTCTGGTAGCGTAGTGGTTACGAATCAGGCTGTGAACTTTAAGGTCAGCAGTTCGAAACTACCAGCTGTTCCATGGGAGAAAGATGAGGCTTTCTGCTCCCATAAAGATTTACAGCCTCAGAAACCCTGTACAGGGTCGCTATGAGTAGGAATTGACTCCACAGCACATAACCAACCAACCAACACCTATAGGAAGGAGTCCAGTGGAGTGTTGAGAAACGCCCTGGGGGTTTAAATTGCTGAGAAGACTAGGACCCTTGCAGGAAAAGAATAAGGGAAAACAGAAAGGATAAAAAAGAGACTGAAGTACAGCTCAGTTATTTTCTTTTTAACCATATGCCTCCTATTCACCATTGCTCCCCTTTATTAGTAAGGAAACACTTCTTTCCACCATTCAGAATGTTAGAGGGAAGGTTTGGAATTCTGTACCACCTGTTGAGGATTGACCAAGAAACTTGTCTATTATGATTAACATTATTTCCATAGATAATTATTTACAAATAAGCTTTGGAATCATCACCAGTTACTAAGCCAGAAACTGCCTACTATCTGAAAAACTACTTTCTTAAATGTACTATAGAAGTTACATTCTAACAGAGATGTTTAATATGAGCATTCAGAATTATTTGTTATTCGCTTTAGAAAAAAAAAAAATGTGCATTTGGCGAGAGAAAGTAAATACATGAGTAAGTTTTATACAGGGCTTTGGTCTTTCCCTTCTAAATGTTGGTAATGATTTGACTCACAAATCTGTACTACTTTGCAGGTATTTAATGGATATTTTGTCCACTTCTTTGCTCCTGAAAATCTGGAACCAATTCCTAAAAACATCCTCTTTGTCATTGATGTCAGTGGCTCGATGTGGGGAATTAAGATGAAACAAGTAAGCAATCTTTCCTTGTTTACAGTGGTATGTGGGATTCTCTACATTTTTTTTTAATCACCTCCCCAAAATGCAACCATTCCAAGCTCCCTCCCCCTTTAGGGCGATCACTCAGTGACCGATTACTAACAATGTGAAATCTTTAGATTATTGTATGTTAAGAGATGTGCACATCGATCTGCTAATCATCACTCATGTCTAAAATTCCTATCCTCATCTCTTCCTTCCCTGCTTCTCCTTCTCTTCATTCCCCTGTTTTTCACTGAATAGCCACTATTTCCTTGCAAAACTAGCTCAACACTTACCTCCTTGAAAGGTTTCTCTGTGAATTCTCTTCTCACTCTAATCACGCGTCTGCTCCACGTTCTTTCAGTTCTTTTGCATGTCTTTATGTCTTAACTTAATACCATGCCTTTGTTGAAAACAGAACTTGCTAATAGTTACATGCACATCTTTTTCTAGAAATATTGTAACTCCTGTGGGTAGCTATTCTGTATCATGTCTTCCAATTCTTTTATATTCCTAAAATTTTTATTGAAATAAAAATTTCAAATATAAGTTCAGAATTCAATATAAGCTAATGCAGATGTTAAATGATATAAGTGCAATTCTAAACAACAATGAAATTTCTTCATTTATCCATCAATCCATCCAGTAAAACAACCAATTACTCATTCATTCAACAAGTATTGGCCACTTAAGTATTTGCTATACTTCCAGGATTTGTAGGGAATCCAATATAAGTAAAAGACCTGGATCTTTTCCAATTGTGCTGTACTCCAACAGAAAGTTTCTCACTTAGTGACCCTACAGACATTTTGGACTGGAGAATTCTTGGTTGTGGGAGTTGTCCTGTGCATTGTGAAATGTTTATCAGGATCTTTGTCATCCTTAGATTCCAGCAGCACATTCTTATTGTGTGCTGTCAAGTTGGTTTCAACTCACAGTGACCCCATGTGCAATCAAATGAAACACTACCAAGCCCAATGTCATCCTCACATTGTTGTCATGTTTGATCTCATTGTTGCAGTCACGTGTCAATCCATTTCATTGACAGTCTTCCTCTTTTTCACTGACCGTCTATTATACCAAGCATGATGTCCTTCTCCAGGGACTGGTCTCTCCTGATAACATGTCCAAAGTAGGTGAAATGAAGTCTCTAAGAAGTATTCTGTCAACATTGTCAAATATCACCCAGGGAGCAAAGCTGCACCAAGTTGAGAACTAGCACTCCCATACAACACCTTATCCACTTATTCCTTCCTTCCTTCATTTATTTAACAAATACTATTAGGCAGCTAAGGAGCTCTGGTAACGAAGTGGTTACGAATTGGGCTGCTAACCTCAGGGTCAGTAGTTTGATACTACCAGCTGTTCTGTGGGAGAAAGATGAGGCTTTCTGCTCCCATAAAGATTTAAAGCCTTGGAAACCCTGTACAGGGTTGCTTTGAGTCAGAACTGTCTCCATGGCACATAACAACAACAACAATCTTTATGGAGTCCTGGTGTGGCACTGTGAGTTAATGTGCCAGAATGCAAAGCCATTTGAACTGCAGGGTTGGTGGTTCAAGCTTACCAGCTGCTCCTTGGAAATCCTTTGCGGGGTTGCTATGGGTTGAACTATGTGGATTCCGACCCATAGCGACCCTGTATAGGATTACCAGGAGAAGCTGGTGAGCTTGAACTGCTGACCTTGCAGTTCAAATGACTTTGCAGTCTGTTGCATTAGCCCACAGCGCCACACCAGGACTCCAACAACAAATTAGGCAGCTACTATGTGTCATCAATAAACAAAACAAAGCTAAAAATTATCCCTACCTTTATGGAGTTTATATTCTAGTATTAGATGGGGTTAGAGTAGGGGGACTAGAGAATGAAAATAAGCATAATAAGAAAAGTTCAAAGTGTGTTCAATGTTGGTACTATGAAACAGGTATTTGTTTTGTTTTTGTTGTTGCTTTTTTTCTTTAAGAGTAGAGTAATAAGAATTGAGAATGTTAATTGCAAAGGGATGGAGTTTTAAACAGATTTGTCATTTAGCTGGTGGTTTCATTGTGAAGACTTTTAAGGAAACCCTTAAGAACAGAGTGGATAGTTGCACGCATACATGGGAGAAAACTGTTGTGGGTCAGGAACAGCCAGTGCAGTGGTTTTCAATCAGAAGCATGCCAGGCATGCGAAGGGGAGAGAAGTTTAGCATGGCCAGCAAGAGTTTGGAGGACAGCTGCAGGAGTTAAAATCTGAGCAGTAAGGGGCAGGGGCCGATCCTGTAGTCTTTCAGGCCATTATCAGTTTGGCTTTTACAAAAAGCTACTGACAGCTCCCTGGTGGCATGATGGTTAAACGTGCAGCTGCAAAATGAAAGACTGGAGGTTGGAACCTACTGGGTAATCTGCACCCATAAAAATATCTTGTTGTTGTTAAGTGCCATCAAACTGCCAACCTGGCGATTCAAACTGACCTTAAGGTCCAGTGCATTATCCTACAA
>NW_006408568.1:16576152-16586419 GCF_000296735.1 Chrysochloris asiatica
ATGTAATGAAACAAGGTATATGATTTGTTGAATGTAAAACTGATGATATGCCCTGTAAACTTTCACTCAATCCACAATAAAAACCTTAAAAAAAAAAAAAAAAAGTTAAGTACCAAAATGCAAAAAATAAATGCTCAGAAAAAGTCAGCGATGCGTGTATGTTAACTAAAATCTTCAAGAGATTTTCTGGAAGAATTACAGCTTGAGGCAGTACTTGAAGAATGACAAAGATGAGTTAGGGATTTTCCTGATTTCCTCTTAAGTTTACAGCTTATATAATGAGACCTTTCTTCTTTCTGTTTTGAAATAGACTGTGGAAGCCATGAAGACCATATTAGAAGACCTACGAGCTGAAGACCAATTCTCTGTGGTTGATTTCAACCACAATGTTCGGACCTGGAGAAATGATTTGGTTGCAGCCACTAAAACACAGGTTGCAGATGCCAAGAAGTATATTGAGAAAATCCAGCCTAATGGAGGTGAGTGGGTTTGACCTAAAGCCCAGTAAAAATTTTCCATGGATGATGATGCACAGAGGGAACTGTAATCATTGCAATGAAATGAAATGAAAAAGGATGAGTGTAACAATGATATTCTTCCATGTAAACTATCACTCAATTCACAATAAAAACTTTAAAAAAAATTTTTTTTTCCCCACAGGGTTCAAATTTTAGGTAACTTAAGAGGAAGCAATATATCCTACCACAATGGGTTTAGCATACTTTTATTATGAAATAACGCATTCACTATGAAATGAATATTAAATTTATGATAAGGGCCGTGGTGATGCAATAATTAAGCACTTAGCTGTTAACTCAAAAGTTGATGGTTCTGACACACTCAGTGGTCTGCAGAGAAAAGATCTGACAGCCTGCTTCTGTAAAGATTGCAGTCTAGAAATTCTTAGTCACACGGGGTTGATAGAGTTGAAATTGACTCAAAGGTATCTAACAACAGCAAACTCCTGGTGGAAGTACAAACACATAATCTTTTAAATACAGTTTTTAACCATTTCAATATTTCTCAGCAAAGGTATCAGTAAATGACACCAATATTCTTTATTACTTGATAACATAAAATGCAAACTATCTTCAGAGTAATGCCCAAGTATGTTAGCAAGACTGCTTTAAATTTGCTGTTTAACAAAGCGACAGACTCATACTTTGATAGATTAAAGGAACAAGTTACGAAGTGAGCATTTTACTCAAGTGTGGGATTTTGACCACTATAGGAAAATTTGTGTTACTTGGAAATTAGCCACATGATTTTGATACTGAATAAATCACACATATATAATCAACAGACAGATAAATGTGAACCCAAAATGTGATTGTTTTGTGTAAAGAAAGTGTAACAGAGAGCATATTGTATACCCTTTACAGGCACAAATATCAATGAAGCACTGCTACGTGCCATCTTTATTTTGAATGAAGCCAATAATTTAGGATTACTGGACCCCAACTCAGTTTCTTTGATCATTTTGGTTTCTGATGGAGATCCTACAGTAGGCAAGTATCATTTCAATTTTCTAGGGACAACTATTTTTACTGTTGTTTCTTGGGAATGTGGTTTTCTTAAGATGGAAAATCTAATGGCATTTGCCTGCCTTTCTAAAATATTTTAAACCCATGTATTTTAAAGCTAAAAAGAAGATTTCTTATGACTTTGAAGCACATATTACCTTAATTTCTCTTAATCTCCTCTCCTTAAACCAGCCCTCACATACCTTTTGGTGGTGCTCTTGAATGCCTCAGACAAAATCTGAATACATTTTAATAGTATAAGACTTGCTAATACTAGTGAAATGTATTTATTCTTCAATATAAGATATATGAGGAGTCCTGGTATGGCACCCTAGGATCACCACTGGATGGCTAACCACAAGGTTGGTGGTTCAAACCCACCAGCTACTCCTTGGAAACCCTATACAATGGTGGCTGGGAGTCAGAATTGGCTTAATAGCACTTAACAACAACAAAGGTATATGAAGATGGTGTATGGAGACTGCCTATGATATGTAGTCATCCCAGGTCTCCTAGTGGTAACTCTGGAGTTCACAATGACATATTCTCCCATTGTTCTCTGGTTCTCTCCTCAGTTCTTCACTGAAATTGGGAAATTACCTCTCAGACACACCCTTTAAATTAAGTAGTTTTCTATCTATGGATAAGAAAATGGCTCAATATCTCCCTACATCTAATTGTTGTTGTTTAGTGCTGTTGAGTCTGTTCCAACTCATAGTGATCCTGCATAGGATTTCTGAGGAGCAGCTGATCTTGTGGTTCAAACCAACCTTGCAGTCCAGAGTATTAATAAGCATCACCACACCAGAACTCCCTATTTCTAATATGTAGGTTCAGTGTTTTTCTTCCTCTATTAGAATCACCTTTGAAATTAAATGCATCCTATGATACTGATCTTTATCTTATTTTTGTTGCTGTTGTTTTCTTCTTTAAAATATATCATAGCATTTAATGTCAGTACATAGAGTCACCTGCTTCTTTTTAATGACTACACTGCATTTCACTGTTCGTGTGTACCATAATTTTCCCAGTCCTCATAGGTGTGCATTTGTTTTCCGTAAATTGTTATTCCCAACAATGTTGCTATATACTATTGCCCATATTTCTTATCAGCATGTAATTTAAAGTTAAGTGAATGGGGGACAAGTGCCTTTTTAACGTAGACAAGTTTTGTGAAACTGCCCTAATGGATTTTCCATAAACTTTATGACATTGCTTCCTCATTCCTTTCCTTTCTGTTATCATGAACATTAGGAGAACTTAAATTGTCAAAAATTCAGAAAAATGTGAAGCAGAACATGCAAGACAATATCTCCTTGTTCAGTTTGGGGATAGGATTCGACGTTGACTATGATTTTTTGAAAAGGCTTTCCAATGAAAATCGTGGAATTGCTCAAAGGATTTATGGAAACCAAGATACTTCTTCCCAGCTCAGGGTAACATTTTTTTTTTCCTGCTCATTTTTTTATTATTATTATTATCATCCTCACTCAAAATCATTTGACTAATAATATCAAGTGCCTAAGAGAAAGTGGCCAAATTTGACTCAAAATTGTCATTATTTTCAACTATATTTAGTTACAAGAATCAAGGAAAAGTATCCTTTTTTTTTCATATGCCTTCTCCCTATTTGTATTTATGCATGAACAGTGAACTATGAACTTCTGACAAAGCTAGTTTTGGGAGTCCTGGTGTGGCACTGCAGAATAAACACCAGACTACTAGCTGCAAGGTCAGCAGTTCAAACCCACAAGCTGCTCCTTGGAAACCCTATACAGGGTCGTTATGAGTCAAAACCGACTTGATGGCACTCAACAACAATAAAGTGAACTATGAAACAAGAAGGTAGTGGTTACCTGCATCAGTACTCCTTGATTTAAAGGTCACAAAGCACTATCAAAGCTTAATGCTAAGCAACTGGTCTTCCTGATCAATATATTTCCCCTTTAAAGTACATTGGCATCTTTGATATCAATTTTGTATAATATCAGATCAAACCATAGCCTGTAAATCTCCTTGAATATGAAAGACATTAACTAAATGCTTGATTTAACCAAATAAGAAAAAGATGTAAACAATCAGACCTTCACTTGTTTTCTGTCAATGCCAGGCACCATATTTAAACTTGAGAGTAATTAAGAGGTAAGGTTTTAATTTGGAGACTATCAATCCAACTGACTTGTCTTATCATGAGTGTCCATGAGTTTTTCTTCTTGGTCATAACAGGAAACAAACTTTTCATGATGGGCTCTTAAATCAAGGGTAATGCTCTTGGCAATGTTTGTCTTCTATATGTCTCATGAGATATCTCATAATTATGAGGATGTTTCCTAGTCCCATAGCTTTCCATAGAGACCCAGTGGAAATAAACTAAGAGGTATCTACTAAGCATTTAAAGAACTTCAAAGAGAAATGTTTTAAACTTATAAAGTGATACAAAAATAATGATCTTTCTGATTTTTCTGAATTGCAGAAATTCTACAACCAGGTGTCCACTCCATTGCTCCGAAATGTTCAGTTCAACTATCCCCATACAGCAGTAACAGATGTCACGCAAAACAGTTTCCATAACTATTTTGGAGGCTCGGAGATTGTGGTAGCAGGAAAAGTTGACCCTGCTAAATTGGAGAAAGTACAGAGCATCATCACGGCAACTTCGGTATTTCTGCTAACCTGTTTATTCTAAAAATACTAATACATCCCTTGAATAGTCCATTCACCAGCAGCTCCTCAGAAACCCTACACAGAGTCGCCATGAGTCAGAACTGACTCGACAGCACTTAACAACAACATCATATACTAACAGGCTAATAATAATTTCCATTCTAATAATCACATATGTAGAATAAAAGCAGTAAGTGAACAGAAGGCATTAGAATATGTATGCCATCTCCCCAACTTTTCTGTAAATCTTTATCTTTTCCATTCCAAACCCAATCCCAAACTCTGGTGGTATGTATTTACTCCTTAGATAGAGGTTCTGCCTTCCACTTATTTTGTATTTCCCTTAAAGTGTATAATATCTGTATTCACTCACAATAGGTCCTAACAAATGTCTAAGATCATAACTATAATTCTGCTCCCTTGTATCTTTCAACTCAATTTCCATCTTAGGCCAGCACAGACTTAGTCCTGGAAACCCTAGCCCAGATGGATGACTTGGAGGACTTTCTATCAAAAGACAAGCATGCAGACCCTGATTTCACCAAGAAATTGTGGGCCTATCTAACCATCAACCAGCTTCTAGCTGAGCGGTAAGAATAGTCAACACTAGAGTTGACAAAAGTGAAATTTTTACATCAAAAATTTGAAATAATACACAACAAGAGTTTGCAACACAAAAAGGTAGAAAACAAAAGGACACAGATTACATGATCTCACTTATAGGAAATATGCAGAAGTAAACGGAGAGTGACAAAAGTTGATTAGTGGTTACCAGGGTCTGAGGACAGGGGAAAATAGGAAATCATTGCTGAAGGGGTAGTGAATTTTTCTCTTGGGTACTGAAAAAAAAACTTTTGAAAACGGATAAATATGATGATAACACAGCATGTTGAATGCAATTAATGTCACTGAATTTTATACTTAAAAATGATTCAAGGAGAAAACTTTTCATTAAGGATAGTTTACTACAAAAAGAAAGAAAGATAGATAGATAGAAAGGCAGCATGATTTAGATGAATACTTTCCACAAGTTATTTTCCACTGGTTACAATCCATTTAGAGGAGCCCTGGTGGCACACTGCTTAAGCTCTAACCAAAAGATCAGCAATTCGAACCCACCAGCCATTTTACCATTTCTTGAAAGATGTGACAGTCTGCTTCTGTAAAAACTTATAACCTTGGGAACCCTATGGGGCAGTTCTACTTTGTCTTGTAGCATCACTGTGAGTCGGAATTGACTCAACCGCAATCAGACTTTTTTTTTGCCCTCCCCATATACGTGTCCATTGATTGGCTGAAAATCGAGCCATAGGGAGGAGTTCAGTTCTAGACCTGAAGGATGACTGAGGACCACAGTCTCAAGGTTCAACAGTCTCTATCTGTTCAGTATGCCTGGTCCCCATGTTGTTGAGGTTTTTTCCATATTTCCTTCCACTAGATCTAGGACCTTCTAATGCGATCCCTTTCAGAGCAGTTGGTAGTGCTAGTCGCCACCACCTAGTTCTTCCAGTCTCAGGGTCATGGAGACAATGCTCACATGATCCATTAGTCCACTGGACAATTTGTTTCCAGTTATCTTCAAGAAGACCCCAGTGAGATGGATTGGCCAAGTGGCAGCATTGATGGACTCAAGCGTGGCAACAGTACTGAGGTTGGCCCAGGATCAGGCAGTGTTTCGTTCTGTTGTGCTTAGGGTTGCTATTAGTCAGTACCGACTCAATGGCACCTAACAACAACAACAACAATCTTCAATTTTTATCACTCTTCTTTCCTCCAGACAACAGTTGCTCCTTAAATGGATGCTCATAAACTTTTAAGATCACAGTTGCTATTCACCAAAGTAGTACATAGTAGTACATAGAACATTGTCTTGGTGGATTACGTTATGTCAACTGACCACGGTGTATGTCCCCGGAGAGTATTGTCCTGAACCTCCAGGTCCAACAACTTATTTCAAGGAGCAATGGACTTTTTGGTTTTAATTTATAAGCCATTTAATTGGGAATGAAGTTGGGTTCATTCTATTTTTCTTATTTATTAGGGTAAAACATACCTTAATCTGTGAAATGAATTAATCTTAAGTGTACAGTTTGATGGATTTATATATACATATCACCCATGTAATTATCACTCAGATCCAGATCCAGAGCACTCCCATCACCTCTGAAAGTTCCCTTGCACCCTTCCCACTCAAGTGGAAACCACTACTCCGAGAACATCTCCCACCATTAGTTAGTTTTGCCTGTTAATAAACTTCATAATAATCATGCAGTTTGTACCCTTTGTTTCTGGCTTCTTTTGCTTTGAGAGACTCATCCATGTTTCTGTGTTTATCAGTAGCTTGTGTATGTTCCCTCTTGAAGACAGGTTATGATCCTATGAGAAACTTATAATTATTATGATCACAAAAGGAAAGTTCTCGAAAGGTCAACTATTTCAATTTCTGTCTTCTCAGTCGGGCTGCATTTAAACTCTCCAATGTAAGAAGTACATTGCGTTAAATCTATAGTCTCAGGAAGATAGACATGGTCATCTGAACTAAGCTAGAAAAGTGAAATCTGGTTGTATAATTAGTACACACACACACACACAATCCACGATCTCACAAAGAAAACTTCACACAGGGTTGTGTGCTATGGCTTTGAAGTAAGTGAGAAATATCCCTGCTCCTTTTACAGAAGTACACAGAATATCTTTTAAAGTCATATAGCCCATCATTGTGAAAGATAGTGACTTTTGAAGAAATAATCTGCTGAGATCTCACTGCGAGATAAAATATACTACAAAACTTCAGGAAGCCAATTATTTCTTCACTTGTAGCCCACCAGGGTTCTTCTAGTTGAACACTGGATGAAGTAATGACCTATAGTGTCTCCATTTCCTGAATACAGAAGCTTGGCTCCTACAGCTGCTGCCAAAAAGAAAATTACAAGAACAATCCTGCAGATGTCTCTGGAACATCATATTGTGACACCACTCACTGCAATGGTGATTGAGAATGACGCTGGGGATGAGCGGATGTTGGCAGACTCTCCTCCACATGATTACTCTTGCTGTTCAGGTCAGTGTTTCAATCTGGTGGAGAAACATTACAGGGCAGCTTCCTTGCTCTGTATGGAATCCCAGAGCCTCTGCTGCTCTTACACCTCGTACCCAAGGTCTGTGCTTGTTTTTTGTTCCGGCTCTCCATCAGTTAATTTTGCAGATGGTTTATTACTATGGTCTTAGGAAATGTTTACTCACCAAATTCCTCAAGTCTATGGTGGTAGCGTAGTGTTTACGAATCGGGCTGCGAACCTCAAGGTCAGCAGTTCGAAACTATCAGCTGTTCTGCGGGAGAAAGATGAGGCTTTCTGCTCCCGTAAAGATCTACAGCCTCGGAAACCCTGTACAGGGTCGCTATGCAGCACATAACAACAACAACAACAACAATGGTGCTCTGGGTTAATGCACTGGACTGCAAAGTCGGTTTGAACTGCAAGACTGGCAGTTCGAGCTCACCGGTCGCTCCTCAGAAACCCTATGCAGGGTCACTATGGGTTGGAACCGACTCGATGGCTATTAACATCAAACAACAATGTATTCCCACAAGAAACCCTACTAGCGTAGTGGGTTGTAAGTTGGGCTGCTAACCTAAAGGTCAGCAGTTTGAATCTACCAGCCACTTCACGGGAGAAAGATGAGGCTTTCTGCTCCCATAAAAATTTATAGCCTCGGAAACCCTGTACAGGGTCACAAGGAATCAGAACTGATTCAACTGCACACAACCACGGTTGCACATTTTTGCATCAGTATTTTAAATCTTTGATTTAAATAGTTGCAAAAAATCCAGTTTCTGGTAGAAAGTAAATATTATTCCTTTAAAATGAAAACTGTTCTACGACACTTAAATGCACTCCATGGAATCCAAAATACTCATATTCATCCACTAAAAAAAATATATTTTTAAGTGAACATACATATATACACATATAAATGAACAAATTCTATTTTAACTACTGGAAATTTTATATTGTCCTCTTTTGCTATTTGAATTTGTATTTCCATTCCCCTTTCTCCCCACAGAATCATATTAAAATTATAATTGGTTGATATTTGATTAAAATAATAGAAATATATTATTAATTTTTATATACATAAGTAAAATTTTATCTCCGTGAGAAGTCTGAAGGAAGTGAACCAGGTGTGTGGCATGATGACTGAGCCCCTTGTATGGACAGATCTGGGTCAGCACACCCAGGCTGCGGGTCCCTGGGCATCACTGCACACTGAGCCACCTGTGGGGCCAAATGTCAGAGGATTGTCTTGAGAATGACCTGCATATGCTGGAGGGACCATTTTCTGCATTTTTAGTTCTCCTAAAGTGAGGCACCAAGTTTACAGTAGTGGTGTAAGTTTCAAGGAACTCTGACTTCTAATATCCCAGTGTGAGAATCAGGAACTTCAACTGTTAAATTTATCTAGGGAGACAGACTAGATATCTGAAAACAAAAATGAGTTCTTTTGGTATTTAAAATGTCTCTCACTAGTGAGGGAACCTCAATGGGAAAATACATTGCTCAGACTGTTGTATGGTGAGTAAATAAAGATATGTCTAAGAAGATAACTGAAGGAGCTCTGGTAGCATAGTGGTTATGAATCAGGCTGCTAACCTCAAGGTCGGCAGTTCGAAACTACCAGCATTTCCATGGGAGAAAGATGAGGCATTCTGCTCCCATAAAGATTTACAGCCTCGGAAACCCTGTGCAGGGTCACTATGAGTTGGAACCGACTCCATTGAACTTAACAACAACAACAAGATAACTGACAACATCTCAGACTTCTCCTGGGTTGGACTGGACATATTCTTCTGGTCTATGCTGAAAGCAAGAGACCCTTCCCCGATCTCTGTGGCATGGTTCCTCCAACCAAGACGTTAGCGCAGGTTGTGGACTCTAGTGGGGACCATGTAGAACCATACAGCATGATTCCTGACGGAGCCAGGAAAGAGAGAACTCTGGCATGGGGGGAGTAGTTCATCTTACAATCCAGGAACAGAGGACTCTAGGACCATCAAGGGAGAAGAGCATGAGCAGAATGTGGGACCCTATCCAGAGAAGCAGTGACACCAGAGATGGAGGCAGAGATGATGATATCAAGAGATACAGCAGCTGAGAAACCTAACACATGGAAAGAGAACGGCTATGTGCTGGTGGCCAGGAGGCAGGCTTGTAGAATGTGCCCTTGGGTTGTTCAAATGATTATATATACCTGAGTGTTTTGTGTACATAAAAAAAAAAAAGCAGAGGGAATAGAAGCAAACACTGTTGAATGGTGATGCATGGAGGGGATTGTAATCATTGCAATGATACAAAATATGAAAGGATGAGTGCAAAACTGATGTTCTCCCATGTAAGCTATCACTCAATGCACAATAAAAGCTAAAAAAAGAGAGGGAGAGAGAATCTTAGCTGAGAACCATTGAAAACGTAAGCAATTAATGTAATGTAAACCTACCATGGAAATGTAAACCTAGAAACTAATGGATATATGTTTTTCTGTGCAGGTGCTCTGTACTATGGCACCAAAGTTGCTCCAAGTTCAATCCCACCTTGGGCCAATCCTTCACCAACGCCAGAGACCTCACTACATGCAATAGGAGCTCCAGTGATTGAGGCAACTCCTCCTCCCCACGTGATAAGAGGTAAGATAACTTTGACATCTGTTTTCTCATCTCAAAATTCAATCTGATCATAATCCTAAGAGCATTTATATGTTAAAAGAATCACGCTATCCCAGTAAGCTAAGTGATTTTATAGGCATGATTGCCATCCATTGGATAAGACAGCTTCCTTTTCAAATGTGTAAGGAGAACCTTCTGGAATGGAAGCGAGACACCTTTCACATGGGGAAGGTCAATGGGGCATCAGTGAAAAGGACTTTTCCTCTGGGGTTTACACCACCTGGGTGAACTTGAGCAAGTTATTTAATGTTTCTGCACTTGATCGAATCAGGCTGCGAACCTTAAGGTCAGCGGTTCGAAACTACCAGCCGCTCCGCGGGAGAAAGATGAGGCTTTCTACTCCCGTAAAGATTTACAC
>NW_006408568.1:16586519-16588585 GCF_000296735.1 Chrysochloris asiatica
AAATTGAACCACCAACCTGGTGGTTCAAACTGACTTTTCCGTCCTGTGCTTATCCAACAGTGCTACACTAGGTCTCCACAAGAAGACCTAGTAATAGAGAACTATTACTGGGTTTGGAAGAGTGGCATTATCTAGCTTATATTTTAAAGGATATCTGTGGCTGCTATGTTGAGAATAAATTGGATGAAAGGCAGAAAGAAAGCAAGGAAGCCTGCTAAAAAGACCATTGCAATAATTCAGGCTTACATTAGGGTAACAATGGTAGATGTGGTAAGAAATTATTGAATCCTGAATCTATTTTGAAACTAGGGCAAAGAGAATGTTTTTGAAGGATTAGCTGTGGGTGAGAGAAAAAACGAGGGCTCAAAGATGCCCCAAGAGTTTTAGCCTGAGCAATTTAGAAAGATGGAGTGTATCATCAACTGATACAGAAAAGACAGGGGAGGGATTTGATTTTGTGGTGAATATCAGTTCTTTTTTTTTTTTGACATGTGAAGCTCGAATTGTCTATTAAACATCCAAGTGGACTTAGCAAATAGGCTTTTGGATATGCAAATTGGGTATTCAAAAGTGAGATGTGGAACAGAGCTACTGTCAGGAGTTACAAGCATATGTTGTTGTTACCTGTCATGCAGTCAGTTCTGATTCATGGCCACCCCGTGCACAATGGAACTAAGTGCTGCCTGATTCTATACTGCCTCCATGGTTGGTTGTACATTTGACCATCATATCCAGAGAGTTTTCATTGGCAGATTGTCAGAAGTAGATTGTCAGGACTTTCTTCCTAATGCTGGCAGGTACAAGGTATTTAAAACAATAAAGCCATATAAGAATACCAAGGAGTAAGTGTAGACAGAGAAGTGAACCTAGATTGAGCACTAAGACATTCTAATATTATGAATTTGGGGAGCAAAGGAACGTAAGAAAAAGCAACAAGCAAGAGAGGCTAAAGAAAAGATTTGAAGACAATGTGTTCAAGGAATTTTACTGCAGAGAAGCTGAGAAATGGGGAAAGAGGGCACAAATGAGGTTTCAAAAAGGGTGAGAAATAATAGCAGGTCTTCATGCTTATGGAATGTCCCAATGTTGTTGTTGTTGTTAAGTACCATGAAGTCGGTTCCGACTCATAGTGACCCTGCACAGGGTTTCCAAGGCTGTAAATCTTTACGGGAGCGGAAAACCTCATCTTTCTCCCATGGAATGGCTGGTAGTTTTGAACTGCCGACCTTGAGGTTAGCAACCTGATTCATAATCACTATACCAGAGCTCCTTGTCCCAATAGAGGAGGGAAATTTAAGATAGGAGTGAGACAAAGAAGAATTGTTAGAGAAGTGTTCTCCAGTAAATGAGTGGAAATGCAATCAAGTGGATGGATATCTATTAGATAGAAGCACTGCTAGCCCTTCTGTATTACCAGGCAGACAGAAAACGTTATCATGCATAGTAACATAGAACAGTAAAAAGTTAAGTACTGAGAACAAACAAGATGGCAGATCAGGTGGAAGTGCAGTAAAGAAGCTCCGCTAGCAAGAACACAGAATACCTAACCAAGCAGGCTCATGGGATGGCCCCAGAACTCTGAACCACATATAAAGGAATATTTAGAAGGTTGGAAAGCTTACAGCTGGGGAAATTTGTGGCAGAAGCAAGAAATCCATTGCTTTCTAATTCGAGACACTCAGCTGCTTGAGGAGCTGCCATCTTGGATGAGACCATGCAGGGGAAGGATCAGAGTGGCCATAGACGCCTGGAAGAAACGCAGAGATAAAGATGTGGACATTCTTCTCTTTTGGTAGCTGTTCATTGGTCCCTTGCTGTCTGCACACCTCCATTCTGGTGATGATAGGGGTGCCTGAGCTAGTGGGCACCCCAGTCCCACCGTCGGAGGGTTCTACTACACATGCGCACAGATCTCCTTGAAATTTAAAGAGACAGTTTACAATTAAAACCAAACGGCCACAGCCAGCCCTGAATTGTTTACAACTAGAAAAAAGGCCTAAACGGGTATTATGAGCGGGACAAGCAGACAAAAAAAGGAAATAAGCCAAAAATTAAATCCTAAATTA
>NW_006408568.1:16597670-16599984 GCF_000296735.1 Chrysochloris asiatica
ATTTATGTAGCTAAGTGGTCAATTAAATGCTAAATTTTCTTTAAAGTGTCAACATATAATTGTTGTTAAGTGCCCTCAAGTCAGTTCTGACTCATTGTGGCCCTATACAGGGTTTCCAAGGAGCAGCTGGTGGGTTTGAATTGTCGACCTTATGATCAAAGTCCAATGCTGATCCTACAGCTCCACACCAGGAGTCCAGCTGACACATAATACTCACTCAATGGATGAATGTTTTTATTAAAGACTAGGATGTTGTGCTGCTAACCACAAGGTCAGGTCAGTGGTTCAAAATCACTAGCTGCTCTGTGGGAGAAAGATGAAGCTGTCTGCTTTCATACATATTTAGTCTATGGGGTTGCTACGAGTCAGAATAAACTCTACATTAGTAAGTGAGAAGCTATATACCTTATGATAAAAAAAAAAAAAAAAACAACTCTTAAATGTTTCTTATCTAGTTACAAACAAACCCATTGCCATTGAGTCCGTTTTGGCTCATAGTGATCCTATATAGAGTTTCCCAAACTGTAAATTTTTAAAGGAGCAGACAGCCTCATCTTTCCTCTGCAGCATGCTAGTGGGTGGTGGGCTTGAACCGCCACTTAACCTACAACACAACCAGATCTCCTGGTTTTGCTTGGTCTCAAGTCCTGGTGTGGCACTGTGGGTTAGTGCGCCAGACTGCAAAGCTGTTTGAACCGAAAGGTCAGCAGTTCAAGATCACCAGCTCTTCCTCGGAAACACTATACAGGGTTGCTATGGGTAGGAATCGACTCAACGGCTCTTAACAACAACAAATAAGTCTTTATACAAATGATTTCAATGGGAGGCATAGATGGTAGATGTGATCAGCTAAAAGTTAGGAACACATATTTCCTTGGGAATTTTGATGTCTGTGGCTTCCTTGCTCAGTTGCAGGGTTCTAAGACCTCGGCTGAGAACCTCTCCAGTGATTTCTACCTCAACTAATCAGGCAGAGGAGCTGCCAGGGGGAAATGAGCATGTCTCCTCTCCCATTCCTAGATCCTAGTATGCTGCCTTTCACTAAAAGAGATTACAGCCAATTAACAATAGGGAAGTCTATGTAGAAAGCCTATGCATGTTTTTCTCTTTTTTTCCTTTTCTTTCCTTTCTCTTTTTCTTCTCCCTCTTCCTCCTCTGCCTTCTTCCTCTTCTTTAATTACAAAGAGTGAGTTTCAACATCCATCTGAAGTACCAGCTTAACTTGGGTTTTTGAAATTTATATCAAAGTTCTTACCCTAGAAATAGGCAGCATTTCTATACTGCCTGGAATATAAACTCTGCTATCAAGAAATCCTCAGAACTGATTTCTTAAGAAGACTGTGTATCCACCACTCACCAAACTTCAGATTACAACAAAGAATACTTAGCAAGGACTTTGATGAATATTTAAAATAATTTCATCTCACCTGTTATTATTTGTGGGCTCTAAGTGATCTGCTTCTTCACTCATTGATGAGTAGGAACCATTCATAAAGGATCCCTGGTGATGCAATGGTTAAGCACTTGACTGCTATCTGAAAGGTCCAAGGTTTGAACCTGCCAGTGGCTCCTGGGGAGAAAAGACCTGGTATTCTTCTCCTGTAAAATTATAGCCTAGTAACTCTTATAGGGCTTCTACTCTGTTGTATAAGATTTCTAAGAGTTAGAATTCTAGAAGGCTTGGTAGCATAGAGGATTGTGAGCTGAACTGCTAACCACAAGGTCAGCAGTTCAAATCTAGCAATCACTCCGAGGGAGTAAGATGAGATTCTCTGCTTCTGTAAAGATTTACAGCCTTGGAAAGCCTATACAGGGTCACTATGAGTCTAAATTGACTAAACAGTACATTACCACCACCAAGAGCTAGAATTAACTCCACAGCACACAACAACTGTGATTAATACAACCACCATCAGCTTTCTCATCTCTCCACCACTGACTATGAAGAGGAATAAGGGACTCTACATTTAAGTTTCAGTTAAAAGTGGCTGCTAAGAGCAAGGAATACTACAATGTGAGTAAGCTACTTACAGTCACTGTAAAATAAAGCTTTTGTAGAAAAGCTAGACATAAAGTTAATTTACTTCTAAATATTCTCATGCTCTTCCTACTTCCCCTCCCAATAAATATTTAGTGGTCTCTCGGAATTTCTAGTCTCTGCTGAATGATACAATAAGGATAAGCCTTAAGAGTCAAACTCTGCCCGTGTGACCTTGGGATGCACTAGAACCTCTATGGATCTTAGTTTATTATAATACATGGATGATAATACTTCCTTTAGTGCTAACTAAAAATTTCGCAGTTCAAACCTACC
>NW_006408568.1:16603984-16640192 GCF_000296735.1 Chrysochloris asiatica
TGTGAGGATTTCCAGCCTTGGTTGCTATGAGTTCAAATTGACTTGATGACAGTCAGTAGTCCTACACCCAAGAGCCCTGGTGCTCCTGTAGGATAAGCACTGAACTGATATCAAGGTTGGCAATTCGAGTCCACTAGCTGCTCCATGGGAGCACCTTTACAGAGTTACATCCCCAGGGTGTTACATCATAGGATGGCTATGAGTCAAAATGATCCTCGATGTCAGTGAGTATGGTTTTGGTTTGGAGTCTTAAACCCATTCAACTTCTTGTTGTTAAGTGCCGTTGAGTTGGTTCCAACTCATAGCGACCCTGTATAGGGTTTCCAAGGAGTAGATGATGAGTTTGAACTGCCAACCTTGCAGTTCAAACTGACCTTGAAGTCCAGTGTATTATCCTACAGCGCCACACCAGGACTCCTTAAGTCTTAGGAATCAATGAAGTTTTCGTTTTCCTCAAGCTACTTTCACCTAATCAAAATTTTGGCTACACAGGCTATCTTAAACACAATTTTTCTTCTTCTTTTTTTTTTTTTTTGCTTGGAATTACATCAACTCAATATAGTAGCACTGATTAGTTTTTGTTTATCAAAAAGTCTGGTGGGATTTTGGTTAATAAAATTGGCAAAAACAATCATTTTTAGTAAATGCAATTTCCTTCAAACAAAATATTTCAAAACACCCTATTTGTGCAAAAGGAAGGAGAGTGTATCATAGTAAAATCATCTTTTGATTTTTTTAAATAGTTGAGAATCTCTATTGTACATTTTAATGATATCCTCTAATGCCCAGTTCCAACACAAAATAAACTGAGCACATTTTTATTGACATAGCATGAGGTTAGTGGTGTGGAGAATGCAAAAAATAAAGAATTTTCTAAAAGTAGGATTTTATTCCTGCCCTGCATTAGTTTGTGTTGTCTTCCCAGTTACCAAAAAACACACTGAAAATGAGTGTGTACAAGGTAGCATATCAGGTTGGTCAGGAGCTTGGGGCTTGTAATCAGATAGCTTGGGTTTGAATTTGCTCTGCCGCCTACTAATTAATTCTGTATTGTGATTTGGGGAAATCACTTAGCATCTCTGCCAGGGTATAGTGAGAACGAGTTAAGCTAATGTTTGCAAAGAGCTTTGCTTGCAAATCTAGAAAACAGTAATTTTTCAATGGATGGTAGCCTGCTCTTCCAATGTTTCCACTTCACTCCCTTCAGTTACTGTGACTAGAGTGTTAGCAATGTAGAGTTCTTCCTCTCCATTCCATTATCAGATATTTGTGGGTTCTCCAGAACGTCTCTGGAACTTTGCCTTCCTTACCAATTTCATTCACAATCCTTGAATTTAATATTTCTTGCCAGCGTTACTAATTTGGCTACTAAATGGTGTCTACTTCCCAGTATTTTATTTATTTATACTGCCACCAGTAATTTTCCTAAAACGAAGGTCAAGTCACAAACCTTTACTAGCCACCAGTTCCATTCTCTAGCATGGTGTTCAAGGAAAAGTTCTAAGTAAGTCACAAACTTTTCTGCATCCCTGCTTTTCTTCATCTGTCCACTCAGAGTTGATTCTTTTCCTTTTTAGTCTTATGTCTTCCTCTCTTCTCTAACCTTCAAGATGTGGTTCAAAAGCCAACTCCTTCATAAATACCTTCTTAATTTACCTATTTATTCATTCTCATTCTCAAAGTAGTTTGCTTAGGTCAGGATTGTACCATTTACTTTTTCTCTCTTACATTTGTGGCTATATCTGCCCCTTGACTAAAGTATTACTTTCTTAAAAGTACAGACCATAACTTATTTATATTGCATCAAACATTGTCTGATTTAGTGGGGGGTTTTTTTCCACACAGTTTTTTTCATTTTTCCTTACCAAGTATTTGTTGGATGATTAAATGAAAAAGTAGGTAAATAAATACCAGAAGTCATCAGCCAGGATAATTGTATCTTGGGAGTGAGCTTTCTTGAGAGTAGCTTGGTTCTTCATTGCTCTTGGAATCAATTTTAATTTGTGCATTTACAAATAATATGGCACATTCTTTGTATGGTTACTTAAGATACATACTTATCTATCCTGTGTTTCTTACTCCTGTGTCTGTCTCATTCTTTCTTTTACCTTTGTTATGATTTTTGTGTGTTGTACAGTGCATATGTGATAGTAATACAATGAACATCCATTATATTTCTTAAATAGCATAAATCTGTGACGGTAGTTCCATGCAGAAGGACTAAAGATTGTGGACTCCTGAGTCCCCAATGCCTAGAGTAGTACAAAATAAAAGCACAATAAATATTTGTTCTTATTAAATTATAAGTGTTCAGGAATGAAATACTATTTAAAATAATTTCTATGATTTGTTTTTATTTCCTTTGTATGTTTTCCAGTTGAAAATGACCCACACTTCATCATTTACCTTCCAAAAAGCCAAAAGAATATTTGTTTCAATATTGACTCAGAACCTGGGAAAATCCTCAACCTGGTTTCTGACCCAGAATCAGGTAAAATAAAAAGAAATTACATTTGAATTAGAAAACTTACAATTGTCATATCCCACTGTTCTTTTCTTCCCTTAAATTAAATCCTATATACTACAAGCTCCAATAATTAGTGAGAAATTAATTATAAATCTATCCTTAAGTATTTTGAACTGTTAAGATAAGCGAGTCTCCTTGGATTAGACACAGTAGAGCTTATTGTGATATAACTAAAGTATAATAAAATATATCAGTATAAAATAAGTTACAAGAGAATAATACTATTTAAATTCTGAAGCAAAAAACCAGAATAATTTTCTCAGATTGTCATGTTTTATAAATTTGCATTACAGTTTTCCATAATAGCCCACAAAAGAGAAAAAAAATGTTGTTTTTTTTTCCTGTAGGGATTTTGGTCAATGGTCAGCTCATTGGTGCCAAGAAGCCAAAGAATAATAAACTCAGCACCTATTTTGGAAAACTGGGGTTTTATTTCCAAAATGAAGATGTGAAAATAGAAATCAGCACAGAGACCATTACCCTGCATCACGGCTCTCATGTGTCCGTCTTGTCCTGGGCTGACACAGCACGCATCAGAAATCAGAGGCAAGTATTATCACAGTGCAATTAGGACTTGTTCTCGACACCTGACTACATAAACAAGCCCAGACCTCAGCAACATAAATACAGAACTTAAAATCATCATCTAAAGATGAGGAAGCTGAGGTTCAGAAAAATGTTTCTTACCCACTACCCTGCTCCTTGGATGCAGGGACCATCCTTGTACCTAACATATATATAGTAAATACTGAATAAATAGATATTGGATGAATAAATGAATCCATCAACTGAAAACCATAACAGAGTCTATATCAGAGAGGGTACTCAGAAAAACTGTGATTGTATCTTTTGCTTACTATCTTCGAAATTATCCACTGTGGTTGAGTCAAGTCTGACTCATAGTGACCCTATAGAACTGCTCCAAAGTGTTTCTGAGACTGTAAATCTTTATGGGAGCAGACAGACAGCCTCATCTTTCTCCCAAAGAACAGCTGGTAGGTTTGAACAACTCACCTTTCAATGGTACTTAACCCACGGTGACACCAGGATTCCTTACCTTCCCAGTTAGTATCTGTTCATTGGTTGCTAGTATGCAACATAATTTTAGATCCAGGAGCTCAAACAACAACATGCCACAGCAAAAATATTGTAAAGCTCTAGAAGGAAGCTGGTAGAATTATAATGGAGGACTGAAGAGCCTATTAGAGATGACAAGAATGACTTCCTAAGAGTCAATTCCATTTTGGCTTTCACACTTAGGGTGCTTGTCTCAGTGAAGAAAGAAAAAACTGTGACTATCACCCTGGATAAAGAAATGTCCTTTTCTGTTTTGCTTCATCGTGTTTGGAAGAAGCATCCAATCAATGTAGACTTTTTGGGGATCTACATTCCCCCTACAAACAAGTTTTCACCTAATGCACATGGACTAATAGGTAAGTCTCAACCATACAGCAAGTGTGGGTAACACTCTAGGCTTTGGCAACTTTGGGTGACAGCAGTTAGAATTTGGGGAAATGAGAGGGATGAACTCAGACAAAGCACAGGGAGGACCTAACATAATGATGCAGGAGAGACTCAGGAATGTTATTCTGCTGTTCCAGACAAGATTTTCCCAAAACCAGAACTTTATAATCATTAATGGGAATGTTAAGAGAAACCTAAATACCAAACCAGCTGTTGTCCGGTCATTTCTGACTCGTGGTGACCCCATGTGCTTTACAGTAGAACAGTGTTTCACAGAGCTTTCCATTGCTCTGATTTTTTGGAAGTAGATTGTCAGAGCTTTCTTCTAAGGCCCCTCTGGGTGGATTCGAGCTACCAACATTTCTGTTAGTAGCCAAACACTGAAAGAGAAGAGAAAGATAAATGGGAAAGATAAATTTTAAATCTTAAACAGAAATATGTTCCTAATGGAAGAAAGGTGAACTGGGTTAGGAAATCCGTGAGGCCAAGTAGGACATCAAGGTACCCTAATTTTATAGAAATTGTTCAATTTTTAAGAATAGGACATCATAACCAAACCTTGCTCCTATGACTTGAGCTATGCTTTCAGGTGATAACCTTCACTGCCCGCCCATCAGGAATTTTATTTTACTTGTAGTCTTGGCAGCTGAATCTCATCTATAAACTGACCATGAAGGCAGTAGCATGGACTTGCTCTCAGAAAGGAACCTGTCCTTCACATCACTGCCCCCGTTCCTCTCAATATGGCTTTCTACACTAGAAATTCTGGAAGGAGGACCAGAGTATAGTTTATTCAATGAGGAGCCTGTCTTTTTCTATAACTCTGGATAAAATGTAAATATATGTCTGGACTTTTTTCATTAGGTCAGTTCATGCAAGAACCCAAAATACATATTTTCAATGAGAGACCAGGAAAGAATCCTAAGAAACCAGAAGCAAGCATGGAAGTGAAAGGACAAAAGCTGACTGTCACCAGGTAGGCCTTAATGCATAGTTGTTGTTGTTTAGAGCCGTCGAGTCGGGTTCTGACCCAAAGCGACACTGTGTAGGTTTTCCGAGGGGCAGCTGGTGAACTTGAACCACAGGCCTCGTAATTCAAACGGGCTTTGCAGTCCAGTGCATTAACCAACAGCGCCACACCAGGACTCTTTAATGCATAGAGAAGTAGCAAAAAGGGGTCCTCTTAGGGTTGGACCCAGACAGAGAAAGGTAATGCTTAAAACAGCTTTTCTTACTCATCCTCAATCTGAACAATGCATTAGAAATACACACATACATACTTTTTGCATAAGAACACTGCAGATAGTTGCAAATCATGATTAGATCTAGATCATTTTATGTGCCATAAAATGTCAAGTGAGCACATTACTCAATTGTTCTTCATCTATATACAATTAGCCACCTTATGATGACAAACTGAATCATTGGAAAGATTGGTCAAAGGAGGGAATTATAAAAATGGCTATGTACCATTGTGTTTGAGAATGAATGTATTTTTTATTTAAGAAAAGACCAGAACCGTCCTTTTGAGTATGTATCTGCTTAATGCATTTTTTAGTATCTTTTCTTACACAAGCCATCACCATGATGCTTCTTTTGAAATGAGAACATAGATACTTGAAAACTATTCTGATTATAAAACTCATAAATCTTCCTAATTTTCTCCAGTTCTCTCACATCTAATTCTATATTATTTTTAGCAGTTTTTGCTTTCTTAGGGCTTTCACAAAGCATCCAACTTAACTCTAATGACACAAATTTTAGACTTCCATAAACTTACTTAAATCATATTGTTGTTGTTAAGTGCCATTTAGTTGGTTCCAACCCATAGCGACCTGTGAGTTGTGCATCGTAATATATATTTTAGGGTTCCTTAATGGAAATGTGGACTCCTTGTATGGCGCTGTAGGATCAACATTGAACTTCAAACCACGTCAGCAGCTCAAACTCACCAGCTGCTCCTTGGAAACACTATACAGGGTCGCTATGAGTCAGAATCAACTCAATGGCACTTACCAACAAAAACAAAGGAAATATATCATACACTTCTCAAATCATTGGCTTTGTGATCCTCAAATTGGGGGACATGAATTTGTTCAGAAATAGCATCACACATAAATAAAGCACCATAAAATAAAAGTTAATGCTTCACATAATATTTAAAATATGGGCCCACTACGCTGAAAGTTTTGTTCCTGCCTTCTTTTCACTTCATTTTTTTTTTTCCTGGATAAGTTCACATTGCTATTATCTCTATAGGGTTAATATTGGATTATTCAGGGCAAAATGCTTATTCCATCACCTTCCAACCCTAATCTCCAGACAGATGTGTTAAATGATTTAGAAAACAAGAAGGGATGGGGAGGGGAACACACAGTGATAGACTACCAGGCTAACCATGCCTTGGTCTCTCTCCTAACCTTGCATATCATTTCCCTTGCAGAGGCTTACAGAAAGACTACAGAACAGATATAGTGTTTGGAACTGATGTTCCCTGCTGGTTTGTGCACAACAGTGGAAAAGGTTTCATCGATGGACATTACAAGGATTACCTTGTGCCTCAGCTCTATAGCTATCTCAAAAGGCCTTAAAGGTTTATAAATAAAGTTTTAGACATTATTTGTATAAATACAATCGTTTCCCTGCCACATTGCAGTCATTCTTCAGTCTGAATAATTAAAAAGTGACCATACTTAACAGTTTTATAGAACCTGTGAAAATATTTTTAAGAATTAATATTTTGCAATGAAGCTTTAAGATTTTGCTGCATTTGCCCTGGTGTGACACTGGTCTGTTAACGGCAAGATCAATGGTTCAAACCAGTTGATCTCGTGAACCCTATAGAGGTTGTTAGGAGTCAGAAATGACTGGACAACATACAGCAATAACAAAAAGAAAAAAACAAAGAGTGTTTATCAAGGAGTTGCAAAGGAAAAGTTGGCCTCCAGACAGAGCCTTAGATTTGGCATTTCCTGTGATAATTTCACAGGAAATTGTTGTTTTGGATCAGGTTCTCAGCCTTGCCAATTGAGTACATTTTTATGCTATCAATTAAATGTTAAATGCCATCGGTTTTCGACCCATATCAACTCTGTTTAGGGTTTTTGAGGAGCAACTGCTGAGTTTGAACTGCCAACTTTGGAGTTCAAAATATAGGGAAGTTCAAATATGAGAGAATAATTCTACAAGCATGAGATGAGAACAAGGAAAGTTACTTGATCTTAGTTGTTTTGTAGCTAATACGGCATACCATTTTACTGCATTTTTGCCCTTCGCATATATTGTGTTTTCTAAAAATTGAAGGTTTGTGGCAACCTTGCAACAAGCAAGTCTCAGTGCCATTTTCCAATAGCAGGTGCTCACTTTGTATCTCTGTGTCACATTTTCTAATTATCATAATATTTCAAACTTTTAAACTTTGCTTTTACACACAATGTTATGGAGTCCTGGTCTGACACTTTTTCAGAAAGCTGTCAATAGAATTATCTTATGACCCAGTTATTCTCTCTACTTGGTATATATCCTCAAGAAATAAGAGCCATGGCACAAATGGATAGATGTACACCCAAGTTCACTGCAGCATTATGCACAATAGTAAAGAAATGGAGACAGCCTAGGTGCCCATCAGCAGAATACTTGAGCAAACTTTGGTACATACACACAATGGAATATTATGCAACATTGAAGAATAACAATGAATCTGCAAAATCCACATAACATGGAGCAATCTGGAGGACATTATGCTGAATGAAATTAGTCGGTTGCAAAGACACAAATACTGTATGAAACCACTATCATAAAAAGTCAAGAGAAAGTTTACATTCTATAATAAACTTTATATGATGGCTACCAGGGGAGGGAGGGAAAGGAGGGAAGGGAGAATTATTCACTGGGTAGAGTGTAGACACATGTTAACTTGGGTGGCAGGAAGGCAGTTAAAAGAAAAGGAAGGAAACAAGAAGGAACATTTTTAAATGAAATTATTTCTTTTTTTTATTTTTCCTTTCATGTACTAGAAGGGCAAGAATGTATATTTTCTGATAAAAAAAAAAAAAAAGAGCTTACACATTATTTTCCTTTGAAACATGAAGGACAGGTTACCACAGCAGCATCTTCTGTGTTGTTATGACATGTTTAATACAGCAGAGTCTGACTTCTTGTTCCATTTTAATAATTTTCTCTAATAACACGGCCTCCCTAACAGTGAATTGTGATATTTGGAAATGTTTATGAAGGCCGACTTGAATAATGAAGTAAAAATAAATAAAATATAAATGAAATAAAAAGAATATTTAATTTTGGGGAGACTTTGAGATCCTATATAATTAAATTCAATTTATGAGTTATTAAAAAAACCTTGACATAAAACTTCTACCTTTAGATAAATTAAGGGGCTTCGGAAAGTCTGTGGAAAATGGGATGGTAAGATAATGGAATTTCTCCATGAAAAAAATTGAAGCCCCTTCATATAAGCTTAGTGTGATACCTTATTGTACTCAGTAGTTTTTTAAATAATGATGAAAACCTTGGGGTTTCAATTTATATTCAGGATGCTAGACAACTAAGAGACCTGTATTTAAAAATAAAAAAACAAAGAGTTAAAATAAAATATATATGTGATTCAAATTATCAAAACTTTTATTATAGCTGATGCTTTGAAATTTATCACTTGTAAGAAGCATTAATTGCTCATCTATAACTCTATGTGCTTTTGAAAACATTAATTCTTGCATGTCTTTTCTATACAATTAATTTTGAATTTCCAATGAAGGAACCAAATCAGTAGAAACCTCTGAAAAGGAAGAACTATTTCAATGTCTACCTCGTGATTATTTTCTGAACAGTAATCACCCTGTGACAAAGATAAGCAACTTGACAATGACTTAATTGTGTTTGATACCTTGGAGCACCTTGCAACCCACTGGTAGTTTATCAATATTGAATTTTATAGAGGGTTGAGGTTGTTGTTCTAATTGGTTCCGACTCATAGTGATTCCAGGAAGCACTGGTGGGTTTGAACCATCAACCTTGTGGTTAGCAGCCCGTTGCTTATCCTACAGTGCTACAACAGGATTCCATATACAGGGTTGTTGTTAAGTGCCGTTGAGTCAGTTCCAACTAATAGTAACCCTGTACAGGGTTTCCAAGAGAGTGGCTAGTGAGTTTGAACTGCCAACCTTATGATTCAAACAACCTTGTGGTCTAGTGCTTATCCTACAGCACTACACCAGGACTCCATAGGGTAATGGTATTATTCAAGTTAAAACTATTGACTTTTGTCTTAAATTTTGTTTGTGCTTTTAAATAACAGTGCTTTTAAAATTACAAAAGACCTAGTAATAGCAAAATAGGAATTACCTGCCTGTCTCCATAAATATAAATTTAGTTATCATTTTCCTTTTATTGATATTTTTTCTCACTGTCCAGCTCTACATTGGTGACTTTTGAAATACCCACGAGAGAATGAAAACTCTGGAATGATAAAATAGTTTTGATAAAACTATTCCATTCTACAATTAACATTGCTGGGGTCATGTCAGTAAACCAAATGACAATCAAGAATGATTCGTATTTTAAATCCTGTGATTCCATTTTACTAAAGTAGAAACCTCGGCAATATGGTATCAACTCTTAACTGAGTTCCAAACAAAATCAGGGCAGAACTTTAATTAGTTGTTAAGAGATTACCAGAAGATTTTCTTTGCTGGCTCACTATTGCATTTGATTATCAATTCATTGAACCTTGTCAATCCCTATGCACCAGGCACTGTTCATACTCTGAGTCAGAACTGACTCGATGGCACTTAAC
Organism: Chrysochloris asiatica; assembly: GCF_000296735.1. Taxonomy (NCBI): domain Eukaryota; kingdom Metazoa; phylum Chordata; class Mammalia; order Afrosoricida; family Chrysochloridae; genus Chrysochloris; species Chrysochloris asiatica. Next base: position 16,613,785 of record NW_006408568.1, read on the forward strand.
AACAACATAGCTAGCACCTGGTGCACTCCTTATATACCAGAGGCACACAGGCAATGTCTGCTCAATGAATTTGATTCAAACATGTCAGCAAACACTGATAGGCAGTTACAAACTGATGCCAGAAGACAAAGACTACATCAGTAAATATTTGTAAGGCAATGGGATTCAAAGATGTACCAATGAAGACAACCAATGCAGGGAATTTGGTTTTCCTGGACAGCAATGCTATTAATTTGATATGATTTTAAGAGAGTTGATGAAAGTAATAGCTTATGATGTTTCAAAAAGAAAAGAAAAAAAAAATCAAGATTTGATTTTGGATGTTTGAAGACATTTTGCTTATCATAATCACTATTGACGGCAAAGAATTTAGGGGAAAAGTGTGTTCCATATCTATCCACAAACATATTTTGTACTTTGGAAAGTTGAAAATTAAATTTAGCTAAAAGTGTGCTATTTTATTTCTGAGATCTTTCATAAAGATGCCAGAGAAGAGAATTAAATAAAGGTGAGGTTAGTAGGAGGTTGTTGTTGTTGTGAAGTGCCATCGAGTTGATTCCAACCCATAGTGACTCTATATAGGGTTGCTGAGGCACATCTGGTGAGCTTGAACCACCGACCTTGCAGTTCAAATGGCTTTGCAGTCTGGTGCATTAACCCACAGCACCACACCAGGACTCCTAGTAGGAGATAGTGATGAATTGCTTTTCCTATAAACATAAACTATTGATCCCAGACTTATAAATCGGAAGGCATATATAATATGGAGTTCTGGTGAGGCACTGTAGAATAAACACTGGACTGCTAGCTGTGAGGTCAGCAGTTCAAACCCACCCCTGAAAACCCTACACAGGTCAATATGAGTTGGAATCAACTCCACAGCAAGAATACATATAGTCTGTCATCTTTTTTATTACATGATTATCAAGGAGAATCGCTCTCTTTATTAAAATCATCATGGCAGACTTGTATCAAAGCAGACAGTAAAACCTTCTTGCTTGCCTTCCTGCACTGATTGCCACTGTTGTCAGTTGCTATGGAGCCAGTTCCAACTCCTGCTGACCCCGTATGTGTTAAGTAGAAAAGCTTCTAAAGTTTTCAAGTCTATGACTTTTCAGAAATACATTGCTTGGACTGTCTTCTGAAGCATGTAGGTGAATTTGAACCACCAGCCATTTTGGCTAATAGTTGAGTGCTTAACGATTTGCACCACCAGACCTCAAAATATTATGGTTTGTCTCCCTGTACTGTAAGCACAATTCACTACCATTTATGAACTACTTACTGAATGTGCTGGGCAGTGTATCTGGCATTTTATATGTATTTCCTGTAGTTCTCACAACAACCCTGCAAGGACACATTATTTTTGATAATTTATACTGTTACAGACTCATGTCAAACCTATGGGGCAGATGTGCTCCTTAGGGTTTCTGAGACAGTAACAGCATTGTTTACCTCCTGGGGGTCTGCAGACCTTGCAGTTAACAGCCCAATGCTTAAACCACAGTGTCACTGTGAAATTCAAAAACATCAATTTTTCTAAGATTACAGTTAGTGAACAGAATAGTCAAAATTCAATCTAAAGTTGGTCCAACACCAAAACCTAGACCCTTTCTATAATAACTATGCTGTCATTTCTAAAACACCTTTATTAACCCAGGAAGAGCTTTCTGTAAAGCCACTGATATCATCCCTCACTTTCTTATATTGTCTCTTATAGTTGCTTCCACTTACCAGCATGTACACTCTCATCCTCTGATAAGATAATTTATATTTTCCTTAGGAACCCACCCCTTCTCTGCATCTCAGTTCAAGGGAGATGTCTCAGGGGTTGGCTTATGAATTAGATCTGACCAATCAGCATAATTCAATCTTATTTGAGTATGGTCTAATATGACTCAATTCTAGGTCTCTTATTTGAACTGCTACAGAAGATAGATTTTCACTGGTATTCCTGAAAGGTGAGATGTAAACCTGGAGAGGCTGGTAGTCATCTTTTCATTGTGAGTACCTGAGAGGAGCCAACAAAGAGGAGGCCAGAGACGCTGAGACCTGATATGTGCTTATACTCTGATCCCACAGCATCTAAAGATCGGGTCTACTCCCTTTCAATGATGCAAATGAAATTTTTTCTTGTTGGCAAAAGCAAATATAAGATAGGTCTATATTTTGTGCCCATAGGTAACATACCATTAAAACTGTATAGTCAAAGAAAAAAAAATTTTTGTATAGTCCAACTTTAGTTCCTGGGTGGAATAAATAGATAAATGCTTGGCTGCTAACTAAAAGGTTGGAGGCTCAGGTCTACTCAGAGGCACCTTGGAAGAGAGGTCTGGGATCTACTTCTAAAACAACCACCCACTGAAAAGCCTATGGAATACAGTTCTACTCCGACATACATGGGGTCATCAGGATTCAGGATTGACTTGATGGCAACTGTGGACTGGTTAAGTTTAACATAGCTAGTAGGATCATAAAATGGTGCAAACATTTTGAAAAACAGTTTGGTAGTTCCTCAAATTGAACACAGAGTTACCATGAGATTCAGCAATTCCACTCCTAGCTATATAAACAAGAAAATGGCAAACATATTTTCACTTGAATGTTCATAGCAACATTTTCTATAATAGCCAAAAACTGGAAACCACTCAAATGTCCAGCAACTGATAAGTGGGTAAACAAAATGTGGTAGGTACATACAATAAGCATTATTTAGCTATAAAATGGAATGAAATATTGCTACAACATGGATGAAACCTGAAAATATTCTAAGACTAAGAAGCCTGTCAGAAAACAAAATATATTATATAATTCCATTTACATGAAATCTGCAGAGTGGGCAAATCCATAGAGAAAGAAAGTAGGTTAGTATTTGCCAGGGGCTACAGAAAGACAGGATCAGGGAATAATTCTTAATGAGTGCTAATTTATTTTTGGGGGGTGATGAAAACCCTATGCAGGGTTGCTATGAGTTGGAACCAACTTAATGGCACTTAACAACAACAACAGTACTTGTATAACTCTGTGAATAGAGACTAAAACCACTTGAAATGGATAAATTGTATGGTATGTGAACTATATTCCACTAAAGCTGCTAAACTTACTTACAGTTCAAATACTGCTGAAAATATAGAGCATGTGAAGGATTTCTTCCAATTAGATTCTAAATTGTCTTTTATAAAATACTATACAATAACATTCTTTTAATAAAGATTTAAAATATATATATATATTACAAAGGAAAAAAACAAGAACAAAATTACACATTCTGATACTTCATAAGACATAATTAGTTTTTATATAAGTTTAACTAAACAACTATATAGTCACATTTAAATAAATCCATTTGTTTTATACAAAAGAAATACCCTAATGCAGTAGAGTTTCATAATGCCTTAAAGAACACCAATTTGATGATTTTAATGTGTTGTTAACAAATTTTCAAACTCAGGCAAGTTTAGAAATGTCTTCATATTGGATTCCTTCAACTCTGCGTCCTTTTAAAGGGCCCTAAAATTAAAATAAAATTTTAACAAAGTTAAAAACACACATGTACTTCAAAGATGAGAATATCATTCTTATGGGCACATATGTACCTTTTCCATTTCCCTAAAATATTTTAAGGTAGCTTAACATTTCTATACTTCTATAAATTTAAAAAATCATCTACAGCATTCTTATTAGAATGACCATATTTTCTTCAATGACAATTGAAAGAATTCTAAGAGGCTCTATTAGTAGGTACTCTGGCAGAGATTTCACATGCTGCTGAGTATTTCTTTGGCTCCATAGATAAATAGTTACAGCATTTCCCAGCTCCCCCTGTAGTTAGATACGGCCATGGAGGTGAACAGAAGTGATGTGTGCCGCTTTCAGGCCCAGGCCATAATCTCCTCCTCCCCGTGCAATCCTTCATACTGACTTCCCTTTGGCCTGCCTGATGCAAACGTGGCAACCAAAGAAGCCACTTGTGAAGACAGTGAAGCTACTTAGTTAGAAGGATCCTGGGCCCACAAATCACCACAATACCTGTTTGCACTTTTAGAAAGAAAAGTGAACTTTGATCATGTTTGTGCCATAATTATTTGAGGGTTTCTTTTTCTTTTTTTTTTTTTTTACAACAACCATCATTATTTTAGAGTCCTCAAATATAACTGATACTAAAATTTAAGATGCCAGAAATTATTTTTAAAATAGCAGGAGAAATCAATTAAAACATGACTCACGAGTTTTGTGGCACTGATTCAGAGAAAACACAGGGCCATGTGAGACAAACTTGACACAACATATTTTATATTGGCAGGTTACCAAAAAAAAAAAAAAAAAGAAGAAGAATCCCTCAATGGGTAGATTTCCACTTTTTATGTGGATTTGCACATAAATTCTATGACAATGTATGGAGTCCTAAGGAATTAATTGTTGTTAAACTGTCCTGCAGTCAGTTCCCCCTTATAGTGACCCTATAAAGGGTTTCCAAGGTGGTTCAAACTGGTGGGTTTGAACCAACAACTTTGTCCAGTGTTTATCCTATAGAGCCACACCAGGACTCCAAGCAATTGGTATCTTCAGAAGAAACATCTGAAATCTGCTTTTCTCTAATTGGCTAATTCTGTTTAGAACTCTGAAGTACTATATCTTTACATGACAGAAAATTTTTCATCTCCAGTACAGTGATTTTCAGTACTTGGAGGTACTTGGAGGAGGCGAGAGGAGATTAATACATGAGAAAGGCAAATGAAGTTGTGAATTCATAATGAGGGAGATTAGACATTGGCTCTTAAAAATCTTACAAACTGGGAACCAAAGACACTGCGAATAAACCTACAACATCCTCCATTTTAACTGGCTGTTCTGTGTATAGCACTATGGATTAGGGATAAGACCGCTAACCACAAGGTCAGCGGTTCAAACCCAACAGCAATTCCATAGGAGAAAAATGAAGTGCTATCTGCTCCTATAAAGATTTAGTCTCAGAATCCCCATATAGGGTCACTGTGAGTTGGGATCAACGCTATGTCAGTGGGTTTTTGCCTCTTTGGGGGAGATGAAAATTTAAAGCCAGATCGAAATTTCAATGTTTTAACAAATTTAAAAGTGAGGCATAAACAACCAGTCAAGGAAAAGGTAATGGGGGGGGTTCCCTAAACTTATATGATTCTGTCAAAGAGAAAAAAAAATCTGATTAACTTGGATAAGCTCTTCCACACCAAGTCAGATTACCTTTGCACTTTTTTTCCCTTTGTAGTTTGAGTTAGTGAGTGGTAGTTTCTAGGTTACTATGGTCAGGAACAGGAAAAAAAAAGCTTAGTTTACTTAATGTTCATTCTTTCAAATAAAGACCTCTTCCAGAAAACCTTCCTGACACACACATTCTAAAATAGGTACATGGATGTGTTTAGGAAGCTTATGAATTCCATTCATAGAGTATATTAAATTTGACATGAATTTGCAATTTTTTGGAGAGTTCAAATTTTCATCAGACGGCCTAAGGGGACTCTCGTTCTTCCAAATACTAAAAATCACTGCACTAGAAATGAAAAATTCTGTCATTTGAGAGAAGGATACATAATAAAGTACTTCAGAGTTTGTCACAGAATTTGACAAGTTTCTGATCTTTCCTTTTGAAGAGAGCTCAGACCTTACTCACAAAACCAGGGAGCTACCAGCTTTAAGTCAATAAACAATTTTATTTATGATAGAGATCTTTAAATTTATACTGATCTCTGCTAAGACTTGATGAAAAAATGTGAAACATTAAAAAAGAAAAAAAAAAGAAGAAAGTTGGCCTCTATAGCTCTTTCCCAACTAATTACATTTTGTTGTTGTTGTTAGGTACCATCAAGTCAGTACCTACTCATAGTGACCTTATGCACCAACAAAACACTGCCTGGTCCTGGGCCAACCTCACAATCATTGCTATGTTTGAGCCCATTGCTGCTGCCACTGTTCCAATCCATCTTGTTGGAGGTCTCCTTCTTTTTCTCTGACCCTCCACTTTACCAAACATGATATTCTTCTCCAGGGATTGGTCCCGCCTGACAATATGTCCGAACTATGAGAGACAAAGTCTGGCCATCCTGGACTCCAAGGAGCACTCACTCTGGCTTATTTCTTCCAAAGCAGATTGGTTGGAGCTAACTACATGAGGAGGCTTCAAAAAGTTCATGGAGAGATATAATTAAAAGATAATGTAAAATTTCCAAAAACTTTTTAAAACTCCTTTGTAACGATACTTCTCCCATTATTTTTACTCTGCCAAATAGTTTTACATTAAATATGAGGGGTGGAGTTTATCTGTGAATTGGGGTATTATTGGTAATTTCTTAAATTATTGATACTAAATTATATTTTTCTGGTTTTATATAACAAGTATACCTTTCTTTTATAATTAGAGAATTCATTGCTCTAGCAATGGCAGTCTTTGTTGAAAATAAGCTTATAGATTACCAAACAAATAACAGAAAAGACAAACAAAACACTCAAACTCTACAGTAAAGCAAAGACCAAGCAAATGAAAATGAACAATGACTGATATATTTTTAAAGCACTTAAAAATGTCTGTCTTTGTGTAAACATACTTACAGTTTCAATAACTATCGTAGCTGAAAAAGTCTTCTCATTGATGGATTCTAGAGTACCTTCATTTCCTCTGTAGCCGCCATTTAAAACTAGAATTCTTTTTCCTACAATAGAACATATTGGAAACTTAATGCAAAGAAAATGTCATTCATTGCATTACTGCAAAATACAATCATATCAAGTAACTAAAACAAATCCCTTAAAGTATAATTCATAGATGTTTTGATGATTAACATTCTAAGACCCATTTCTATTTCATTTATTTGTTAAAAAGGTGTTTTAGCTCTATAAGGAGTACAAGGTACATGAAGGACATGTTCAGTCTGGAAATAATCAGGTATCTTTTAGCTTATTTTGTCTTTTTTTTTATTTCACAAGATGACGTGGCAGTTTGATAAAAACTTAAACATATTCCTACCAGGTGACCAAGCCATTCAATTTCTAGGTATTTACCCAAGATATGTCATGTAAGGGGGGCTTCAAAAAATTTATGGAAAAATAGAATGAAAAGATAGTAGAATATTTTCCATGAACTTTCTGATGGCGCTTGCAAGTCCTAATAAAGAGTCACATGAATGTTCACACAGCAACTTTACTTGTAACAGCCCAAACTGTAAAAAACAAGGTGACTGGGTAAACAATCTATGGAATATTTACACAAAAAAGTACTGCTCAGCATAGAAATAAATAAACTATAAGCACAAATGTCAACATGGATGAATTGAAAATACTTATGGTAAGTAAAAGAAATCAGACCAAATAGATTAAATGATTTCATATATATAAAATTCTAGAAAATGCAAACTAATCTACAATGATAGTAAGTTGGTCAGTAGTTTTCTGAGAAGACAGAAGCAGAAGCCAAGAGGCAGAGGGAAGGATTCTGAAGAGAAATGAGCAAACTCTGAGGGTTAACGGATATATTCATCATCTTAATTATACTGACAGTTTCATCTGCTGACTCCGGGAGTGGCGCTGTAGGATAAACATTGAACTGTGAACCATAAAGTTAGCTGTTCAAACCCACCAACTGCACCTTGGAAACCCAGTACAGGGTCATTATGAGTTGCAATAGACTAGACAGCACATAACAACAACAAATACATGCAGATTGGTGTATGTCAAGTGATTTATTTTAATCCATTAAAATCAGCTCTACAGGGAATTTAAAGGGAGAAATGGGGGGAAAAGAATAAGTATGATGGGTGGGTATTTTAGAGACATATTATCACTACATCTAAATAGTCAAATGGTAAAGAAAACTAGGGGAAAACTCATCTTCACATTACCCTCTAGGAAGCTTAAACAAACATAACCTCACTATGACTAATTTTCACCATAGATGTCTAGACTTGGCTTCAGGGGGATAACCTATTCTAAAAACAATGAAAAATTTATTCATGCCCCAAAATAGCTTTATGAAAGATAAACTATCAAGTTACCTGAAATGAAATAGTGATCAAATATATTAGTAGTTATAAATCCCTAAAAAAAGGAAACTTCGATCCATAAACCATCAAGTAATATCAAAACACTATGGTTGTAAGAACACAATCACTGTTTTCGATGGCATACATATTAAATGGTCAGCAAAAAGATTTACCTGGTGCTGGTATAACTGTTTCTAAATGAGTCTGGTCAAGTTTCAGCTTGTCTCCAGAATCAATCATCTTTACAACAGCTGTATACTTGTCAATTACTTCCTGTCATGTAAAATGAACACTTTTAAAAAATGAACACAAATTTTAAAAGATAAAAATAAACAGACTGAAAACAAATTAAATGCCAACCAAAGATAAAACTCAATTCATTCTGAACACGACACTATTTTCTAGAGTCCATCTGGTGGTGGTGGTAGTAGGTATGTGCTGTGGAGTTGGTTGCGTCTCATAGCAACCCTGCATAAAGTTTCCAAGGGTGTAAATCTTTACGCGAGCAGAAAGCCTCAACTTTCTCCCATGGAACAGCTGTCAGTTTCAAACTACTGACCATGATATCAGCAGCTTGACTGGTACCCACTACGCTACCAGAGCTCCTAGTTTCTCAGAATATGGTTCTCAATCAAGAACTCAATTTAAAATTTGGTTAAGAATTTCAACCGGAAAGAATGAAACTGGTGATCTTAGAATAAAACTTTAAAATATGCAGAGCCAAAGGTGTGGTGCTATGGATAAGCACTGGACTGTTATGAGTTAGAAGCAACTCAACTATACTTAACAACAACAATGTATATACAAGGTGAGGCGGTGGAGGGTAAGAACTGGATTACTAACTAAAAGGTCAGTGGTTCAAACCCACCAGCCACTCTTCTGAAACCCTATAAAGGGTCAATATGAGTCGGAACTGACTCGACAGCATTGAACAACAAAATGTATAGTAGAAGGGCAATTCATGTATGCACACAAGGCTACATACTAGAATAAAACTATATTTAGGAAAAACAAAGGGGAAAAACAATTAGCGTGTTGATATAAACTTTAAAATCCTAACACAGTCAAAAGAAAGGTGCCTGGGAGATCAGACAAAAAACAAGAAATACCTCTTTGGAAGCCTAGGGGCATAACCGTACAGCCCATCATCAATAAAGTGAATATAGCGTATTAACTATTCAGGCACGCATGCTGAGATGTTTCCTTAAGAAGTATCATGGGATGTCATATATATAGTTTGCTCCAGCAAGAAAACTGTTGTAAAATGCTGTTGAGTCAGTTCCAATTCATAGCTACCCTGTATAGGGTTTCTGAGGCTATACATCTTTGCAGGAGCAGAAAGCCTCACATCTTTCTCCTGTGAACCAGCTGGTGGGTTTGAACCACTGACCTTGTGATTGCAGTCCAGTGCTTATCCAAAACAGCCACCATGCTCCCAAGTAAGAAAACAGACCAAGGTTAAATAAATATATGGTATGGCTGGAAATGAACTATTTTTTCCAACATTTATGAATTTAACTTTCCTTTTAAGGAGCCATCAAGTGCCTTTGTATTTCTGTACAAGGCCTTCATTTAAGAAAACACCAGAACAGCTTCACTAAGTCATCCTGCCTTTTTCACAAATTCCACTCACAATTGCATGTCCTTACCTTAACAATACCCTTTTTCTTATGATATTTCTCTCCAAGTTTTTTGGTTATAATTTTCACAATGATTTCCTAGAAAATAATAATAATAGAGAAACACATAAATTATCTCTTCTATGTTACTCCTTCATTTTCAATTATGTGCTCTGGTAAAGAAAAAGTTAGGGAGTTACTGAAAGATTAAATAGAAGGAAATTTATGGGGCAGTGAGCTGATGCTAATGAGTAACTCAGGAAAGGAGGGTGAGAATAAGTCCGAAACTTGAATAATATAAACATTTGTACATGTAGAACCTGCTAAATCAAAAACAACAACAAAATAACAGAAATTGTGGCACTGTGGGTTAACGTGCTGAACTGCAAAGTCAGTTTTAAGTGCAAGGTTGGCAGTTCAAGCTCCTCAGCTACTCCTGTGCAGGGTCCCTATAGGTCAGAACCCACTTGAAGGCACTTAACAACAGGGAGTTGGAACTGACTTGGTGGCACTTAACAACAACAGGCTTCACCAAAGGAGCCCTGATGGTGCAGTAAGATAAGCACCGGGCTGGTAACCATAAGGTTGGCAGTTCAAACCCACCAGCTGCTCCATGGAAGAAAGATAAGGCTTTCTGCTGCCAGAAAGATCTACAGCCTTGAAAATCCTATCCAAGGTTGCTATGAGTCAGAATTGACTGGATGGCAGTGGGTGAGTGAGCCCTTCCGAAAATGGTAAAGTATTTCCTTGATAGTCTTCTACTCTTTTCTCTTCCTTTATTCAAGGTAGTTACCAAGAAATAAATGTATCTTCAGTTGCTCCTTGAAAACCACAGGGTCACTACGAGTCAGAACCAACTCGATGACACTTAACAACAATATCTTTTATATGTATATACACACACACACACATATATATATATATACACACAAACATTAGATACATGGACATATATGTGTGTGTGTGTTTGTGTGTGTGTGTGTGTGTATATATATATATATATATATCCCATAACCACTACCATATGGAGTCACAAGCTGCTCCTTGGAAACCCTATCCAGGGTTGCTATGAGTCAGAACTGACTTGACAACATTTAAGAACAACAACGTGTGTGTGTATATTGTTAAGTGTCATGGAGTCAGTTCTGATTCATAGGGACCCCTGGATAGGGTTTACAAAGAGTGACTGGTGGACTTAAACTGCCGTCCTATGGCTAACAGTTCAGTGCTTATCCTATAGCCCCATCTGTATTATTTGTGAGTGTGTGTGTGTATGTGTTAAGTATGTATGTACACATGTACATATACACAGGCAATAGCTGCTTTCCATAGTGGTTGTTTCTTGAAATCTAGGACTTTTATCTGTAAAATCTTAGCTTACCTTGTCTTTCATAGATGGTATCTTTCTTTCTCTTTATTCAAAGAACTGAAAAATGTCAAGGACATTATACTGAGGGTGTACACTGATGATAAAAATTCAGATTGCAAAGGTCTCACTAGGAAATTGCAAGGAATTGAGTCTTTGATATTATGCATGACATTTTTCATGTCATTTTCTCATTATGTTGCTTTGCATTTTTAATAGACAGGATTCCCCCAGATTATCTCTTGCTAAAAGTATCTCTCTTCTGAGCATCTAATTCTCAAATGGTCAAGAAATCTGAGCTTGTTTCATATTAATGAATTATGAGTTATTACTTTGTCATTGTTTTCCTGATTAGCTTTGTAATGGCTAACTATGAAAAATTTAATAGGCTGATTAATTGCTATTTTCATGGTAGTGATTCTACATTAGCTACTTCAGGTGAATGTTAACAAACAGGTGCTAGCATGGTCACAAGTACTTCATTCAAAAAAAAATCCCCACTGCAGAGGAGTTGATTACAACTCACAGTCACCCTACAGAACAGGGTTGAACGGCTCCATACGGTTCCCTAACCTGTAAATTTTTATGGGAGCAGCCAGCCTTATCTTTCTCCCTCTGAGTAGCTGCTGGGTTCAAACCACCAATCTTGAGGTTAACAGCCCAACACTTAACCCATGGCACATCCAAGGATCCTAGGTAAAGTACTACAATGTTGTTGTTGTTAAGTGCCTTCGAGTCGGTTCTGACCCATAGAGACCCTGCATAGGGTTTCCAAGGATCGGGGTACAGTTGAACCACCATTCTTGCAGTTCAAACTGACCTTGCAGTTGAGTGCCACACCAGGACTCCCAAGTATTCCATTAAGCTGCACTAAAAGCTATATAGTTAATAAGAATTTAGTAAGGACTTTGTGGGGAGAGTATTTAATGGTTGAAAGACATCTTTAGAGAAGCGTTGTTATATTGTGAGGCTTCTACTCTACTTGTTAATCGCTGTTGAGTCAATCCCAACACATGGCAACCCCATGTATCCAGAGTAGAACTATTCCATAGCGTTTTCAAGGCTACCTTTCAGTAGCAGATCTCCAGGTCTGTCTTCAGAGTTGTTTCTGGGTGGGTTTGAATCATTAACCTTCCAGTCAGTAGTAGAGAGCTTAACTATTTGGAGCATCCAGTGACTACTATACTAAAACTTTCTGAAGGAAGCCAATTAATGCCAACGCAGTGTTTCTGAGTTAACCAAAGAACTTCTGGAGCACATTTCTCAAAGGTCCTTATGGAGTCATATTACAGTAGTTTAAAGTCAACTCATTGTATCATTATACTTATTGATCCTTAGCCACAAAAACCTGTTCAAAATATATATTTCCTGAGTTTTAAAATACAATCCTGTAAGTCTATCTCTGTGAACTGCTGGTTATTTTAACAAGCAAATTGCCCATTTCAAGGTAAGACAAAAGTTGAGTGATTAGAACACAGTTTTCAGGATTCTGACTTTCAATGTAACATTCAATAGGAAAAGCTATCGAAAAGAAAAAAAAAAAAAAAAAGCAGCATTTACTAATATTAGAAAATAAAATTTAATTGAAAGTATTATCAGTGGGAATTAAAATTTGGAATGTTTTACTTTAATTTTGTAAATTTTTGTGGTTTTTTTTTTTTTTTGCTTTAATCTAATGATTCTTGACCAGGGGTACACATCAGAATCACAAGGGAGGTTAGTGAAAATTCTTGATTATATTTTCATAAACAATACATGCAACTATTACTATTCCAATGCCAGTTAAACTAAAAAACCATAACCACATAAGCTGGTGGAAGAATGATTTTCAAGCTGGTAAAAGAATGATTATGAATATTTGAATCAGAACTTTGGACTTCCCAACTCAGGGAAGAACGTATTTTTCAAATTATGAATTATCTAAATGAATACTACTTTTCAATCTCCTGTTAACTGATCAAATCAGATTTTTTAACGATAAGTAAGGTAATACGAAAATTGTATGAAAACTTCACGTCTTAGTAAATTCCAAACAGAGCATCAATAAATAATAATTTTTTAAAATAATAAACAATTATAAATAAACAATAAAATGCAAATCTTCTCTGAGTTTATAAAATTAAAACCTGGTTGTTGTTTTTTTGTCTTGTATAAAGTACCTAAACAGTTATTCTAAATTCACTAAATTATAAATTAAAGACACATTATTTCTGCATTTATAATTCGTTAATCCCATCTCTGATAACACAAACTTTTTGTCTTACAGCAAAAACTGAAAATAATTCCAGGTTTCAAATGAAGTGTCCAATTACATATTTAGCATTAAACTCATAGAACATTGTTATGTTGTTGTTAGGTGCCATTGAGTCGGTTCCAACTCATAGTGACTCTGTGCATAACAGAACAAAATACTGCCCAATTCTGGGCCAACCTCACATAGAACATTACTGCCCTATAAACTGGAAATACTCTTCTAATACAAATGCAACTGATAATTAAAGATGAATAGAAAATTTATTAGAGAAATAAATCTGTTTTGAAATTTTTAGTTATATTAAATGCTATTTAGATCATTCACTTAAAAGCAGATTTGGTGCTTAAGAAGTTCCAAGTGAGTGCTTACAGGCTGTAGCCAGTAGTCTGTTCGGGCAGTTCTTTTCTTTTCCTCTTCAATCTATGAAACACATAAAGACATTCATAAAATTATCTTTTTAAAATCTTCAATTTATTTCAATGTATGTAACAAAAGAATACCATTAAAAACACCACAGAAGACCAATAATATGATTTAAGAGTTTAAAAGATTAAAATAGATACATATGCAAATATACATATATATATAAAATAAAACAAGTCAACAACCAAAAAAAGAAACAAAAACTTCTATTTAGCCATTGCAAGGCTATCTACCAATACAATAATCCCCTCTCTCAACTTCCTCCTCTGTGACTGTCACTGAGCTTAAATGAACTGACGCGACGCTAGAAACCATGAAATGTTTTCATGAGACAAAACTAAATATTGATGTCAATCCTCTCCCCTCTGTATACAGGATTGATAGGGACTGGTAACTTAGACACTGGCAACTTAAAATGGGGAGAAGGGGCTATAAAGGTATGAAGTGACTAGCTTACAAGTTTTCAGGAGGGAGTTTAGTTTTAAGAGTGTTCAGGGAAGGTAGAATCCCCACTGAATAATTTTCATCTTGTCTAGATAAGTCTAGTGAAAATATACAGGGATAAAATTCTTATGATTCAATAGTGAATAACCGTTATCACAACCAATTACTAATGTCACAACAGTAATGGTCAAAATTTTCTAACAAAAAGGGGGGAGTAGTTAATCTTACAGTCCAGGAACAGAGGACCCTAGGACCATCAGGGAAGAAGAGCATGAACAGAATATGGGACCATATCCAGAGAAGAAGTGACACCAGAGATGGAGGCAGAGATGATGACATGGAGAAAGGGAGCAGCTGAGGACTCTAGATTCATGGAAACAGAAAGGCTGTGTGCTGGCAGCCAAGGGCAGGCTCGCAGAATATGCCCTTTGGTTGTTTAAATGGTTATATATTCCTGAGTGTTTCTGTGTACATCAAAAAAAAAAAAAAAAAATAGAGGGAATCAAAGCAAATACTGTTGAATGATGATGCACAGAGAATACTGTAACATTGCAATGAAACGAAGAGTGTAACACTGATGTTCTCCCATGTAAACTATCACTCAATTCACAATAAAAACTTAAAAAAAAAAAAAAGTTAATACTTAAATATCACTTTAATACAGCACAAAAGGTATACAGTTTGATGGCAATTTGGAACTGGCCAACAATAGACTGCACTTCATACTGTCTTTAAATGTATTTGGCCCCAGAGAACTGATGTAAGAAGAATGAACCATGCTTGTTATTAAACTATGCAGAGGTAAAAGCTTTATAATCATTTGTATATATGACTCTGTCTCATAGTATGAAAGGAACCATACAGTAACTATCCCATGACTCAATAAAACAGACGTTCAACTAATATTTGCTAATTAAATAAGACTATTTGATAATGTGAATAAAGTTTGTGAAAGAAGGAAAAGAAAAACACAGGTAAAAGAAGATGAAAGCAAAAAAAAAAAAAAATGCTATACAGCCTTTATATGCTAAAAAACATGCTAAAAGGCTCTGTAACATGCCTTTTCTTTTTCAACTGCTTAAAGTGAACTTTAAGTACCAATTTTCAGTGGATTTGAACAACATAACTCAGTTAATTCTAAAGTTCACTGTATATTCTCCAACTTTCCAACATGAGCAACAACAAAAATGAAAACCCACTGCCATAAGTTGATTCAGGCTCACAGCACCCAATATGGGGTTTCTGAACTGCAAATCTTTACGGGAGCAATTTCACCTTTCTCCCAAGGTGCAGCCGATGGGTTTAAACCACCAATCCTGCCGTGAGCAGCCAAACACGTAAGTCAACAGTACCACTAAGGGTCTTAATAGGAATGAAAACCAAATTTAGCAAACATTATATTCAATGTACATGGATCTGGCTTTTCATTTTACTTGGAATGAAAGGTTCCTGCTATGGCATCCTCTATGATGTTGCCCTTATCTCTCTAACATCAAAAACTACCATTCTTCCTCCCATACTCAATGTGCTCATCACACTGGCCTCTCCTTTAGGCCCACGGAAGATCCTGATTTCACACAGCCCCAGAAGAAGAAAACAGACTTCATTTTCCCTTCATCCCCTTATCACTAAACTCTACTGACCACACTTGCACAGAGAACTTCAATGACAGCATTTAATGCAAGAAAATAAAGTTATTTGGAGGAGGGCTCCAACGCTGTTGAGATGGAATTGCAGCTAGGCTGCTTATATGTAAATTTTTCTAATTTTATATTAATCTACTAACTGGCAACACAATTTAACTGTTCTTAGGTTTGAATGACATCATTCCTCTGTTAAGTCAGTTAGCAATTAATTCATAAACTGTACCTCCATGATTTCATCAAGGGCGGATTTCTTTTTCTTCTTTTCTTTTGACTGAGTGGAGCTATGAGAAGATTCTTTTCGTTTCACCGAGGCTGCACTCCCTATAGCCTTCAATGCACTTGGCCCCAGGGAACTGAGGAAAAGAAGGACCATACTTGTTGTAAATTGTGCACAGATAAATGTTTTATAATCATTTGTGTATATGGTACGGGAAGGACCATACAGTTTTTCCATGTAATATAGGAATAGAAGACCTGGTAGAACTATAAATTTGGTATTAGACAGCTAACTACAAGGTCAGCAGCTCAAATAGACAGCCACTCTGTAGAAGAAAGATGAGGCTGTCTGTTCCCGTAAAGATTTACAGTCTCAGAAAACCTATGAGAAAATATTTAATTTATCAAAGACTTCATTTTGCTTGGATTCACAATCAATGCTCATAGAAACAGCAGTCACGGAATCACACAATGTATTGCATTAGACAAATCTGCTGCAAAAGACCTGTTTAAAGTGTTTCAGAGCAAAGATGTCACTTTAAGGACTAAGGCACGCCTGCCCCAAGCCATGGTATTCTGAATTGTCTCATATGCAGGGGAAAACTGGACAAAGAATAAGAATGACCAGAAAAGAACAGATGAATTTCAATTATGGTGTACCAGGAAGAGTCCCAGAGTCCTGGTGCAGCGCTATAGGATAAGCACTGGACTGTTCATTGCAAGGTTGGCGGTTCAAACCCATCAGCTACTCCTTGGAAAGCCTATAAAGGATCACTATGTGCTGGAATGGCACTTAACAATAATAACATGAGGAATCCTGGTGTGACACTGTAGGATAAGCACTGGATTGCTAACTGTAAGGTGAGTAGTTCAAACTCAGCAGCCACTCCTTTGACACCCTATACTGGGGCACCATGAATCAGAATCAACTCAACAGCACTTAAAACAACATGCAATGCCAGAAGAAAAAACAAATCTATCTAGGAAGAAGTACAGCTAAAATGCTTCTTAGAAGGGAGTATGTCAAGACTTTGTCTCTCAGACTTTAGACATGTTGTCAGGCAGAACCAGTACCCGGAGGACATCATGCTTGCTTAGGTGCAGGGTCAGCGAAGAAGAGGAAGACTTTCAATGAAGTAGACTGACACAGTGGCAGTAACAATGAACTCAAACAACAATTATGAGGATGGCACAGGACTGGGCAGTGGTTTGTGTTGCTGCACACAGAGCTGCGATGAACTGAAATCAATTCAACAGCACCTAACATGAGTTTGAATCAAGTCAATGGCAGTTGGATAATATAGCAATATCTACCTCATGACTTACATAAAATAGAAGTTCAATTATTATTCACTAAGGGATTCTTAAAAATCACCTGTCATATTTATAAAAAGATTAACAAAGGATTAATATTTTGTACAAGCTAACATGAAGATTAAAAGAAAAACAAGATCTGATCAACAGCATTGTATTTCCTAGTAGCCAAATTACTTTAATGGCTTACATTCAGCTTGCTATGGTTGTTAAGTGCCACTGAGTCAGTTCTGACTCACAGCAACTCAGTACTGGGTTTCTAAGGCTGTAAATATTTACAGGAGCAGAAAATTATTCTCCCATGGGCTGGAAACACCAACCTTGAAGTTAGCAGTCTGGTGCTTATTCTATAAAGCCACCACACTCCACATTCAGCTTGTGGTTCACCAAAACCCCTACCTTTTCTTATAAAATATTGTAGGCCAGAACACTTCCAATCATCTTTATGCAAGTTGTTTGCTTTTTACCTAACTATAAGGCTTTATACTCCAATTTACGTTTCCTTCACTGGATTTGTCTCATCATTAAGTCCTCTGGACAACTTTAAAAAGTTCTGATTCTGCTACTGAACATGTTTGCCCACATTTATAACAATTTTAAACAGTATATATTGATTTCAAACAAATTAAGTCCACACACAGATAAATTCCTTTGCTATTTAAAATGTTTCTAAGATTTAAATGTACTTTCAGCTAAGAATCCACCCAAGTAGCTATCCAGACCATAATCAACCACACATGTCCCTTTAATAATTACTAACAATCCAAACAAAACAGACCTTGAAGTTAAGTCATCATTTTTGGTGCTAGTGATTACGCTTCCTCCTTATATATTTGCAAACCACATAATTTCTATTGTGATCATCAGGAAAAAGACTTGCTAACCAGTTGTTTTGTGAAGTTGTAGCTCTACCTTTTGGAAAAAACATTTACCCATTTTTCTGACTTCTGGCTCTTCTATCTTCCATGATTTCTCAAAGATTATTATCAGTAAGTTCCCAAACATATCTGTATATTATTTCACTACTTTGCTATTTGTCCTAGTTTAGAAACATGTGCTTATTTAAGGCTGCTGGTGGTGTGGTGATGTTGTGTGCCATGGAGTTGGTTCCCACTCACAGCTATCTGTACAGGGTTTCTCAAGCTGTAAATCGTTACAAGAGCTGAAAATCTCATCTTTTTCCTGCAGATTGGTCGGTAGGTTTGCTGCTGACCTCACAGTTTAGCAGCCCAACTTGTAACCCACTACACTACCAGGTCTGCTGGATTTAAAGATGTTGGTTGTGGTGGCTGTGTGCCACTGAGTCGGTTCTGAATCATAGCAACCCTGTATAGGGCTTCCGAGGCTGTAAATCTTTACAGGAACAGAAAGCTTCCTCTTTCTTCCATAGAGTGACTAGTAAGTTTGACCTACTGACTTTGAGGTTAGCAGCACTGCATTACTAGGGCTTCTTTAAGGCTGATGCTGTTGTTAAGTGCCATCAAGTCAGTTCCGACCCATAGCATGAACTTAAACCACTGACATTACAGTTCAAACCAACTTTGCAGCCCAGTGCATTAACCCACAGTGCCACACCACTGAGCTATGCATCTTTTGCTGTACCATTACATTACCAGGCTGTTTTGATCACTGTAGCTGTGTTGTAGACTTTAAAATCACGTAGTCATAGGTCTCCAACTTTGTTTTTCTTCTTAAGCAATGCTTTGCTTATGTGGTGTCTCTTTCCTTTCTATATAAAGTCAACTAACCAATTTATTGATGATAGCTAATGGAGTCCTGGTGTGGCACTGTGGGCAAATGCGTCAGGCTGCAAAGTTGTTTGAACTGCAAGGTCGGTGGTTCAAGCTCATCAGCTGCACCTTGGAACCCCAACACAGGGTCGCTATGGGTCAGAATCGACTTGATGGCACTTAACAACAACAACGTAGGTGCTAATTTTGAAATCATCTTTTAATAAACATTTTAACATCTGTCATATCATTCTGAGGCAGTTAACACATAGCTGACACAGTCTACCTACTTAGATGCATGATGAGTACTAGCATATACCATAACCAAAAACACTGTGTTAGTTCATAAACAACATGTATAAGGCAATTAAAACAAAAAAGATCACTGGGCCTAAAACTAAACTTCAGTAGATATGGTACTTCCTGAGATACCAATATTCTGTCTTATTCAATGCTTAATCTCCAAAACATATCTGAATGCTTTACATATCACAAATGGTCAATATCTGGTGAAAGAATACCTAGAATAAAAAGAAAAAAGAACACAAAAAGTGGATATTTGACTAGCTATTCTTTCAAATTTGGCAAACTACAGCTTGTGGGCCAAATCAAGCTTGCTGCCTATTTTTGTAAATAAGGTTTTATTAGAACACAGCCATACTCAGCCATTAACAATATGTCTATGGCTCTTTTCTTAGAGTTAAGTTGCTGCAATTAAGATATATGACCAACGAAGGCTAAAATGTTTACCATCTTGCCCTTTAAAGAAAAAGTCTTCCAACTCCTGTTCAATACTAAACCACCTAGAAGGGAAGGCAATTTTTATTGAGTGGCTCAGAAAACCACAATACAGCAACTAACATTAAACAAAACAAAACAAAAAGCATACCTCTCGCCTAACATTCAGACTATGACAAGCAGACTACGATAGAAGTATATACAATATTACAGTGACACAAAAGGAATCATTACATGGGGAAGGACTCATAAAGAACCAACATTTTATCCATGTGAAGCATTTAACAGAAATCGGTATTTCCGTGAAAGATAAAATAATCTAATCACAGACAAATAAAAAAAAAATAGCTAGTAACAAAAAACACTGCAACAAATGAAAACCATTAAGTGAAGAAGAAAGTTGTAAACCGGTGAGAAAAAAAACAAAAAGATTTACAATTTTCCTACTTTTAAAGCAGAGCAACCAATATTTCACAAACATTCTCCAGTTTAAATGTAGCTCACCTTGGTTTGGAAGACGTTGCTACTCCTGAAGTACATGCTCCTTTATTCAAGTTAAATGTAACTGAAAGGAAAAAACATGAAGCCATTCCATTCACATTTCAGAAAAACTGTAGTACAACTTATCAGATAAGTTACCACAATGTACTGACACAGAAATCCAGAGAAATGCTCCTATTCAGATGACCAATTCCTGAAGAATAAACATACTAAACTGGTGCTACAGTACAGAGTACTGGCTGCTACCCCCACTCTGTTCCCTTTTTCAGAGTCCATGCCTTTCATACTGCACTGCGAACCACAAGGTTGTCAGTGGTTCCAGTCCACCAACCACTGAGTGGGAGAAAGATAAGGTTTTCTGCTTCTGCAAAAATGTACAGCCTTAGAAACCTATACAGGGTCATAAGAAGTTGGAATTGACTTGGTAGCACTTAACAACCACCACCTCTCACATGTGGTTCAGGAGAGATCATACCATCTTCAGCTCTGGGGTAAATTCTGATTATGTAAACTAATCAAAAATATTCCATTCCCTTTCACAGTGACTATTTTCAGGGAGATAAATGGCACAGTTCTGACCAACTTCATTCAAAATGAAGTCTGTGGTGAGAGGGTGGAGAGTGCCTTCTAGGAAAAGTTTCCTTGTTCACTGTGGACTCCAGAAGAGATGCTCCAGAGGATTCTGGACAGTAGGATGCCTGGATAGACATTTCTGTTGGTGGTAGTGGTAGTGGTGGTGTGCCATTGAGTCAATTCCAACTCACAGTAACCCTATGTAGGATTTATAGTGACCCTGAATGGAATTTCTGAGACTGTAAATCTTTCATAAGAGCAAAAATCCTCATATTTCTCCCAAGGAGCAGCTCCCAAGGTTGAATTGCTGACCTTGTGGTTGGCAGCCCAACGTGAAACCACTATGCTATCAGAGCTTCTTATCTGGTGTCTAACTACTGCTAATACGGTATCTGAAAAAGCCCTGGGATTGGTAAAACCAGATTTCCTTATTGTTTAGGGTAATTTTAGCCAGTTTTGCTACTTGTAGCTGAGGCATCCCATTCGATTTATTAATATTATATTTTTCATTTTATACATAAGAAAAATGAAACCCAAATGGATTAAATGTCTTGCTCTCACTACGCTCTAGTTTTTGACAGGCCAAAACAAAAGCACCTACATTTAATAAAAAGAAGAAAAAAAAGTAAAACTACCTTTCTCTTCATCATTTTCTCTGCTTAATTCCGTAAACACAGGGGCCTCCTACACAAATAAACAAATAAATATGTATAAAGGTTTTGGTCTACAATATGTTTACTATCAATATTCAAAAGTCCTAAAATGTGACTTGGTATCTAAGTTGTACAAATGAAAGATGAGGCTCTTTGTTCCTGTGAAGATTTAAAGCCTCAAAACCCTACACAGGGTTGCAATGAGTTGGAACCCACTCAACAGCACTCAACAGCAACCTATGTTGTAAAACAGGTCTAAGAGACAACTCTAAAATGATTAAGATCTTAAATAAGAAATTATATATATTGCAAATATTCACCATGGGTGAATATTCTCATCATTTCCATTCTGTTTGTTCTGTTTCATTGATCTAGCTTCCCTTCCTCTCCTTGACTTCTTATCTTTACTTCTGGTAACTGTTGACAATCTAGCCCCATATAGTTCTACTCTGTTATATAATAGGGTCACTAAGTCAGAATCAACTTGATGGCACACAATAACATACAACAAGAAGTGTTTAAAAATATTATAGTGCTAAACTATCATCTGAATTGGGCTGTGAACCGCAAGGTCAGCAGTTTGAAACTACCAGCGGTTCTACGGGAGAAAGATGAGGCATTCTTCTCCCGTAAAGATTTACAGCCTCGGAAAACCTGTACAGGGTCACTATGAGTCGGAACCGACTCCATGGCACTTAACAACAACAACAAACTATCATCCAAACTGTTGTTGTTCTTAGGTGCCATTGAGTTGGTACCACCTCATAGTGACCCTATGCACAGCAGAACGAAACACTGCCCGATCCTGGGCCAACCTCACTAACATTGCCATGCCCATTGATGCTGCCACTGCGCCAATCCATCTCGCTGGGGGTCTTCCTCTTTTTCTCTGAGCCTCCACCCTACCAAACAAGATATCCTTCTCCAGAGACTGGTCCTAAAAGGGGAGCAGTGACCCCAGAGGGTTACACACTCCTTAGAAAAATCAGCCATACAACATCGTAAGGACAGCATTTGCCTAGGGATGACACTCAGAAGGCAGAAAGGAATAGGAAATAAGGACAAATGGACACAGGAAGTGGAAGGAGGAAGCAGAAAGAATGCTGTTACATTGTGGGGACAGCAATCAATGTCACAAATCAAACTGAAGGAACTATTGGATGGAGAACCAGTTTGCTTTGTAAACTTTCATCCACATCACAATATAACATTTTTGCCTCTTATTTTTTTTAAAACCAAAAAACTAAATGGTTCATGTACAAACCCAACTAAATTTTTCTTTCTCACAAACAACTTCCAATATGAAAGCTCATTGAGGGTGGGGACTGTAGCTATTTTTTGTTCACTGCTGTATCCCAGGACCTAGAAGAAGTACCTGGCACACAGAAGGAACCTAATAAGTGTTTGTTGAAATAAATGCCCCGATCTAGTTACCCTAACACTAGAACCACCTTTATTTAGGATACCTTCTCTCCCCTGCTTACCTGAGTTTCACTAACTCATTCTGTAAGACTCTTCAGCACAGATGTTTTATCCACCTCCAACACTCACTCCCAGGATGGAATAAGTGTTGGTCCACTATGTTCACACACACTGTATTTATCTCTAATATTGCTTTAATAACTCAACTCACATTATCTGTTTATATGTTTTCTCCTATTATGTTGTTGTTAAGTGACATCCAGTGGGTTCTGACTCACAGACATCCTGTATAGAGATTTTGAGATGCAGCTGGTAGATTTGAACTGCCAACTTTGTGGTTGGCAGTCCAATGCTGATCCACAGCACAATACCAGAAGTCCTTCCCCTATTATTGTTGTTGTTAAGTGGCGTTGAGTCAATTCTGAACCATAGTGACCCTATAGAGGGTTTCCAAGGAGTAGGTGGTGAACTTGAACCACCGACCTTGCAGTTCAAATGACTTTGCAGTCTGGCACATTAGCCCACAGCGCCACACCAGGACTCCACCCCTATTATATGTTGCCCCTGTTTTAGAGATAAGGAAACTGAGGTTTAGAAAGATTACAAAATTACATAAGATCATGAAGTTAGTAAGTCAGGAGTTGAACCCAGGTTTGTCTCAATTCTAATGCCTGTCCTTTTACACTAGCCATGTTTTTTCTCCAAGGAGCACTTCTAAAGGAGCAATGTCTAAAATCACAATTTTTCTTCTTAAGATTTTTTATTTATATTACCCTTTCAGATGATATTACTACCCACCTGTTCTTTCCCTTCCAGACCTCTCTTTACTTGTTCTTCAATAAATTTGGCAGTTTTTTCTTCATCATCAAGGTCCTGCTTTTTCTTTTTCTCTAGTTCCAGTTGCCGACGGATCGTTTCTGGGTCCCTATCTATATACTGAATATACCAACCTTTTGGTGTTTCATCCACTTTGCATAAGCCTAACAAAAATAACAGATACTATAGTTTTTAGACAATCAAAGCTAAATCTAGGCATAAATAAAACGTTCCACTTCTGTATTATTTATTCATTTTAACTAAAATGTAATCATTCAAACATGGAAATACACAAATTCATGCACATATGAATTTTTTATATCAAAGTTGATAAAATTTAGATACTGTAAATGGAATTTATTCCCCTCCTTACATAGAAAAAAACCATAATATTGTGATTTTCATATTGCTAGGCTGAGACAACATATTTAAGCAAGGCAATCACCTGAAAAGTGCTATTTTACATAGCATTTTCTCAACTGTGTCTAAGTATTTAATATCCAGTGAGTTCATGATGCTCCACTAAGTTAAATTATTCTCCTAAAATGAAATATAGTTAACACATTGAATAAAGTAATACTTTGACACAAAATTTTATTCTTCTTTCTTTTCCCAAATTCTTCATTCTATGAAGATTTAAAAGGGCAAAATAAAAAGCACCTTGAGAAGGAGTAAGAAAAGTCTAAAGAGTAAGATGAATCTGAGGAGAAAAAAAGGGAAGATTGCTAATAACCCTTAATCTAAATGAGAGGATGCTTCACTGATAAATCCTCCCATTATAAAACAGTCATTCAGATATTCATACTCAATTGTCATAAACAAAATCAACCCCCCCCACCTTTTTAAATTGCCCTGCTCATTCTTATTTCCATAAATTTATATAGCAATTACAGCAATTCTTCTCTCTCAGAAATGGAGCCACATATCAACTATTATTCTTACCTTCCCTGCCCAACCACTTAGTAAAATCAGTCAAAGTTTCCCACTGAGTAGCATTCATATGGATGTGCTCTCGATGGCTGATGTATTCATTATATACAATGTTGTTGTGGACTCTCTTAGTGCCTAAAAACAAAACAGGACATTGGTGATCCTGAGAAGACTATAAGGTTAATTAAGATAGTATTTGTACAATACTTAAGACTTTTACCAAAGCGTCTCCTGAGAAGTTCTAGAAAGTCATTTCGAAATTCCCTAAGAAAGAAGAAAGGAAAGCATTAAGGCAATTTCTACACATACATTATAATCCTGAAACTTAAACCACCATAGTCCTAATGCCCAAATGATGTATGAAATCCCTGTTATGAACCTCTAAAAGACAGCAACAACAAAAATTCCAATCAACTTTTTTTTTTTTTTAAATTAATTCTTTAAAGAAGAATTACAGTTAAAAGTCAGTTTGGAATCGAAATGTTTTGTCTTGATAAACAGTCACAGCAAAAGTTACTTTGCAGCGGGTCCTTTAAGAAGTCTTTTAGTACTATTCACTGTGGAAGAATAAGCCCCACTGTTTCCATGACAGAATCATTACCCTTATCCTACATGTGCCCTTCTGATTGAGTACACTCTCTTAAGTGCCAGATAAACATTTGTTGTTGTTGTTGTTAAGTACTGTGGAGTCCATTCCCACTCACAGTGATCCTGAGCAGGGTTTCTAAGGCTGTAAATCTTTACGGGAGCAGAAAGCCTCCTCTTTCTCCTGAGGAATAACTGGTAGTTTCAGATTGCCAACCTGGAGGTTAGCAGCCTGATTTGTAGCCACTACTCTACCAGAGCCCCTTAAACATTTGTTGTTAGGCGCCATGAAATCAGTTCCAACTCATACTGACCCTGAATAGCATTCTGAGGAGCAGCTGGTGGCTTTGAATCATTGACCATGTGGTAAACAGTTCAGTACTTACCATACAGAGCCATACTGAGACAGGCAGACCTATAGAAACAGGCACAGGACCCCATGTGCCCCAAGCCCACAACTCATTCCAGAAGCAGAGTTCACATTCCAGGAACTAAGCAACAGACCAACCCAGCCTCAGGCAATTGCCCAAGCAGTTTGTTTCTGACCCACGCCTGCCTGCGAGGGAACATGTTGTTGTTGTTAGGTGCCAATGAGTCAGTACAGACTCATAGCGACCCTACACACAACAGAAAGAAACACTGCCCGATCCTGGGCCAACCTCATAATCGTTGACATGCTTGAGGCCACTGATGCTGCCACTTTGCCAATCCACCTCGCTGGGGTCTTCCTCTTTTTCTCTGACCATCCACCTTACCAAACATGATATCCTTCGCCAGAGACTGGTCCCTCCTGACAATATGTCCCAAATATAAGATAGACAAACTTTGGCCATCCTGGCCTCCAAGGAGCACTCTGGCTGCACTTCTTCCAACACAGATCTGCTGGTTCTTCTAACAGCCGATGGCACTTTCAATATTCTCCTCAAACACCATAACTCAAAAGCATCAATTCTTCTATGGTCTTCCTTATTCACTGTCCAGCTTTCCCATGCATATGAGGTTACTGAAAATGCCACGGCTTGGGTCAGGCGCACCTTAGTCCTTAAGCTGACATCTTTGCTCTTCAACATTTTAAAAAGGTCTTGTGCAGCAGATTTGCCTAATGCAATACGTCCTTTGATTTCTTGACTGTTGCTTCTATGAGTGTTGATAGTTGATCCAAGAAGAAT
>NW_006408568.1:16642017-16687007 GCF_000296735.1 Chrysochloris asiatica
TTATTCACTGCCAAGCTTTCGCATGCATAAGAGGTTACTGAAAATACTATGGCTTGGGTCAGGCACACCTTAGTCCTCAAGCTCAGCATACATGCTGAATAAGTATGGTAAAAGAATACAACCCTGTCGCACACCTTTCTTAATTTGAAACCATTCAGTATTCTCATGTTCTCTTCAAACAACTGCTCTTGGTCCATGTAGAGTCCTCATGAGCACAATTAAGTGTTCTGGAATACTCATACTTCACAGTGTTGTCCGTAGCTTGTCATGCCCTATACAATCAAAAGCCTTAGAGTACTCAATAAAGCACGGGTAAACATCTTTCTGATATTCTCTGCTTTCAGCCAAGATCTATCAAACATCAAGCAATGATATACCCCATTCCATGGCCTCTTCTGAATCCAGCTTGATCCTCTGGAAGTTCTCTGTCAATGTGTGCTTGCAGCCATTTCTGTATTTATTACCTTTAGTAAAACACTACTCGCATGGGATATAAAAGAGATTGTCCGATGATTTCCGCATTCCATTGGATCACCTCTCTTTGGAATGGGCATAAATATGGATCTCTTCCAATCAGTCGGCTAGATAGTTGTCTTCCAAATTTTTTGTCAGAGATGAGTGAGTGCATCCTGTGCTGCCTCACTTTCTCGAAAGATTTCAATTTTTATTCCATCAATTCCTGGTGCCTTGTTCTTTGACAATTCCTTCAATGCACTGTGGACCTCCTCCTTCAGTATCACTGGCTCCTGATCATATGCTACCTCTTAAAACGTTTGAATATCAACCATTTCCTTTTGGTACAGTGACTCGGTGTATTCTTTCCATCTTCTTTTGATGCTTTCTGCATCATTCAATAATTTGCCCAGAGAATCCTTGAATAGCAGAAATCGAGGCTTGAATTTTGTCTTCAGTTCTCCCAGCTTGAGAAATGCTGAGCGTGTTCTTCCTTTTTGGTTTTCTGACTCCAGATATTTGCACATTTTGTTGTAATATTTGCTTTTTCTCTTCTCAAGCTGACCTTTGAAATGTTCTGTTCAGCTCTTGGACCTCCTCCTTTCTTCCATTTGCTTTAGCATCTCTATGCTGGAGAGCAAGTTTCAGTGTCTCTTCTTTACCTGCTTCCACTTCTGTAACTGCTCACTTGAATGCTCACACATCCTTCCCCACCATATGTTTGAACCTGTCAATCCCAGGTAGCCCTGTCTCGCTGTAGACCCCTGCTAACCAATCCCAAACGAACTCATGTATGCACCCCTATTTTCTATAAAATATCCTCAAGCAAGGAAGACGGGGCTCAGTTTCTGGATACAAATCCACTGATGCACATGTCGACACAATAAAAACCCTTCCTTTGTTACAACCCACATGGCTTTGGCAACTCCTTCAGAGTGACTCTGGTAACAACACCAGGTTATATAAACAAAGGTGAATAAAATACAGAGGTTATAAACTAGTAAAGGCAATAATGTAGAAGTCTAACTGAAAAAAGAATGTACCAAAATACCATAGAAAAAGTTGAGGGAGATCTCTGAACTTGAAATACAGGCACTATGAAGTATAAAAGGAGCTCTGGTAGTGGTTATGAATCAGGCTGCTAACCTCAGGGGCAGCAGTCCGAAAGTACCAGCTATTTCACAGGAAAAATATGAGGTTTTCTGATCCCGTAAAGATTTACAGCCTCGGAAACCCTGTAGAGGGTCGCTATGAGTCGGAACCGACTCCACAGTACATAACAACAACAACAAATTATAAGTTGCTCTGGTAGCATAATGACTATGTGTCTAGCCGCTACTCTGAAGCTCAGCAACTCGAAGCTACCAATGGACCCGCAGGAGAAAGATGAAGCTTTTGGCTCCCATAAAGATTTAAAGCCTCAGAAACCTTAGGGTTGCTAAGGGTTGGAACCGACTCCACGGCACATAACCACCAACTACCACCATAAAGAATTAATAGCGCTTCTGGGTAAAGAAGGAAAAGAAGCAAAGAGACATGAAAGGAAGACTCATGTGAAAAATGACAATAAAACTAATTTGGCTAAAGATTTGTTGTTGTTGTTGTTGTTGTTGTTGTTAAGTGTTGTCGATTAAGACAGATAAAAACACATGAGAGAAGCATCATCATACTGTTGCATGATGATGCATGGAGGAGACTGTAGTCATTGCAATGAAACGAAATATGATAGGATTAGTATAAAACTGATGATCTCCAAGGTAAACTATCACTCAATTCACAATAAAATCTTAAAAAAAAAAAGATGAAATAAAATAATATCAGGACAAGAGAGAGGTAATGCAAGTGGAAAGTGGTAACAGTTTTAGGTTGGGTTGGCAGAGAAGGCATTTGTGAAGCTAAGGTGACATTTGAGAGTAGGTGAAAGAATGAAGTGAGGGAACAAGCTATATGGGAAAATGTTTTAGGCATAGAAATCAGCAAGTTCAAGGCAGATGGGTGTTTATATGATCAAAGACCAGCAAGGATGCCAGAATTAAGCAAGGGAGAAAATAAATTCATAGAAATAATGGTGAGCCAGATTATAATAAAGAGTCTTGAAGATTTTATGAGGCAGTAATATTACTAAAAACGAGAAAACTGGTTTCTAAAGAGGTTTTCAATTTTCCAGGATAACTCAGCTAATAAATGTTAGTGTCTGGCATTAAAAAAAGAAAAGTTGTCGTCAAGTTGTTTCTAACTCATGGTGATCCTCTGCGGGTCAGACAGAGTAGAATGTGCCTCATTAGGTTTTCATTACCTAGCTTTTTAAAAATAGATTTCCAGGCCTTTCATCGGAGTCATCTTGGAGTTTAGTTGAAACTCCAACCTTTTGGTTAGAGCGGTCAAGAGCAGTAAACATTTGTACTACCCAGGGACTAAGGAGCCCTGGTAGCATCCTGGGTTACAAATTGTGCTGCTAACCACAAGTCACTCTGCATAAGAATGATGAGGCTTTCTGTTGCAGTAAAGAAACCCTACAGGGTCACTGTGAGTTGGAACTGACTCAATGGCACACAACCACCACCACCCAGAGACTATAGTCTGGCATAGGCCTGAATCCAAAGATCTTTTCTTCCCAATTCATTACATTGTCTTTTTCTAGAAAAAGCCTTGTGTCTCTCTTATTATTCTGAGTATTCAATTCATGACAACTAACAAGAAAACTATAGTCAAATCTCAAACATTGCTGGTTTGGTTCTAGACCACCACAACTTAGTGAAGATCAAAATAAAGTAAGTCACAAGAAATTTTTGGATTCCCAGTGCATATAAAAGTTATGACTACATTATATTGTACTCTAGTCTGAGAATTATCAAAATGTGACACCAACACAAAATGAGCACATACTGTTACAAAAAATGGTGTAGACTTGCTCTACGCAAGTATCTATGTATCAAATACTTCAATTTGTAAAAATTTCACAGTATCTATGACATACAATCAGGAGCTCTGGGAGCGTAGTGGTTACGAATCAGGCTGTGAACTGCAAGGTCAGCAGTTCGAAACTACCAGCTGTTCCGCGGGAGAAAGATGAGGCGTTCTGCTCCCGTAAAGATTTACAGCCTTGGAAACCCTGTGCAGGGTCGCTATGAGTCGGAACCGACTCCACGGCACTTAACAACAACAACATGACATACAATAAAACAAAGCACAATAAAAATGAGCTATGCTTGTATCGTTAAAAAAAGAAAAGGATGAGAGTGGGATAGAATAGAATAACGAGGGGATGGTGTGGTTAAAATACAAGGTTAGCAAAATTTTTTGAAGTACCTTTAGTCATTTGAAGAAGGTTGGGCTTTATACAGGCATTGGGAAAGAAAGCCTTACGTTTGAGAATTAACTTATGTTTGAGAATAAACTTGTTAAAATCTGTAATTCAAAAAAATAATTTTGATGGACAATATAGAACAGTAATTCTCAAATTGTAGTCTCCATCAACTTCGGTGGAGACAATACTGAGTTACACTTTAGAAATGCTGACTTTGAGATGGCCTTAAGACATAGATTAGAACTGTCCAGGAGGGGAAAAAAAAATCTACCACTCAAGATCAGTAAAAAGAATGAGCATCAAGATTTATAAGTTATCAACACATAAAGGTTACAGCTAACAGGATGAGACAACAAATGGATTGGTGGGAATTGAGATGAAGAGAAGTTCTTACCCTAGAACTTTCTGACATTTAAGGGAGTGTAAGAGGAGTTAATGTAGAAAATAAACACAAGAGGAGCAGTAGTAGGAAAATTAAGAACAGAAGTGTTTTAATTAGGAGTTAACAGCATTTTCCCACTTCTTGTAAAATGGCAGGTTAGGTAGAAAGGCAGTACAGACCCTCTGCACCCAAGACTGTTGTTAAGTGCCATCAAGTCAGTGACCCTGTATAGTTTCCAAGGAGTGGCTAGTGAGCTTGTACCACCAATCTTGCGGTTCACACTGACCTTGCAGTCCAGCACATTAAACGGAACATATAGAGGGCAATCCTGGACCCAGAGCTTCCAATGAAAGGTTAGAGAAGTGGACGGAATAGCTATGGAAGAAGAAGCTGAGCAAAGGCCATGAAAGGAGGAGACTGCCAGCCAGACACAGAGTGGCCACCCTAAACTTTTACAAGCCACTTTGCAGATACAGATAGATGGTGGCCTAAAGGAGTAAATTCACACCGGTGACAGAAAAGGTGGGATTCCTTCTTGCTCCCCACTCCGTCCTAGATAACAGAGGTGAGACTAGCTCCCACTCTCATTTACTACCCCCTTCTCATAGTCCCTGCTCTGTGAGAGTTCTGAGCCACATGCCCAATGAGTTACTTCATCACCTGGATTCAGGTGAACTGTGCTCCAGATCTACAAAACCCACAGAGCCTCCAGGATGGAATAAAACTACTAGGATACTTCATAATCAGCAACCCTACCCCAATCTCCACCACTCGTGTGTCAGTTTGTTATAATGTGGTGTTGGCTTGTGCACCAGAAGCTATACCAGCAGTTATTTTAAAAACTAGTAGGGTCATCCATAATGGACAGGTTTCAACTAAGCTTCCAAACTAAGCAAGACTAGGAAGAAGGAGAGATGGACTACTTCTGACTATTCAGTCACTGAAAACCTTATGAATAACAGTGGCACACTGTCAGGTAGTACCAGAATGTTGAATATTATGACATGATGAAGAGCACCAGAATTTCATCAGCTATAGTGCCAGAAGATGAGTCCCTCAAGTTGGAAGGCAATCAAAATACAACTAACTGGTGAAGAGCTGCTTCCTCAAACTACAGTTAACCTTGATGATGGGAATGGAGAAAAGCCTTTGGGACCTTCATTTGCTAATGGGCACAACTGAAAATGAAAAGAAACCACTATAAACATTCACTAATAACTGGAACATGGAATGTTAGAAGTATGAAACTAGGAAAATTGGAAATTGTCAAAAAATGAAATGGAACCAATAAACATTGATATCCTAAGCATTAGTGTACTAAAATGGACGGGTAGTGGCCATTTTGAACCTGACAATCACATGATTTACTATGTCAAAAATGACAAATTGAAGAGGAATGGGATTGGATTCATGATCAAAAAGAAAAGTTCAAGATCTGTCTTGAAGTGCAACGCTGTCTGTCATAGGATAATATCTATATGCCTACAAGGAAGATCAGTTAATACCACTATGATTCAAATTTATGTACCAACCACGAAAGCTGACAAAACTGAAGAACTGTACCAACTTCTACAGTCTGAAATTGATCAAATATGCAATCAAGATGTATTGATAATTACTGGTGATTGGAATGCAAAAGTTGGAAACAAAACAGAAGGTTCAGTAGTTTTGAAAATATGGCCTTTTTGACTACATTGACTACAACTGACTATATCTGTGGAAAGAGGCAGTAGAAAAGCTCCATATTATCAGCCAAAATAAGGTCAGGGGCCGACTATGGAACAGACCATCAATTGCTCATATGCAAGTTCCGGCTAAAGGTGAAGAACAGATTTGATACATTAGACACTAAAGACTAAAGACCAGAAGAGTTGTGGAATGGCATCAAGAACATCATACAAGAAGAAAGCAAAAGGTCATTAAGAAAACACTGACAGAGGTTCAAGCCAAGGATTCAGACGGAGACGTGGAACGAGGAATATCATTGCTGATGTCAGATGGATTTGGGCTGAAAGCAGAGAACACCAGAAAGATAATTTACCTGTGCTTCATTGACTACTATGAAAAGGCTTTCAAGGGTGTGGATCATGATAAGATATGGACAACATATGCAAGCTCAGGGTGAAGCTGAGGAAAATTAAAATAGGTCCACAAGAGACAAAATATAACCCTGAACATATCCCATTTGAATTCAGAAACCATCTCAAGAACAGATTTGTTGGTGCATTAGACACTCTGACCCAAGACCACAGAGTTGTAGGATGACATTAAGAAGATCATACCAGAAGAAAGCTAAAGGTCATTAAGGAAACAAGAAAGAAGGAAAAGACCAAAACAGATGTCAGAAGAGACTCTGACACTTGTTCATTAGAGATCCTAAAGCAAATGGAAAAAATTAGGAGGTAAAAGAGCTGAACAAAAAATTTCAAAGGGTAACTTGAGAAGACAAGGTCAAGTTTTAAAATGAAATGTACAAAGACCTAGAGTTAGAAAAGAAAAGAAAAGGAGAAAAACATACTCAGCATTTCTCAAGCTGAGGAAACTGAAGAAAAAATCCAAGCCTCGACTTGCAATTATTGAAGGATTCTTTGGGCAAAAACACTGAATGATGCAAAAAGCATCAAAACAACATGGAAGGAATACACAGTCACCGTAACAAAAAGAAATGGTCCATTTTTTAATCATTTCAAGCAGTAGCATATAATCAGAAGCCAATAATACTGAAGGTGTTAACAAAGGACAAAGTTCGGGAAATTGATGGAATACACATTAAAATCTTTCAACAATCTGGTGTAACTCTGGAAACTCACTCATCTATGCCAAGAAATTTGGAAGACTGCTACTTGCCCAACTGACTGGAAGAGATCCATACTTGTGCCCATTCCAAAGAGAAGTGACTCAAGAAAATGCACAAATGATTAGACAATAATACCATTAATTATAAGATACAGGTAAATTTTTGCTAAAGATAATTCAGAAACAGCTGCCACAGTACATTGACAGGGAGCTGCCAGAGGTTTAAGAGAGATTTAGACAAGGATGTGAAAAGAGAGATATTACTACTGTCAGGTGAATCTTGGCTGAAAGCAGAGAATACCAGAAAGATGTTTCTGTACTTTATTGACTATGCAAAGTTTCTCAACTGTGTGGATCATGACAAGTGACGGATAACATTGTGAAGAATAGATATTCCAGAAGACTTAATTCCTAATGAGGAACCTGTACACGGACCAAGAGGCAGTCACTTAAACTAAGAGGACACTGAGTGATTTAAAATGAGGAAAAGTGTGTGTGAGTGTTGTATTTTTTTCACCCTACTTATTCAATCTGTATGTTGTGCAAATAACCTGAAAAGCTGGATACTATGAAAAAGAACATGGCATTAGGATTGAATGACGATTCATTAACAACCTGCGATACACATACAACCTTGATTGCTGAAAGCAAAGAGAAGTCAAAATACTTACTGTGAAGATCAAAGACCACAGCCTTCAGTATGGGTTGCACCACAATGTAAAGAAAAAGAAATCCTCACCACTAGACCAATAAATAACATCAAGATTAATGGAGAAAATCTTGAAGTTGACAAAGACTTCATTTTGCTTGGATCCACTATCAACACTCACAGAAGTAGTAGTCAAGAGAGTAAACTATGTATTGCATTAGGCAAATCTACAGCACAAGAACTCTTTAAAGTGTTTAAGAGCAAAGATGCCAGTTCAATGACTAAGGTGAGCCTGATCTAACCCATGGTATTTTCAATAGCCTCCCATGTATGCAAAAGTTTGACAATGAGCTCACCCAAGATGGCGGCTCCTGGAGCAGCTGAGCGTTCCGGATTAGAAAGCAATAGATTTCTTGCTTCTGCCACAAATTCCACCAGCTGTGAGCCTTCCAACCTTCTAAGATACAGCAAATGTGTTCTTATTGGCCATGACTAGGGGGCCATGATTGCTTGGCTAATTGCCATCTGTTATCCTGAAATGGTGATGAAGCTTATTGTTATTAACTTTCCTCATCCAAATGTATTTACAGAATATATTTTACGACACCCTGCCCAGCTGTTCAAATCCAGCTATTACTACTTCTTCCAAATACCCTGGTTCCCAGAATTTATGTTCTCAATAAATGATTTCAAGGCTTTGAAACATCTCTTTACCAGTCACAGCACTGGCATCAGAAGAAAAGGATGTCAGTTAACAACAGAAGATCTTGAAGCTTACATTTATGTTTTTTCTCAGCCAGGAGCATTAAGTGGTCCGATTAACCATTACAGTAATATCTTCAGCTGCCTGCCTCTCAAACATCATATGGTGACCACTCCAACACTACTACTGTGGGGCGAGAGAGATGCATTTATGGAGGCTGAGATGGCTGAAGTCACAAAGGTTTATGTTAAAAACTATTTCAGGTTAACTATTTTGTCAGAAGCCAGTCATTGGCTTCAACAAGACCAACCTGACATAGTATACAAGTTGATATGGCCATTTCTAAAAGAAGAATCAAGAAAAAAAGATTGACTTTTCTATATCTTTTATGAGGGGTCTGCAATGATATTGCTAAATAATTTCTAACAATTGTTCATTAACTTCTTTATGCTTTATTAGGGAAAATGGTTTTAATATTCTTTGTCTTAACTAAATATACTGACAACATTTAAAAAAAAATTAAAATGGTTTAACTTTTCATTTTATTGTTTAAAAGTTCTTTTTACTATTTTTTAACCATTAAAAGATTCTATTATCAAAAAAAAAAAAAAAAAGTTTGACAATGAATAAGTAAAACCATAGAAAAATTAATGCATTTGAGTTATAGTGTTGAAATATAAATTGAAAGTAGCCTGGGCTCCCAGAGGAAAAAACAAATCTGTGTTGAAATAAATACAGCCAGATGCTCCTTTAATCACCTCTCATTCTTCTGACATACTATCAGGAGGGACCAGTCCCTGGAGATCGACATCATGCTTAGTAAAGTTGACGTTCAGTGAAAAAGAGGAAGAACCCCCACGAGATGGACTGACACAATGGCAACAGTAATGGGCTCAAGCGTAACAACGTCTGTCAGAATGGCGCGGAACCTGGCAGTGTTTTGTTCTGTTGTGCACAGGGTCACTATGAGTCAGAACAGACTTGATGGCACCTAATAATCTCCACTTTCATCTTTCTGCCTTCTTGTCTATTTCTCATTTCTACCCTCTTCTCCTTTTCTTGCTTAATTTTTCTTTACTACTTTCTAGTCTCTCTTTTCATCTTCCCTCTCTTTTTTTAAGTGTTTTTTTTTTCTTTTCCTTTTCTTTTCTCTTATTTTTCCCTTGCACTGCTCTATTTTCCTGTTCTTCTTTTCTCTTATTAGTTATTATATTGTCTTTTTATTATTGCTGCCTACTTTTACTTCTTTGTTCACATTTATTATATTCTGTTTTCTGTTGTTTGCTTGTTCTGTGTTTTCCTGTGTTTTTACTTGTTGCCCCTCCCGAGGGGAGACAGCAACCATACCGATAAAGATCAGTCACAACTATACCTCTACAGTTCCACCCACTGGATAAGAACCAATATCCATTCCTATACCACCTGATCAACTACAGGCATCAGCCAACACCTGCCAAACCTAACCTAAACTGAGCTGCACATACAATGAACAGAAAAAGGTGCAAATGCTTCCTTTCTCCAATCACACACACAAGGAAACAGTTGGCGATAGCCTAAGAACACAGCACCATAAAACAATTACTTAAATACAAATACAGCCATACAAAAATGTCTCAGAGACAAAGATGATTTTAGCTCATACGAAGAAATAAGAGAGAAGCTCAAATGACCAAGATGCAGGGCCAGAAACCGTTTCTGAGGAAGAAAAGGTAATGGAAGTACCTCAAAAGGAATTCAAAAGAATGATATTTTGATAACTTCAATGGACTGACATATAAGGAGAGCAAGAACACTTGAGAAGCAAAAAGTTAAGAATAATTTAGGAAAACACTACAAGAATAAACAGGCAAAACGTAAATTTTGAAAAAACACAAATCCTAGAATTTTTGTACCAAAAAAGGGTGAGTGGTTGATCTTACAGTCTCAGAGCAGAGGACACTGGGACCATCAAGTGAGAAGAGCGGGAGAGGAGTGTGGGACTCTACCCAGAGCGGTGACACCAGAGATGGATGCAGAGATGATGACATGGAGAGATGGAACAGCTGAGGACTCTAGACTCATGGAGGGAGAGGGGATGTGTGCTGGTGGCCAAGAGGCAGGCTTGCAGGGTGTACCCTTTGGCTGTTTGAATGACTGTATATTCCTGAGTGTTTTGGTGCACATCTCTGCCCCCACTCCTCCACAAAAAAAAAACACAGAGGGAATACAAGCAAATACTGTTGAATGAGAATGATCAAGCATGCAGAGGACTGTAATCATTGCAATGAAATAAATACGATTGTAATCATTGCAGTAAAACAAACACAATAGGATGAATGTAAAACTGATGTTCCCCTATGTAAACTATCACTCAATTCACAATAAAAACTTAAAAAAAAAAAACCTGCAAATAGGAATCCAGAAGATTAATACTAGGATTTCAGAAATGTACAATACATTGAAAGGACAAGGAAGTAGATTCAAAGTAATGG
Source organism: Chrysochloris asiatica (assembly GCF_000296735.1). Lineage (NCBI taxonomy): Eukaryota > Metazoa > Chordata > Mammalia > Afrosoricida > Chrysochloridae > Chrysochloris > Chrysochloris asiatica. Next base: position 16,652,779 of record NW_006408568.1, read on the forward strand.
ACCCCGAATTAGTAACCTTGAAGAAAAATATCTAAATACTAGTAAGCTATAAGCACAATCTACGAAAAAATTCAAAGAAAGCTTAAGGTTTACGTGGAACACCGTGAAGAGGAATAACTTACAGGTGATCAGAATTCAAGAACAGGAAGAGACAATAAAAAGCATGTAGAAAATTGCTGAAAGAAAACATTCTTAACATCATTGAAGAGTTGCTGAAAGAAAACTTTCCTAACATCATGGAAGACAAGAATATTAGCATTCAAGAAGCTAGATGAACCCCAAACAGGATAGACCCAAAAAAGAAAATCATGAAGACATACCATAATCAAACTTGCCAAAGCCAAAGACAAGGAAAACATCCTGAGTAGCTGAGGAAAAATGAAATTACTTTCAAAGGAGAACACAATAAGACTAGGTTCTGTTTTCTCAACAGAAACCAAGCAGGCAAGGCAATGAGATGACATATAGAAAATGCTGAAGGAATAAAAACTGCCAACCAAGAGTCATATACCCAGAAAAGCTATCCCTCTAATACAACTGTGAAATCAGGACATACTAAGATAAACAGAAATTACAGGAATTTACACTGAATGGAAATGGACTAAATGTGTAAGTCAAGAGAGAGAGTTGTTGCTGTTGTTGTTAAGTGCTGTCAAGTCAATTCTGACCCATAACGACCCTGTACAGGGTTTCCGAGGAGCAACTGGTGAGCCTGAACCACCAACCTTGCAGTTTAAACTGACTTTGCAGTCCAGCACATTAACTCACAGCACCACACCAGGACTCCAAGAGAGAGAGAGTTGCAGAATGGATACAAACTTTGGTATACACAATGGAATATTATGTAACATTGAAGAATAATGATATAATGATGAATCTGCAAAATATCTCATAACATGGATAAACCTGGAAGAAGTTTTTGTTGTTGTTATGTGCCTTCGAGTCAGTTCCGACCCATATCGGCCCTGAACAGGGCTTCTACAGAATGGCTGATTAGTCTGAACTGCCAACCTTGCAGCCAAATGCATATCCTCAGCACCACACCAGGACTCCTGGAGGACATTATGCTGAGCGAAATTAGTCACAAAAGGACAAATCTTGTATGAGACCACTTACTCCTGGTTTGGTGCTGCACGGGACTGTGAAGCACAAGGTCGGAAGTTCAAACTCACCAGGTGCTCCTTGGAAATCCTGTACAGGGTCACTATTTAACAGCAACAACACTGTTTAATAACAACAATACTGTTTAAAAAGTTAAGAAAAGGTTTTCTTGCTAAAAGAAACACTTTAGGATGGTTATCAGGGTAGGAGGGAAGGGAAAATTATTCACTGGGTAGAAGATACACATTATGCTTGGTAAAGTAGAGTAACAGCGAAAAAGAAGATCCCCAAGGAGGTGGACTGGCACAGTGGCAGCAGCAGTGAGGATGGTACAGGATTGGTAAGTGTTTCATTCTGCTGTACAAAGGGTCACTATGGGTTGGAACCGACTCAATGGCACCTAACAGCAACTAACAGAGAGCTGTTGTTGTTAAGTACTGTCACGTTGGTCCCGACTCACTGTGACCTTGCATAGGGTTTCTGAGGAGTGGCTGGGGGGTTTGAACTGCCAACCCTGTGGTTAGTAGTCCAGTGCTTACCCTATAGCACTACATCAGGACTCCAAGTGGGTGATGGGGAAGGCAATATACAAGAGGGAGGTTGGCAGAAGAAAGATGAAGGTCATGGGAGACACAGGGACGAGTGCAAGAGGGAAAGTGAATAGCAATAAATACTGTTAACTGATGGTACCTGGAAGGGACTGCAATCGTTGTGATGACATGAAGTGTATGATTTGTTGAATGTGGAGCTGAAGACCTATTCTGTAAGACTGCATGCAATTCACAATAAAAAGTTAAAAAAAAAAAAAAGAGTTAACAGTACTTTTCACTCTAGAAAGATCAAGGAAAATGAAGACAGAAAAAGTCATGAAGGATTCTTCAGTAGTCTGACGTAAACAGAAGTCAGAATGCACTGAACTGAGGAACGAAGAAGAGGTGGAAAAAAGACACTGAATGTAGTGAGGTTATGTCAGAACAATATTCTCCAAATGTAGCATTCAAAATGATTTTAGGTGAGTCATAGTAAATTTTTTTATTTTAATTTTTTACTTTTTTACACTGATGGTGCAAAATCAATGGAGAGAAAAAAACTGCTAATGTCTTCAGGCTAAATGGTAAGGGAGGAAGAGTGGCATATGTATGTTTATGTATCCCACAAATACATTGTTTGAAAGAGGGCATTTGCACTAGGGTAAACACAGGGAGGAAGCAGGAAAACTACTGTTACACGGAGGGAATTACAATCATTAGATGAAACAAAGTGTCTAATTTGTTGAATGTAAAACTGATGAACTTGTCTGTAAACCTTCCCTCAATTCACAATAATAATAATAATAATAATCCTGCTAGCGTCTTCACACAAATCAAAGTAGCAGTTCCAAACCGTACTGGTAAGCCAGTACATTCTTCACTGCCATGTACACATAATAAAAATCAATACTAGTTTAATCTACAATGTTTCTGAGGAAGCAGTGAAAACTATCACTTTTATTAATACACATCTTTCTGATATTCTGTCATGAAATAAGATTGATACATCAATCATTTCTGTAGCTGTACGATGTTTTTGAGGAAACACACACCTACCTGTACAACTGTTTAAGGTGTGAGCTGAACTACTTTTTTTCTCTAATCACCATTTTTATCTGAAAGAATGGCTGATATATATAAAGTACAGTTATTTTGACTTGAATATTTAGTAGATATTTTCTCACATCTGTCATATCAAGGAAAAGTAACTGACAGTATTTGTTCTTTGTATAATGATGAAAGCTGAGTTTTCAAGCAAAAACTAAAATTTGGGGGAAACTAACATCTGCCACTGTGTGTTCCCAATGCTTAAAGATGTTTATGATTAGATCAGTATTATTAATAAATGAACCGCATTTTAGGATATTTTAAAATACAATGTGTCACCATTTATTTAGAAGATCTGCTTAAGTCAGTGAATCCAAAATGAATGGCGCATGCTTGCATGATGCTACAAACAGAAAACAAAACGCTTGGAAAGAGTGGATGATAGCAGCAATAAAAACTAACAGCCAGTGTTAACTGAGCACTAAGCGCTGCCCTCGGCACTTTTAAATAATTAATTCTTTAAATATTCATATAAACTTTAGGTGAAAAAAGCATTATTAGAAAGAGGGTACAATGTCACACAGACTTTGGGAGAGCTCCCTAGTTTTAGGAGCCTAAATGGCAAGGAGAGAAAGAGAGCTTCAGCCTCTAGGTGCATGGACTGAGTAAGGCTGTGTGCCTGCAGGCAAGAGGCTGGCTTGCAGAATATGCCCTTAGAACATTTAAATGAATATATATGTTTTGTTTAGTTTTGTACATATACATCAAATATTTTTGCTTTGTTCATTTGTGAAATATAAGATGTAAAGGGAAGCAAGCCACAGGGTGGAAGTAGGATAACTGTTGTTACAGGGAAGGGATGGGAATCACTGAGATGAAACAAGGCTAGGATTTGTTGAATGTAAAGCTGATGATCTTGTCCATTAACCTTCCTTCAATTCACAATAAAAAGTAAAAAAAAAAAAAAAGTAGAGGAGCCTAGATTAAGCAGGTAAAGTAGAGCATCACTGGAAAAGAGGGAGGATGTGAGCAAGATGGATTGACAAAGCGGCTGCAACAATGGGCTCAAACATGGCAATGATTGTGAGGATGGTGCAGGGCCAGGCAACACTTTGTTTTGTTATAACACAGGGTGTCTTATGAGTTGGAACTGACTGGATAGCATGTAACAGTCTGACTGCAAAGGCTGCTCTTAACTATAACTCCTTTACTTTGTTTCAGAGTGGTAATTTAGTATTTTTCAAGTAGAAGGAAGAAAAGACTACACTGTGAAAAACACTTTTGAAATAATTTCATACTATAATAAACTGGTAAAAGAAGAGAACATTTGAATCCAGAGAAAATATAGTGAGTATGCTACATTCAAGAAATAAGAGAGCATCTTATATATAAATTAAGCATGTATTAAATGTCCAACTGAATAAAACTTACGATATAAGGATATATTTAAGTTACTTACTCTGAAAAATAATCCATAAATTGCTGAGGATTTTCTGAAGCCAGCAATAGTTGTCTCTGATGAGATTCCGACATACAATGACACTTAAAGCCATTCTACAAAAATGTAAAGATTATAGTTAAATTCTGATTTAGGTCATCATAATGAGCTCTAAATAGAATTTAAATCCTAAAAGCTGCTCTTTGGTGATAATTTTTTTTTTTTTTAAATAAGCAAATCACTATGTCCTCTAACTGTAAATACCCTGACAGTTTTGTTTTGTTTTATTTTTTACTTCTTATGGAGTTGAGCTTTGTAACAGTACTAATTAAAGAATAATCCTTAAGATTACAGAGACAGCAAAATCCTGCTTCAAGAAACAAACATTAGTAAGAAACATTATTGGGCATAACAGTAGAAGAATGCATTTAATGTTTTTTACTTTATTTAACAACTTCCCATTGAGAACATACTTACTTCATAGAGAGTGTGGTGCACACTCCTAGGAGAACTACAAAGAAGTAAAATGTGCCATTCATGAACCCCTATATAGAAGCGATTTCACTCAGTTTCCTCTGCTTCACTTCAGTTTTCAAAGTGCACAGTTGCACACTACATAAACCTCATAGTAAACACAAAACATTTGTATCTTCTTCAGATGGTTTTATTTAAAAAAAACAAAAGCTCTAACTTAGCATCATCTGCTTAATATTTGAACCTCATTGTCAATTAGCAAGATTTCCTAGGTGGAAAATGTGAATTGTGATACCAATGGTGTGGCGCTGTGGATTCATGCGCCGAACTGTATAGTCGTTTGAACTGCAAGGTCGGTGGTTCAAGATCACCAACTGCTCCTGAGAAACCCTACACAGGATCACTATGGGTCAGAATGACTCTCGACGGTACTAAACAACACACAACAGCTAACTTAAAGGTTGGTGGCTTGAACTCAGCAAAGCCGCAGAAGAAACGCCTGGAGGCTTCCGTAGCCGAGAAAAGCCATGGGGGACTGAACAGAGGGGCTGGGCACGAGATATTAAAAAAGCAGCAGACTTTTTGGCTAAATTTAATGAGAAGGCGAAATCTAGGATGACTGTACTGATTTCTAGCTTGATTAAGTGGGACTATGTTAGTGCTTGTTAATTGAAAGGGGGACTATAGATGAAGAGGCATATTTTTCATTTATATCACTAGTGAAAACCAAAGCCAAACCCACTGACACTGAATCAATTGCAACTTACAGCAACACGACGGTGGTGGTTATGTGCCATGGAGTTGGTTCCAACCTGTACAGTGTTTCTGAGGCTGTAAATCTTAGGGGAGAGTAAAACTGCCTCACAGGGTTTCCAATGCTGTCAATCTTTACAGAAGTAGACTGTCACATTTTTCTCCCAAATAGCAGCTGGTGGGTTTGAACTGCTAACCTTTCAATTAGCAAGCCAAGAACTTTAACCACTGTGTCACCAGGGCTCCTACTGCTACTGAAGAAATCAAAAACAAAACCCATTGCATTGAGTTGATTCTGATTCATGCCAACCTCCTGTGTAACACAGTAGAACTGCTCTAAAACATGATTTCAACATTGTATCTTGCTTAGAGCGGTTTCCAAATCTTTAGTCATCCAAAATAGTCCTTGTGGTTGTTACATACCATAGAGTCAGTTACAACTCACAGCAACCCTGTATAGGGTTTCCAAGGAGAACAACTGGTGAGTTTGAACTAACAACTTTGTGATTAAAACCAGCCATATAGTCCGGTGCTTATCCTACAGCACCACTCCAGGGGCTCCAAAATAGCTCTGGTGGTGGTGTGCTGTGGAGTCGGTTCCAAGTCATAGCCACCCTGCGTTTCAGGGTTGTAAATCTTTACAAGAGCAGAAAGCCTCATCTTTCTCCCACGATTCAAACTGCTGGCCTGAAGGTTAGCAGCCTGACTCGTAACCACTACGCTATCAGGCCTAGTTAATAGAAAAAGCTCATTTCTAAAAAGGAATGCTAGAGAGTAACGAATATACAAAGAATAATGGAGGCAGAAAAATAAACACTTCCTTCTGCTGTGCGGTAGGATCGCTATGAGTAGGTACCGATTCCACAGCACCTAACAACAACTATGAAATACGTGAATCAGATAAGGATGCTAAAACAAACAGGCGAAAAGTTGATGTGCAGATAGATATATTGGCATGATTCCACTAATACTCTCACATGGGAGAAAGCATTACTTTTATAACATTAAAGGCTATCATCTTATTAATGTCAATTTTACACAGTATTATGAACTTCTTTATAGGATACAATATGAAATACACAGGACCATCTATGACGTATTCTCCCCACAAATGTTAATCCTGAATCTAGCCAAGCCATTAGATACAAGCTCCAATTGAAAGAAACAAAGAGTTAAGAGGCACAGTGGGTGAAGTACTGGGCAGGTAACTGAAACATCCATGGTGAGAAACCACTAGCCACCCCTCAGGAGAAAGATGAGGCTGTCTGCTACTGCAAAGATTTACAGTCTCTGAAACCCTATGGGACAGTTCACTGGCAGTTGGAATCAACTCCATGGCAGTGGGTTCTTCCACAAGAGTTAGAGAAAGAAGCCAAAATCCAGCCTCAAGGAAGCATTTCAACATAGAAAATGAGAATGCTTCAGAGCAATTAATCAGTCAATGTCAAGCAAACTAGTCAATATCACAGGAAATTAAAAAGTGTGGGTGTGTGTGTGAAGAAGTAAGTGCTATGCTCTGTATTTAAAGAGAATTAAAGTCCTAAAAAAATCAATTCATGACTTTTGATTGGCTATTAGTTATTTGTTTCGGGGAAGGGATAAAATAACAGCTTTTAAAACATTTGTGGGTTAACTGCAGAAACGTAAACATAAAGCATTTTTTAGTTATAATTTCTTAAACATGATGATATATTGTGGTTATGTATAAAAACATAATCAAATATTTATGTGGGTTAACTGCAGAAACGTAAACATAAAGCATTTTTTAGTTATAATTTCTTAAACGTGATGATATAGTGTGGTTATATATAAAAACATAATCAAATATTTAGACGTGAAATGTCCTGATATTTGTAATACACTGAAAAAGGAAATATGAGAAAATATTTTAAACCTGGGTCATGGATATATGGATGGATGTTCATTACATTAGTTTCTGTGACTTTAATTTTGTGGAAAACTAATTTTGATTTAAATAGAAAAAAAAAAAGAGAGAAATAAAAAGGAACCCTGGTGGCGCTGTGAGTTAGGAACTAGGCTGCTAGCCAAGGTCTGCATTTCAAAGCCACCAAGCTGCTCCTACCTGTTTGCGCAAAAATATTTGCGGTCTCAGAAACTCTACTTTGTCCTATAGGGTGGGTTTGGTTTATTTGTTTGCTTGTTTGTCTTGCTTAATGAGAAATAAAGAATAAACAGGCTAGAATCACACAGCTAGTAAAGGGCGCAGCTAGACTAAAATTCTGACAGTCTGACTCCGTAGTTCATAACCCTAATCACAATATTATTCTGAGTTTGACACACTGTACATGCTCAGTGTGTCATGCTTATTAATAATGCTTATTAACAGACGACTGCTAAATAAGTAGAATGAATAAACAAATAATGTGGAAGAGCTTATTCCTTTTTCATCTGATCCCCAAAAGAGGTATGATTCCCACGTAGTCTGTTCCTCTTCCAAGCAGCATTAAGACAGAATTGTTATTGTCATTATAGTTATTGCCGGTGCGCCGGTACGCTCCGGTTTTCCAATAGCTTGAGTAAGATAATTTCCTCGAGAGCTGCAAAATCTTTCCTAGCCCCTCGTTCTTGTGCCAAGACAGGATGCGGGCACTGGGGAGATGAGCCATCCCAGGCTCCCTTACCTCATCCCGGCACTGCTTCTGGCACATCTGGCAATACCAGCGAAGCTTCTGAAGCCCCTTGGATTTAATCCTGTTGGCGATAGCCTTGGGGGTAAGAAAATCGGACTTCCCCATCGCTGCGACGGTGTGGACAACTTTTGAAGTCCAGCTCCAGTCAACCGGAAGCGGAAAGGGCTGGCGGGAGTGGGCGGGACAAATACCGAAGGTAGGTGAGTGACAGATGGAGGTGGACAGTTACAAGGCTGGCTCCCAACGCTCGCGAGTTTTCCATCTCTCAGGCGAGAGGAAGCGAGACTAAAGGAGAAAGGCGGAGGAGAGGCAATCGGAAAGCTTCTGCGCAAGCGTGCTGAGGCCTGTCTGACCGACCTTCAGCGAGGCCGGCTTCACCATGTTCTCTCGGGCAAACCTCGTTGGGGTCTCCGCCTGGGTTCTGCAGCCGCAATGGTATGACAGCTTGCGGTAGGGACGGGAGAACTGGGAGGGTTGGAAGAGTTCGGTCCGATTGAAAGGAGAAGGGAATGAGGTGGCATGTAGGGCAGATCAGGAGTCTCGGGTTGATCTAGGCCCCTGACCCAGCAGAAGCCCTAGAAAGTTTGGGCTGCGGGAAGCGCCTTAGAACTGGGACGGGGGCCTCCGAGAGGCTGGAGACTGCAAGTCGGTGCAAGGTCACGCCACGTCTCCTGAGACTTGATGGGGCGGGGTGAGAAACAAGAGAAGTGGTAATCTTGAACATCGGGATTGAGACTTTTAATTTCAGTACGTTTTTTAATTCATTCATCTAATAAATACTTATTGAGTGTCTGTTACGTGCCAGATAACTGTTACTGTGGCATCCTTAACTGGGCCCACAACGTGGGGGTGGAGGAAACCTAAGAAAAAGTCTAGGGAAAGGTTGCGCTGTATGTCCTTGACGCCTTTTGAAAACTCTCCTATGCTGGGCAAAGTTTGAAATGCGCCAGTGCTGAGCAGAGTAAACCTCATCGAGTTTGAGTCATCCAGGACGTTTGTTAAGCACTTGCAATTTAGCAGGATCCTTGATGTGCACTGGAGAAACGAAGGTGAATTTTTTTTTAATTAAAATACCCTCATGGACTGAAGGCAATTTTGGTGCAGAAGGGACTTTAAAGATCTGTGGGTTACTGGGAGAAGGAAAAGAGACACTTCATACTATCATGAAACCGTTATGCTGAAGTAGTAGCTCTGCAAGGTCATGAAATTGTCCCAAAGTCCTGAGGGAGGACATAGGGGGCATCTGCTAACTGCCTTGCAGGTGAAGGGTGCTACAAGTTTTAAGAATTTGAAAGATTGGTTCCCGAAAAGAAAGTTTAGGAATAGGTAGATAAAACTTATTTTGGGGGTGGATTTTTTTTTTTTTTTTTTTTAATTCTGACAGTGTAGAAGAATCTCTGACATATGCTAAGGGAGCTATTGCTTATTGGTTGTGTCTTAGGAATTGTTGTACAGTATGGGAAATTTCAAACTCACGAGCTGCTCCTTGGAAACCTTAAACAGGGGCCCTATGACTCCGAACCGACTCTAGGGCACTTTACAACAACTACATTAAATTAAATTTTTGTCTCCTAACAATGTGAGTCCTGGTGTGGCGATGTGGATTAATGCGCTTGCCTGCATAGATACATTTTTCAGTAAGCAAAGAATTTATAACTAAGATTTTCACAGAAATAAAGTAACTAATCTAAAGTGTAATAACTACAAAACGTTGGTATACTTACCTTGGAAATACAATAAGTCACTAGTTCTTAGTTGTCTAGGTGGTACTATTTGTTTATCTCAGCACTTGGTATCAAGCTTGCACTATGGTAAGTGCTAAGATGTAATGGCAGACAGTTAAGGTCTCACTGAGGTTCGTGGTACTTGAGAGCACAGTGTCTGGCACACAGTTGTTGTTGTTGTTGTTAAGTGCCGTCGAGTCGGTTCCGACCCATAGCGACCCTGTACAGGGTTTCCGAGGCACACAGTAGTACTCAACAAACATAAATTTTTCACAACCTCATCTTGCTGTGCATTAATATTATCTGCCACAGAATTTAAGTATCTTTTAAAATAAATTAGAGTGCTGGTTGGAGTGCCGGTATGGTGACATAGAATAAGCATTGGACTGCTTATTGCAAGTTCGACAGTTCAAGCCCACCAGCCGCTGCTCGAAAATCCTATATAGGGTCTCATTGAATCGGAACCAACTCAGGTTGCATTTAACAACAATCTGAGACAACTTCTGCTAGGACTATAATTGGAACCTCAATCCACATATAAAGATCATATGTCTTGACCTTAATCCTTTGGAATGGTGGTTTTAAATCACAACTTTGTTTTTAATTCACAACATTAGTGCTCCACTATGCTAATACCTTAATCTCTCTGTTCTTATAATTCCATTATTCTTGGTACCTAACGTCTTTCTTGCCTCTACTCCCCTTTCTGCCCATTAATACTGTTTTTTAACTTTAAAAATTAAAACAAGTTTAATGTTTTCAGAATTGAGTTGGTAGGGGACAGTGAGGAACTTTTTGCCTTTACAGAATCACGAAGAGGCATTTCCTCAGTTTTGTTTGATCATGGAATGCTTTTAAAAGTACAATTATTTATTGTTAAACTTATAACTTGTTAAGTGTTGAATCTGTTCTAACTCATAGCAACCCTGTTCAGGTTTTCCAAGAAGCCACTGGTAGTTTGAACTGCCAACCTCTGGTTTAAGTTGACCTTGTTGTCCAGTACTTTATCCCACAGAACTCCACTAAGTTAATTAATTTAAAGTTACGCGTAATTAAAATCATGACGGAATTATTTTAGTAATTGCTTTGGGATACCAGCGATATACCGTAATTTTTTGGAAATTAAATCCATTGATAAAATAGATATTGCGAGGTAGCATTTAAGAAATAGGAAGAAGAATTTTGAGAAAAGAACCCCTGACTTAACTGTTTTCAAATCTGGGGGGAAAAAAAAAAATTCTATTTCTTTGATTCAATAGTCTAAAAATTGCATCGTTTTATAATAGGATACCAAAGACCATAAGGTGAGCAATGCATATGATTCTCCATCCACTTTGTGTGATACATTTCAAGCTTCTCAAATAATTTCCAAAAGATGTCTTAGTAAACTATTCCAGAACATACAACATATTTAGAATTTATCTTCTCATTTGCAAAAACTGGTCTCCTTAAAGAGAGTTCATTCATTTCATGGCTATTCTGCAGGCAAATTATATCTAAAAAACAAAGTTATGTAGCATGTTGTTGTTGTTAAGTGCCATCAGAACGCGTCATCTTTCTCCCGCAGAGTGGCTGGTAGCTTCGAACTGCTGACGTTAAGGTTCGCAGCCCGATTCATACCACTAGGCTACCAGAGCTCCTTGAGGCATAGGCAGACATATTTAAGCTAAAGGAAGTCTCATCATGTGAGAGTTTCAAAACAAATTGTTGTTGTTATGTGCAGTGGAGTAGGTTCCTACTCATAGTGACCCTGTACAAGGTTTTCGAGGCTGTAAATCTTTACGGGAGCAGAAAGCATCCTCTTTCTCCTGCGGGACAGCTGGTAGTTTCCAACTGCTGACCTTGCGGCTCACAGCCCAATTCATAACCACTACGCTACCAGAGCTCCTTTTCAGAACAAATTAGGGCATGTGTATATCACAAAGCATTACAAAAGATGCTATCTCTTCAAATCTCTCACCTGTCATACCTCTAAAAACAGCTTTGTATATTCATCTAAACATGGCATGCAACTCTTAATTTGTTCCATATGATATTCTCTGACTAGAAATTTGTGTCAGTTAAGCTGGAGTCTGCCTAATACCATTAAGTCATAAGGTCACTTCTTACAGTGCATGTTAAGTGCCTTTGAGTAGATTCTGGCCCATAGTGACCCTGTATAGGCTTTCCGGGGAGCTACTGGTGAGCTTGAACCACCGACCTTTCAATTCAAACTTACTTTGCAGTCCAGTGCATTAACCCACAGTGCCACACCAGGATTCCATTTTCTAGTCCTAGTCATATTAACTTTCAGTTTAAAAAATAAAACCAGCTGCCATCCAATTCATGGTAACCCCAGGTGTATCAGAGCAGAGCTGTGTTTCAAGAGGTTTTCAGTGACTGATTTCTTGGCAGTAGATCGCCAACCCTTTCTTCCGGGATGCCTCTGGGTGAACTTGCACTACCAACCTCTCAGTGAATAGCAGAGTGTGTTAAGTGTTTGTGCCACCCAGGGATTGTAGTTTAACATTACATTTAGGGCTCTTCCATGTCTTTTCATAGCCTGGTAGCTTCTCATTTTTTATTGTTGAGAGTCCTGGTGTGGTGTTATGGGTTAATGTCCTGGACTGCAAAGTCAGTTTGAACCATGCAGTCGGCAGTTCAAGCTTACCAGCCATATTAGGAAACCCTATAGAGGGTCGCTATGAGTCGGAACTGACTTGATGGCCCTTAACAACAACAAACAACAATACTTCATTATATAGATATGCTGCTGCTTGCTTCAAAGTTGCTTTTGACTCCTAGCCACCCACTATAGGGTTTCTGAGGCTATGAACATTTGCGGGAGCAGAAAGTCTCATCTTTCTCCTGCGAGCATCCGGGGATTCCGTGTGCTGACTTTGTAGAAGACTTATATCCCCAAATTTCACCGCCATTTAGTGGACTCTAATTCAGAGCGACCCTGTATAGAATTTCCAAGTCTGTAAATCTTTACAGAAGCAGAAAGACTCTTTTCTCCTTCAGAATGGTTCGTGGGTTTGAACTGCCAACCTTGTGGTTAGTAGTAACATTGAATTTGGGTCGTATCAGTCCTCCAACTTTGTTTTTCAGTATCATGTTGGCTATTCTGTGCCATATGTTTTAGATAAGTTTGTCAATATCAATGCAGTAATTTGTTGGGATTTTGATTGAAACTGTTGAATCTACAGATCCAGTTGAGAAAAATTGACATCTTAACAATTCTTATTCATAAATATAGAAAATCTTTTTATTTATCCTTTGATTTCTTTCATCTCAGTTTTATATTTGAAATTCTAGTTGTTCGCTGCTGATAAATAGAAATACAGTTGACATTTGACTATCAACACTGTATCCTGTAATCTTGCTATAATTATATACTGGATCTGGAAGTTTTGTAACTTCTTTGGGATTTTGTCTGCCATAGCACAGAGTTTTATTTCCTCCTTTGCAATCTGTGTGCTTTTACTATTTCTTTCTCTTGACTTATTGAATAATTTTGTTAAAAGCATCCTCATCTTATTCCCAGTCATCCCTTTTCTTACCATTAAATATGTTGCAATCAATCCAGGTATAGCTGACTTCCAGAGAAGAGACCAACAGAGGAGTCAAAAATTAGCTGTACTTTTTTTGTACATACTCTTTCTGAGGTTGAGGATGTTGCCCTCTATTCATAGTTTGCTGAGAGTTTTTATCATGAATGGATGTTAGATTTCTGTTACACTGCTTCTTCTGCATCTGTTGATGTGATCCTATGGTTATTTTGTGGGGGTTTTGCTGCTCTCTTAAAGATTATTGTTGTTAAGTGCCATTGAGTCGGTTCAACTCATAGCAACCCTATATAGCATTTCTGAGATGTGACTGGTGAACTTGAACCACTGACCTTGTGGTTCAAACCGACCACGCTGTCCAGTGCATAACCCACAGCATCACACTAGGACTCCTAGAAAACCCATGGGGGCAGTTAGTTCTACTCTGTCACATGGCGTTGCTGTGAGTTGAAAAGTGACTCAATGACACCTAACAATTGACTCTTGAATGTTGAACTAGCCTTGCATAGCTGGGATAAATCCCACTTGATTGTATTATACAATTCTTCTACATTGTTGAATTTAATTTATTAGCATTGGTTGAGAAATTTTGCATCTGTATTGCAAAAATCCTGAAGAGGATACTGGTCTGCAGTATCCCATTCTCTATCTGATTTTGTCATCAGAGTAATCATGGGCTCAGAGAATTACGAAGTGTACCCTCTGCTTCTGAGACTAGAGGATTGGTATCATTTCTTAAATGTTAGGTAGAATTTACTAGTGAAATCATTTGGGCCTGATATGTTCTTTTTTGAAAAGTTATTAATTGTTGGTTTTGTGTCTTTAACTATTATGGATTGTGATGGATTGAATTGGGTCCCCCACCCAAAAAATATGTGTTGTAAATCCTAACTTCTATGTTTGTGATTATAATCCCATTTGGGAATGGGTAGTCTTTGTTAATGACACAGGATTAGTGTGGAGTATGTCTTGAGTCTATCTCTTTTGAGATACAAAAGAAGTTAAACAAAGGAGAAAAGTAGAGATGAGGTAAAAGAAGTGTCAAACCAGATGGAAATCTCTAAGGAAGCAGAGAAGAGACAAGGACCTTCCTTCAGAGCTGACAGGGAAAGTGTTCTCTTAGAGCCAGTGCTCTGAATTCAGACTTCCGGACTCCCAAACTGATAAAATACATTTCTGTTTGTTAAATTCATCCACTGTGATATTTCTGTTATAGCAGCACTAGATAACTAAGACGAGTAACTTCCAACTGTGTAAGTTTTGGTAGTTTATATTTTTCAAGGAATTGCCCATTTCATTTAAGTTAACAAGTTTGGAGGCATAGAGATACTCCATTTAATTTCCATAGGATCTATAGTGATGGTCCATTTTTCATTTCTGATTATTAGTCATTTATGCCTTCTCTTTTTTTCCTAGTTACTGATCATTTCAAAGAACCAACTTTTGGCTTCATTAATTGCCCCATTAACTTTCTGTTTTTAATCTTACAGGTATCTGTTCAATTTTTGTTGTTTCTTAAGCTTCATCTAGGCTTAACATTGCTCTTGTTTTGTTGTAAATTTAACTTTTTTGGTTTCTTTTGAGACATTTTTGACCCATGTGTTATTTAGAGGTGTATTTTTTAATATCCAAGTATTTTGGATTTTTCATCTATCTTTGTTCATTGATTTCTAATTTAATTGCATTGTGGCCTAAGACCATATTTTGTATGATTTCTATACTTTTAAATTGTTAAGCAGTGTTTCATGGCACAGATTATAGTCTTGGTGAATATTATGGAACTTTGTTGTTGTTGTTAAGTGCCATCGAGTCGGGTCCGACCCATAGCGACCCTGTACAGGGTTTCCGAGGGTGTAAATCTTTACGGGAGTAGAAAGCCTCATCTTTCTCCCGCGGAGTGGCTGGTAGTTTCGAACGGCTGACCTTAAGGTTCACAGCCCAATTCGTAACCACTACGCTACCAGAGCTCCTTTATTATGGAACTTTAGAAGACTGTATATTTTGCTGTTATAGAAATATCCTATAAATGCCAAATAGATTCGGTTGATGGATGGTACTGTTTACGTTCCTTACTGATTTTCTGTCTACTAGATCTACCAATTACTGGTAATCTAACCTACTGCCCTTAAGTTGATTCAGGCTCCTAGTCACCCTGTAGGATAGAATAGAACTGCTCCTTAGGGTTTCTGAGACTGTAAATCTTTTTGGAAGCAGCCAGCCTCTTCTTTTCTTCTAGTGGGTTTGAACCACCAACCTTGCAATTAGCTGCCCAACACTTCTGGTTACTGACACAGTGGGCTGTTAAACTCTTCTATTTTAAAAGTGGGTTTGTTTCACCTTGTAACTCTATTTTTCACTGCATGTATTATGAATTAAATTGAAATCTACTGCCATCAAGTCAATTCCGGCTTATAGTGACCCTATGTAGGATTTTTGAGGCTATAAATCTTTATAGGTGCAGACAGCCTCATCTTTCTTTTACAGAGTGGCTAATGGGTTTGATATGCTGACCTTGTAGTTAGCAGTCTAGTGCTTATCTTATAGTGTTCCATAGGGTTGTGTATATACTATTGATTGTTATATTTTCTTGGAAAATTGACCTTTTTTCATTATAGCCCTTTTTGTCGCTGATAATTTCTCTTCTACAGTCCATTTGTTGGAAATTAATATAGTGGCAGTGTTTCATTCTGCTGTGCATAGAGTCGCTATGAGTTGGTACCAACTCAATGGCACCTAACAACAACAGTACCAGCTTTCTTTTGATTAGTGTTAGCATAGTGTATCTTTCTTCATCTCTATTTGCATCAATTGACCGTAGAAGAATGATGCTTTTGAGTTATGGTGTTGGAGGAGAATATTGAAAGTGCCATGGGCTGCCAAAAGAACTAATAGGTCCATTTTGGAAGAAGTGTAGCCAGAGTGCTCCTTGGAGGCCAAGATGGCTAAACTTCGTCTCTCATACTTCGGACATATCGTCAAGAGGGACCAGTCTCTGGAGAAAGATATCATGTTTGGTAAGTTGGAGGGTCAGAGAAAAAGAGGAAGACCCCTAACGAGATGGATTGACCAAGTGGCAGCATGGATGGGCTTTCAAGCATGGCAACAGTAGTGAGGTTGGCCCAGGATTGGGCAGTGTTTCTTTCTGCTGTGCATAACCCATAGTGTTGGGTCGGTACCGACTCGACAGCACTTAACAACAACTCTGTTAACTATCTGACCCAGGGAGGCATTTGAATTTTTCATTATATAGGTTTTACATTTATTATAATATCTTTTCTTTCCATTTTCTTCTTTTTCTTAGCCTCAAACTTCATCCTACAACAGACTTCTCTTGACCTTTACTTTCAGGATACTACTTGTTACCTGCCTCCATCCTTCCACCTCAAGCACTTTAGAATGCCACTTTGATTTTACGATCTGTGCACAGTTATTACTCATTTCACTAAAACACTGTTTGGTTGACAAGTTTCTTCTAATTCTGCCTATAGTTGGTTTGGTTTTTTTTCATTTTGATTGGGTTTTTGGAGGGAGAGGAGGAGTAGCATCAACTACTCTGTATATCTATAGCCTCTCCAATCCCAAAATCTCTGTTGTTTCCCAGACGTTGACATTTCCATCTGGTAGTCTTCTTAACTATGTCATATCCAAAATTCATTGTCTCCAAGGAAACCATCCCCACCCAGGTCTTCTCTCAGTGTCATTCTGATCATTAAATTACAAATCTTTGGATTATCCTTATTGGATTCTTCCTCACTCTTAAGAGCTTGCTCCCAAATCTAGCCTTCTATTACTTTGCCAACATCTTATTCAGGTTTTTAACCTCTCTTATCATTAATCTTGCAACTTTATTATTTGCTTTTCACTGCCATTGTTGTTGAGAAGTACCATTGAGTCAGTTCTGACCCATGGCAACCCTGTATAGAGTTTTCAACAAGTAATTGGTGGACTTGAACCACCAACCTTATGGTTCAAAACAACTGTGCAGTTCGGCACATTAACCGAAAACCAGCCAGATTTGTGGGGGGCTCTATAAACATGCATTGTGTCCTACTTTGTTGTTGTTGTTATGTGCCGTGGAGTCGGAACCGACTCATAGCGACCCTGTACAGGGTTTCCGAGGGTGTAAATCTTTACGGGAGTAGAAAGCCTCATCTTTCTCCCGCGGAGCAGCTGCTAGTTTCGAACTGCTGACCTTGCGGTTCACAGCCCGAGTCGTAACCACTACGCTACCAGAGCTCCTTTGTTGTGTCCTACTACTAAGAAGAAAAAAAAATTAAACTTATTATTAATTCCAGCCTTTTCTCCAGCCTCATCTTCTACCATTTCTCACTGTTATATCATTCAAAAGATCTAATTTCCAGAACGCCCTTATTAGGTCCTTATTTATGCACTAGTTTGCATATTCTTCAATTCTCCCCGGAAACTTTCTTTGCTTTGTGTGAATTTGAGAGCCAAAAGATAATTTAACTATGTTAAATACATACTGACTTATCCACCAGAAAGCAGCTCTGCTACCGTAGTGGTTACGAATTGGGCTGCTAACCTCAGCGTCAGCAGTTTGAAACTACCAGCTATTTTTCAGGAGAAAGATGAGGCTTTCTACTCCCATAAAGATTTACAACCTCGGAAACCACCCTGTACAGAGTCGCTATGAGTCAGAACTGACTCCCCGGCACATAACCACCACTACCACCAATCCACTAGACCTCATTTATAAAGTCTGAGACCTTAGAAAAGAAGGTTATTTTTCTGTTGTTATTTTATATATTGTTATTTTATATAGTTTATATAAACCTATGTGAAAATAACAATAGAAAAAGAAAAGTGAATTATTTAAATCCCATGAGTCATACATATTTTTCTGAGTAGTCAACCTGCTAGTAGTATTTTAGTTATGTCAAGATTTCAGAGCTTAAAAAAGTCAAATAATTTTGACTCTTAGGTATAAATACTATCTGTCTCATGTTAACTTTGAAGAGTACAGAAAAATATTTAATGTAAATGTTATGTATTTATTTTATATTGTAAGCTCCTTGTGGTTAGAGACCATATTTTATTCACCAAGGACTATAGTAGCTGCTGACTAAATGTTTAATTGACTTGAAAAGTTAAACATTGTTTCAAACAAACTACATTCACTTCTAAAGTTTTCCATATAGTCATGTTAGAATGTATAATCGACAGTAAATTGAGGAAGTCAAGTAATGCTTTTTAGAGGTGATTGACCTTGATTCTAAGTATAGATGCATAGCCTAGCCAGGACAAGGACTTCACTGCCATAGAAATAATAATGGCAAGGAGGTATAAATAGGTCATGTGTGAATGCATTGTGGCATTAATGGTAAGTGTGTGTTATATAGGTATAATAAAGCAAGGCTTTTAATACAGGGTTTGGTATCAATATTAAGGAATTAAAGTTTATAAGACATTTGTATATATTAATATATTGTTAAGTACCATCAAGTGGGTTCTGACTCATAGAGACCCTGTGTAGGGTTTCCGAGGAGCAGCTCGTGGTAGCAGTCTAGTGCTTATACTACATTGCTGCACCAGAAGTCTATACTTGTAAATATTTAGAGTGCTCTATTTGATAGGTTATTTCTGTGGGGCATTTGTTAAACATATTAGCTTGGAAATTTTTCTTACATAGTGGAGCTGTTATTCAAAATCACTGAAATATTCTTATAATCTTTATTCTTAGGACCCAAGTTCGAAATATGGCAACTTTGAAAGATAGTAAGTACTTTATTTGTTTTGATATGTTTATTAAAGGACAAGACAAACTAAGTAATACTTGTAAAGATACAGCTTTAACCCATTATATATTTGATCAAAATTGATCAAATGAATCCATGTTATATGTGTGAAACATTGGACCTATTTGGAAGAAAAACAGTACGAAGTGACACATGAAAAACTTTTGGTGTGATTTTACTGTCTGTAAAATGGTAATAACATAATTAGAAAATGTAATGCTATTTGTCCTTATATGAAAGTAGTGTTGTGGAATATATTGATAAAGGCCATTTTTAATATCTTTTAATGTTTTAAATGTATAATGTGGTTATTTAATGTTGCCACTTTGCTTTGTCCTAAGTAGCAATTAGATTTGATTTCCTTTATTAGTCTTGCACTAATTCTAACATCAAGCTTAGTTCAGCATCATTCATTCACTGTGTATCAATGTTCAAACTGCTATTATTCATTTTACCTTGCACATTAGAAAGATATTTCAATAAATTCTGAAGTGAAACTATCCTACAATTCCTTTACTTTAACAAAGCACTTATGTTTTTCAGTTACCAGGCGACTGAAGTCAATCAAAAACATTCAGAAAATTACCAAGTCTATGAAAATGGTAGCAGCAGCAAAATATGCCCGAGCTGAGAGGGAGTTGAAACCGGCTCGAGTGTATGGAGTAGGATCTCTGGGTAAGAGTGTATTTCACAAATTAAAAAGAAGTTTGAACAGAAAGCTCAATGACTTTATTATTAAGTGCTTACACTGATGGTGGTGAGTAGTGGTTATGTGCTATGCAGTCAGTTCTGACTCATAGCAACCCTGCACAGGGTTTCCGAGACTGTAAATCTTTACAGGAGCAGAAATCCATATCTTTCTTCTGTGCAACAGCTGGTAGTTTTGAACTGCTGACCTTAGGGTTAGCAGCCCTACTCATAACCACTACGCTACCAGAGCTCCTTGCTTACAATGATACCAGGCCTATTTTGAGTACTTCACATACATTTCATTTTCACAACATCCCTATGAAGTAGTAATTATTTTTATAGTCACTGCTTTACAAATGAGAAGAACTAAAACCAGCTGCTCCGTGGGAGAAAGATGAGGCGTTCTGCTCCCGTAAAGATTAACAGCCTCGGAAACCCTGTGCAGGGTCACTATGAGTCGGAATCAACTCCACAGCACATAACAACAACAACAAAACACTGTGAAGTTAAATAACTTGCTCCAGGGCCGCCTATGTTATTGTTGTTAGATGTTGTGAAGTCAGCTTCCGCTCGTAGTGACCCTGTGTATAACAGAATGAAACACTGCCCAGTCTTGCTCTGTCTTCACAGTTGTTATGTTTGAGCCTATTGTTGGAGCCACAGTGTTAGTCCATCTTGTTAAGTGTCTTCCTCTTTATCGCTTACCCTTTACTAAGCATAATGTCCTTTACGAAGGACTGGTCCCTCCTGATGTATCCAAGATGAAGCCTCACCATTCTCTCTTCCAAGGAGCATATTGACTGTACTTCTTCCAAGACAGATTTGTTATTTTGGCAGTCCATAGTACTTTCAGTATTCTTCACCAACTCTGGTCTTCCTTAGTCGTTGTCCAGTATTCACATGGATATGAACTGATTGAAAATACCATGGTTTGGGTTAGGCACACTGGCTTTAGAGTTGAGTATTTACTTCTTTGTTGTTGTTATATGAGGGTGGGGTGACTCCTCAAGTATTGAGATTTGAAAATCATTGCCTTACAATGAGAAATTTTATTGAAGTGGTGAATATGGCAACCATGAAAAATCACCTTGCAAGTTATAGGCTGCTAAAACCCATCACTGCACCCAGACCACACTTCCATTGGCTGCTTCTAGCCAGTGACCAAACACAAGAAAGACACTAAAGCAAGCTTGTTCTGAGGAGACATGGGCCGCCTCTGATTTGCTATCTTAACTTGGGGGCTCCCAAATAGCCTTGCCAAACTTTCCTTAAATTGCACAGCAGTCTAAGAAGCATCCACCCAGTCATTTTACCCTCTCTTCTCTCCATGAGTCAAACTCGGATGGAGGTCAGAAGGCTCTCTTTGTTTTGCCTTCCTTTTTTCTTTGAGAAACATTTTGCGTAGGAAAAGTTTTGCTCATTTAATCCTACCTTGCCCCTGTTTCTTGAAGGACCAGACCAACAAAGTGAGGTTGTTAAGTAATCCCCAGTATAAAAATTGCATGGATTTTTACAGTAATTTAGTATATAAGTAATTGTAGTGCATTTTCAACTTAAATTAAGTTGGCCATTAATTTGCCTTTAGAAACATTTGCCATATTAAGACCTTTACATTTAGACCCTTAAATGATTTTCAACTTGATTGAAATGAACTATGTACGCCGACACTTTTGACTGTATTGATCAAATGATACCTAAATATTGATATATCTTTTTGAAAACAGCCAACTTTTTTGTAAGCTAGGGATTGTTTCTGTATTTATGTTCATTTATTATTTTTTTTTAAAGTTCTTTTTGTTTGCTTTTAAGCTCTCTATGAGAAAGCTGATATTAAGGCACCTGAAGGCAAGAAGAAACACCTCATAATTGGTGTATCCTCAGATAGAGGGCTTTGTGGTGCCATTCATTCCTCGGTTGCTAAACAGATGAAAAGTGAGGTAGCCACCCTCACAGCAGCTGGAAAAGAAGTTATGCTTGTTGGAATTGGTGATAAGCTCAGGGGCATACTTTATAGGTAATGTAAATATGTATTGTTCTAAAGGAGGCAAATAGGAATAAGTGAGAGTTTCTTTGATAATTTATTTAAGCAGGATGTCTTTTTTAGTTATCTATTTTATATTTACAGAGTGGTGTTTTGGGGGTTTTTTTTTTTTCAAGAATTTATTAGAATATAGATATCTCCTATTTTCTATTTGTCTTTTACTTCCTCTTCCTCCAAACCATAAATTGAGAAACTGTGAGGATATCAAAAGCTGGTGGCATTTATCCAAATGAGATATGACAGCTTGGAAGTAGTAGAAATGAACAATAGTCAATAGTTCATTATGATTATTGTTGTTAGGTGCCTTTGAGTCCGTACCAACTCATAGCATAGTGATCCTATGCCAACAGAACAAAACACTGCCTGGTCCTAGGCCAACCTCACAATTATTGCAACACTTGAGCCTACTGATGCTGTCACTTTGCCAATCTATCTCACTGGGGGTCTTCTTCTTTTTCTCTGACCCGCCACCTTACCATTATGATTTTTGTTGTTGTTAAGTACCGTGGAGTTGATTCCGACTCATAGTGACACTGCACAGGATTTCCAAGGCTGTAAATCTTCATGGGAGCAGATAACCTCATCTTTCTCCCATGGAACTGCTGGTAGTTTCGAACTGCTGAGCTTGAGGTTGGCAGCCCGACTCGTAAACACTACACTACCAGAGCCCCTTATGATTAGAAGGAGGAAAATAAAGACAGAATTATCAAAATAGAAATGTTTCATTTTTAGTCTTTAGTATTTTGTTAAACTATTTAATGTGATGACTTTATTTTCTTGTAGGACTCATTCTGACCAGTTTCTGGTGACATTCAAAGAAGTGGGAAGAAAACCCCCTACTTTTGGAGATGCATCTGTTATTGCCCTTGAATTACTAAATTCTGGATATGAATTTGATGAAGGATCTATCATCTTTAATAGATTCAGGCAAGATAGATTTAAAAATCAAAGCTTTCTTATGTTCATGAACTGAATTATTTCTTTTAAATTAAGTAAGTGTCTACCTAACAGTTTAAAACTTACTGTTTGAAAATTAAACTTGTTTTTGCCATTTATAGGTCTGTCATCTCTTATAAGACAGATGAAAAGCCCCTGTTTTCCTTGAGTACCATTGCAAGTGCTGGTGAGTAGCTTCTGTGAGACCACTATGTTTGCTATGTAAAGAAGAGAGATTTGCATGATAATGAAAGTATTGTTTGTTAGGATATCCTGTTTTCAGTAGAAGAATATTCTAGACTGTTAAATACTATCTGGTAGTGGCTTCTTGCTCCTATCTTAGTTCTTTCATTGCTTAACAAATCTTATTCCATTTCTTCATTGATTAAACCATTAAAAATCTATTGAGGGCTATAATTAGACATGTTGCAATATATGTAAGGGAACGTACCTAATTACAGTCAATCAGAAGCTCTAGAACAGATTTTGAAGAATGTTCAACACTGATTTACCTTGACCCACTCACACATTCCTGTTTTACTATTTGAATATTGAATAATGTCATGATTGCTGTCTAAAACATTCAAAAATAATATTCTGGAATAAATTTCATTTTACTAAGATTTTTTTTTTCCTTCCATATACCATATTTCAGGAGTATGGTGGCTCTGTAAGATAAGCACTGGATTGCGAGCCACAAGGTCACCAGTTTGAGCCCACCAACCACTCCGTGGGAGAAAGATGAGGCTTCTGCTCCCGCAAAGATTTACAGCCTCAGAAATCCTGTACAGGATTTCCATGAGTCAGAATTGACTTGACATCACTTAACAACAACATGTACATGTAGTCTGTGTTTTAAATGACACATTCATAGCTGTGTCTAAAAATCTATAGTCAGAACAGGTACACACAGTTAACCTTACTTTCGTGCAAGAAAAGGCTCAAGGCTTTGTTAATGAGATAAAAGCTATACACGAAGGTGATTTCGATAAAGAATTTGTTGATTCAACTGTTTCAAAAAGAGGCAGATTTATGTAACATTAAAGCAAGGCTTCAAAGACAAAGACAGCAGCTAACCCTGGCTTTGAATGTGTGTAGTCTCCAGGGTTCTGCGAGTAATCCAGTGTCACGTATCGGCTCTTGATATATCTTCCTTTTCCAGAGCTTCGACCTATAATTTTTTCCTTTCCAGTTACTTTGACAGGTCACCCAAATTATAAAACTACCATTCTGTTCCTGTATTGTTTTTTTGCCCATGACAGAACTGGTTCAAAGCCCTACATTAAAGGGCAAGTAAGTGTTGTACATCAGTTGGACATTTGTGGCCCGGGAACTAACTTGTACACTTTTCCATTTTAAATGTTGACTTCTAATGTTTATTAAGCACAGGAAATAAAATATCAAACACTTTATTTACCTCACGTTTTGCTGGAAAGCTGGTATAACATAATCATTTAGGACAGATTCTTTTACTTATCTTACATTGATTCCTACTCTGCAGTTGTGTTTGTAGATCTTTGTTCTTTATAACTTCAAAGAAATTTTTCATTTGTTTTAACAGAGAGCATGAGTGTCTATGATGATATTGATGCTGATGTGCTGCAAAATTACCAAGAATACAATCTGGCAAATATCATCTACTACTCTTTAAAGGAGTCCACCACTAGTGAGCAAAGTGCAAGGATGACAGCTATGGACAATGCTAGCAAGAATGCTTGTAAGCATACTTTCTATCTTTTGAGGACTCTGTTGCTGAGAACAGCATGATGATCCTAACCTGAAAACAATGCCATTCTTTAAATAGACCAGGAAGCACAATAGCTAGGCTCTAGCTCTGGGCTCTGCCATTGACTCTACACATATATTTTACCAGTTACTGTTTTCCTTGAATTTTCTCATCTGAAAAATTAGAAATGAAATCTGATCTGTATTATGAGATAATACTTTGAATATAAGAGAAGTATCATTTTGAGGAAGCAGTAGGCTTGCAAGTATTTTGAAAAGATATCCTATGGAAGATGCAAAACTCTTTTCAGAAAATTTTTGAGAGACCAATTATTGTATCAAGGTACCCAAACAAGAGTAGGCACTATAACTTAATTTTCCTATCTCATATTTTTAATTAAGCAACATAATTCTCTGAGTGAGTTTATTAAAGTTTTTCTAGTTTTCTATTTAATTGCCTGTTTTTGTTTATAGCTGAGATGATTGACAAACTGACTTTGACATTCAACCGCACCCGCCAAGCTGTCATCACAAAGGAGTTGATTGAAATCATCTCTGGTGCTGCTGCTCTGTGAGTAATTTAAATAACCTTCAGAGAGTTTTTCTCATCTTTCAGTTCTGTTAGTATAACCTTTGGATGCATGAAAGTTGTCTGTTTTGTCTTTACAGATTAAATGATCTAGTGCTTAATCTTAATATGCTTATACTCTTAGGATATAAAAACTTGGTGAAAATGGGATCTCACCAGTTTATTCTGATTGTTTCAGCTGAGACATTCAGGCTTGGTTTCTTCTATTTAGAAAGTAGTATATTGTTAGCTTTCACTTGCCTAAAGTTTTAGGA
Organism: Chrysochloris asiatica; assembly: GCF_000296735.1. Classification (NCBI taxonomy): domain Eukaryota; kingdom Metazoa; phylum Chordata; class Mammalia; order Afrosoricida; family Chrysochloridae; genus Chrysochloris; species Chrysochloris asiatica. The sequence goes on from NW_006408568.1 coordinate 16,678,036, forward strand.
AACAAAGATATGGATAATACAGTGTCATTTATACTGCCTGTTTATTTTTTAAGTATTAAATTGAATACCCACTATGTACAAGTACAGTGCTAGGCATTGTGGAATCATAAAGATTTAAGGGATAGGATAAGAAATATAAAACATACAGATAATTATGATAAAAGAAAATGGATATTGAGTTATTTTTTGACTCACACTTACCTCCGACTAATTGATCAAGTCTCCTTACTATTTCTTGAATCCTTTTCCTTCTTTAGGCCCACTTAATTCAGATCCTTTTCATTTCTCTCTTGAATCAAAAACTTAATTTTTGAGCATCTCTCAAGTGGCAGGCCCTGTATTGAGGAGTTAGTGATAATAGTGTCTGTGTTCAAAAAGCTCACCATCGTCACAGGGAGGACAGACATTAAATAAGAAATTAATTCCAATAGAGCAGGGGTCAACAAACTGGTGAGTTTTTACATTTTTGAAGGGTTAGAGGGAGAGACTGCATGTGACCTACAAAGCCTGAAAGATGTACAGGAAACAGTTTGCTTACCCTTTTGATAGAGCATCATAAGGAAAAGAATAGACTACCCTACAGGTGCTTCACTGTGAAGGGGCCCCAGGTCAAAAAGACACACTCCACTCCTGACTCTGCTTTCTTGGTGGTAGTAGTACCCCCACCCCACCCCCAACCCCTTCTGTCTGCTCACTTCTTTCTCCTTTTATCTTTGTAAGATAAGATAAAAGATGTTACAGGCCATACTCCTGGGAAACTTCCTTCCATCAGTTCAGGGCTGTGATGGGATTAGGGTATTGCTGCTGCTGTTTTTGTTCAGTGTTGTCCAGTCGGTTCCAACTCACTGTGACCCTCTACAGGGTTTTCGAGGAGTGGCTGGTGGGTTTGAACTGTCAGCCTTGCAGTCCAGTGCTTTTCCTCTAGCAACACGCCAGGACTCCAAGGGTATTGCAGCTCACCCTTAATCCTCTGAGTGGTTTATCACATAACCGCCACATTACATCATTATCTAACTGCTAAACCACTGAGAATCGTGACCCAACCAAATTGACACATATTTTGGAGGAACACGGTTCAGTCTATGACAGTGATACATGTGATCGTACATTTTCTGTCCATCAACCCTTTTCTCCAGTCTAATCATGTGGTACTGTGTGTTAATGTGCTAAACTGCAAGTTTGGTTTAGACTGCAAGGTTAGTGGTTTGAGCTCATCACCTGCTCCCTGGAAACCCTATACAAGGGTTGGAACCAGCTGGATGGGACTTAACAACAACAGTCTGTTGCTACTACCAGTTTTCATTTCCCTTGAACTTCTTACATCTGTGAATTGGCACATGCTGCTGCTTTTGTTTAGAATGCCATTCTTATCCTCTCTTTGGCCCCTTGAGTCTTCAGCTTGCTGGCTGTTTCGTACCCTTCCTAATTGGACTAGGGGAGTCATTTCGCTTTCTCATCCCTGCCTTTCTCGTCCTGTACTTCACTTATTCATAGCATTTGAAACATTTTATTAAGAATTCCTTTTTTGTTTGTATACTCCTTATTAACTTTTGTGCCCCCATTACCTGGCACATAAATCCTTAATAATTGTTGGTTGAATAAATGAATGAGTGCCACATGTGTATTAAGAACTAGAAATTTAGAAGAGGAAGAAATAACATTATTTTGAGAACCAGAGAAGGCTTTATCATTAAAATGGCATTTAAGTAGATCCTTAAAAGTATCATTTCAAAAGTGGGAACTGGGTAGAATATCAAAGAGAGACGAGTAAAACTGATGGAGCCAACAGAGACTGTTTTATAAGTTGTTAGTTGCTGTCTGAAACACCCTTCTTCCTTTCTTACTTTGTTAGGACTAACCCATCTCTCAGCCTGGCCACTAATGGTTGTATTAGCATGTTAGAGTACAGTATGCATTGAATGGCCTGCCACTTGTTTTGTAAAAACTTAATTAAAATACTCTTGTCTTGTCTCAATTTTGTCATTATCCTTGTTATACGAGGGAGCTACTAAAAGCTCATGACACAAAAAATCACTCTCTCTTAATTCCATTTTCCCAGGAACTTTTTTAAGCCCCCTCTTATATCCTCTTGTTAATACTAAGCTGATTTCTTCTTTGGTCTTAAATGTAAGGAACCTGGAGGAAAATCTACATTCTGAGGCATTTTTGAGGCTCAGTAGTTCAGAGGGTTGCATGAGATGCAATCTTGCCAAGGTTCATTCCTAGCAGTCCCTTTTCTGTTCTTGAAAAGGGACTGCTAGGAATGAACCTTGGCAAGATTGAAGTCTAATCAAAAACTGATTAGGAATAGAGAGAAAGCCTTACTGAAAAACGCAAAATCAAAACAAGTGAGAAGGAAATGTGGCACAAAATTGATAGTGGGGGAAATAAGAATTCAGGATTCAGATCATTGGAAATTAATAAATTTTCACTAATCCTTTCATAAAAACTTAGTTTGTGGGTTCCATATTGGATCATTTATATGAATGGATTTGCATGTGCTAATCTATAAATTATTCATTCTTGTTATAAAGACTTTAACATTTAAAACAAATAGTTTGGCTATTTAGTAGTAAAATAAGTAACAATAATATCTGAAGTGCCAAGTAGTAGTTGTCAGCCTAAAATTTTTAAATACATTTTTTAAAAAAAGTAGTGGTTTTCATTATTGTTTCATCATCTTGCATAAGATTGGTTTCGTTGCTTCTAACCAGATTGAAATCTATAACTTTTAATAACTATCATTGAGTGTGCTTTGAGGAAGTATTTTGGTAAGTATTTATGTGGTGTGTTCAGGTGGAATGGATAAAGAAATGGACCTTTGTAGTTGGAAGTTATATGTGCATGGATTGCTTGTTGACGTGCTTGTTTGTTTGTCTTTTTCTTCTAATATAATAACCAGGGATTAATGAAAATCAAGTGTCATCCTCAAACAAGAGGTAAAGTGGTAAGATTTTATACCTTTCCAGAAAAGAAGTTCAGCCAGATATAATTGACACTAATTTAGAAATAGACTGTTTCTCTAAGAGATTTGGGTTGATGGGGCCAATATATAGTAGCTGCTAACTTGTGGGCGCCAACATTTAAAATGTGTTGGACATAGGAAATCTAGTTCATTGGTCAGATGAGATATACCATGAAATAAACTTTGAGGGTAGAAAATTAGTAGGTGTTTTGTTTTTCAAAAAGTACTAAATACAGACTAGTTAATAATAGAATGCTAGTTCTCAAACTTTATGGTCTTAGGATCCCTTTTATACTTTTCACACCTGATTTTAACAGAAGACAACTGGATTTTCATTTACTTTTGCATTCATTCTGTTACAATATCATGTTTCATGTACCCTCTGGAAAACCCACTCTATACTACAGAGAATAAGAGCAAAACTGATAATAACACTATTATTAAATAAAATCGTTTTGCTCTCACTGACCCATGAAAGGGTCCACAGACCGAAATTTGAGAATTGCTGGTGTACAATAACACATAAATCCAGTTATTTAAACCCCACTTTAAATTCTTATCATCTCTTGACAGTATTATTTTCCAAAAAAATATTATTTGATTTTCACTTGTTCCATACTTTATTTTTCAGGTAAAGAAGAGAAGTTAAGGCAGCTGATCTTGTTGTGCTTAACTGCTTTCCTTGTCAGAAGACATTGTTCAAATTATTAAAAAGACAGCAAGATATTTGTAAATTATCTTACAATAAACAACTTGAAATTTAAAAATTCACTGTTCTTTTTTTGATATTAGAACAATAATGGTTTTCGAAATTAGGTGTTAAACATTTAAAATAATGACTTAAGAAGCTCTTCTTGCTGTGTAGTTCTCTAACAGCCTTAAAAAGTATCTTAATCAAAGATATGTACAAATAACAAGCTCGGCCCAAGCTTCCATTCTTTTGCTTTCAAAGAGAAAAACAGTTAAAATGCTACTGGAGTCATTTGCCGTTTCTCATACATAGGATAAACATGTACAGGTATATATGTCATTTGAATATGGGATTGGTAAACTAGGGCCATGGAGTGAAGAAATTACATTTTTTTAAAGCTGTAAAAAAATGTTTTTTAACTAAACCAAAGAAAAATATGCAACGGAAATTCATTGTGACTGTGAACTAGAGTTTTGGTTAATCCTCAGTTGTTTTAAGAGTGGTTATGTGCCACTGAGTCACTTCCAACTCATAGTGAGCCTGTATGTATAGGGTGTCCAGGCTGGAAAGAAACCTTTATGGGAGCAGAAAGCCTCATCTTTCTCCCGCGAAGCTTAGTAGATTCAAACCACTGACCTTGCGTTTAGCAGCCCAGTGTAATCCACTACTCACTGCAAGGACAGCAGTTCAAAACTACCAGCTGTTCCGCGTGAGAAAGGTGAGGCTTTCTGCTCCTGTAAAGATTTACAGCCTCAGAATGAGTTGGAATTGACTCCACGGCACACCATCACCACCAGAACACCTTTATTTAAAAGTTATTGTTAAGTGCCATTGTGCCTGTTTCAACTCAGTGACCCTGCATAGGGTTTCCAAGGAGCAGCTGATGGATTTGAACTGCCAACCTTATGGTTCATACGTACAGTGCTGATCCTACAGAGTGATGGTGGTGGTTGTGTGCTGTGGAATTGGTTCGACTCATAGCAATCCTGTGCAGGGTTTCCGAGGCTACAAATCTTTATGGGAGCAGAAAGCTTCATTTTTTTCTCCCATGGAACTGCTGGTAGCTTTGAACTTCTGATTATGAGATTAGCAGCCCAGTTCTACAGAGTAGGTGACTGAAAATATGACTATCAACTCTACTTGGGTGGAGCTCTTTGACCATGAGCCTCTTCATAGAAGACTCTTCAAAACTTCCTAGATTGAAGATTTGAGTGTTAGCACCTGGGAACCAGGTGGGGGCGGGGGCACCAGCACTCAGCAACAGACTCCTGCCCTCCCAGCTCTTGTCAGTGTTAGCACCTGAGCACCAGGTGGGGGTGGGGGCACACACAATAGGGACACCAGCATTCAGCAACAGACTCCTGCCCTCCCAGCTCTTGTCAGTGTTAGCACCTGAGCACCAGGTGGGGGTGGGGGCACAATAGGGACACCAGCATGCAGCAACAGACTCCTGCCCTCCCAGCTTTTGTCAGTGTTAGCACCTGGGCACCAGGTGGGGGGTGGGGGCACAATAGGAACACCAGCAGTCAGCAGCAGACTCCTGCCCTCCCAGGTCTTGTCAGGACACTACATGCACCAGCACTCATAGGCTCTAGTATCCCTTAGTCCAAAGACAGGTTTTCCATCCAAAGAATAAACCTCTGGGCTTCTGCTGGCCTTGGCAAGGGGTAGTCTCCCAGGGGTGTCACAGGGAGGAAAAGGATCTGGGAATTGTTTAACAATTGTTACTGGTGTTTTCATATTTTAAAAAGTCCCATTTATTGACATGGAGAAAGAGAACAGCTGAGAACCCTAGACTCATGGAAAAAGAAAGGCTGTGTGCTGGCAGCCAGGAGGCAGGCTTGCAGAATGTGCCATTTGGTTGTTTAAATAATTATATATTCCTGAGTGTTTTTGTGTACATTCCACCACCACCACCACCACCCCCAAGGGAAAAATAAAAGAAAAGAAAAAAAAAATAAAACCCAGAGGGAATAGAAGCAAACATACTGTTGAATGATGATCCATGGAGGAGACTGTAATCATTGCAATGAAATGATGAGAATAAAACCAATGTTTTCCCATGTAAACCATCACGCAATTCACAATAAAAACTTTTTTTAAAAAAGCTAACCCCTCTCTACAAAAAACAAACGGAATAGAAGCAAATACTGTTGAATCATGATGCACAGAGGAGATTGTAATCATTGCAATGAAACAAGTGTAAAACTGATGTTCCCCCATGTAAATTAATCACTCAATTCACAATAAATTTTTTTTAAATCCCTTTACTGAAGTTTTAGTAACAAGGGAGGAGCAAAACTGCAAAAATATACAATCTTTAAATGGAAGTTCTGAAGAAATTGATTCTAAGAAAGGCCATGCATGTAGATCATGTCATGATATATATATAATGAGCACTTTTCTATTAGTAGACAGATGGGTTTCCAGTTTTTCACTGCAGAATGAGCATCCTTGGACAAGTCTGCACACTTACATTTCTGTAGACTAAATTTTTAGGAGTGGAATTGATTAATTAAACTACATGTTTTGAATTGTAAAGTACCGTTGAGTCAATTCCGACTCATAGGGACCCTGTATAGGGTTTCTGAGGAGTGGCTGGTGGATTTGACCCACCAACTTTGTGGTTCAAACTCACCTTGTGGTCCAGTGCTTAACAGTCTCATAGGTGAAAGAAATCATTGCAGTCCTGATGTGGGATCATAAGGTAAATGCTGAACTAACCGCAAGGTGTTCAGTTCAAATTCACTGGCTGCTCCTTGGAAACCCTATACAGAGTTACTGTGAGTCAGAACTGATTTAATGGCACCTAAAAACCATCATTTGCTGTATTGTTGCTGAATGCCACCAGTCAGTTCCAACCCATAGTGACCCTGTATAGGGTTTCTGAGGAGCAGCTGGTGAGCTTGAACCATTGACCTTGCAGTTCAAATGGCTTTGCAGTCTGGCACATTAACCCCGCAGCGACACACCAGTCATTCATTACCTACATATAATTTTAGAGTTTTTTTCAATTTCAAATATATTCAAGCAATTCTGTATCCGATTAAATGTTTTAAATTGTAATGTTTGAGATACAACAAGAATGATGGGTCTCATAAAACGTGAAGTTTCTGACTCAGTGAACTCTACGGTGGGCTTGAACTACTGACCTTTCAGTTAGCAGTCAAGTAATTAACCACTGTGTCACTAGGAATTCTTCCACTAGGAATTCTTGACTCACCATAAAGTCAATTCTGACTCATAGTAACCGATTAGGACAAAATATGAGGTGTCTTCAAAAAGTTCATAAAAAATAGAATTTTCCCACGAACTTTTTGAAGCCCTTTCAAAGAATTGTCACATAGGGTTCCCAAGGCTGTAATCTTAGGGAAGCAGACAACCACACCCTTCTCCCAAGGAGCAGCTGATGGGATCAAAATGGCAACCTTTCAGTTAGCACAGTGCTTAAGCACTGAGCCACCAAGGCTCCCATAGTATGTACTTGGAACTTGTTCACTAGCAAACCCCGAAGCAACAATACCCATGTAGTAATGAAGGGCAACTAACAATAATATCTTAATTTCTAAGTACTATTGGAGCTCTGGTAGCGTAGTGGCTACGAATCGGGCTGCGAACCTTAAGGTCAGCGGTTCGAAACTACCAGCCGCTCCGCGGGAGAAAGATGAGGCTTTCTACTCCCGTAAAGATTTACACCCTCAGAAACCCTGTACAGGGTCGCTATGGGTCGGAACCGACTCGACGGCACTTAACAACAACAACAACATTCCTTAGTAGGAGTCCTGGTGGGGCACAGTAGGATAAGTACTGGACTGCTAACTGCAAGATTGCTCAAACCCACCAGTTGCTCCTTGGAAACCCTATAAGGTTCATTATAAGTCAGAACTGACTTGACAGCACTTAACATTCCCTTAGGGAAATGGCTTATTTCATCTCACTGACAAGGCAGTGAAAACCCAAGGTGAGTCTGCAGAATCCTGTGTCACAAAATAAGGAAATGCTCAACAAACGATAACCAGATGCAGTCAAGTCAATCAGAAATGTGCCCTGTATCTCCAGACACCTCTGGATGGACTACAACTTCCAGTCTCAGTTAGCAGCTTTGTGCTAACCATTAACTGTACCACCAGGGAATGCCCAATTGATAACAGTGACATAGCAAACAGATATCAGAAGCTGGTTCCAAACAGCTCCCACTGGCAAAATTTGGGACAATTTAAATATCAAAAGAATTATGGTGATGGCTTATAGCACATTAAATAAAAAACTGAACACAAAAGCATACTGAAAATAGAGGTGGTAAAGTTCATTGGTATGAGGAGGTTTCAAGAGGTTCATGGAAAAGTGGAATGAAAAGCTAATAGATTTTTTCCATGGGCTTTTTTGAAGCCCCCTTGTATATCTGCTACTAAATGTAGAAGAAATGATCTGGTGGTTATGTGCCGTGGATTCGGTTCCGATTCATAGCAACCCTGTACAGTGTTTCCAAGGTTGTAAATCTTTACGGAAGCATAAAGCCTCATCCTTCTCCGGTGCATCAGCTGGTAGTTTCGAACCACTGACATTGAGGTTAGCAACCCAACTTGTAACCACTATGCTTAGAATTATAAAAATCACCATTTTGTACCCACCAATGTAATTCATTCAACAAGGGATTAAAAAAAAAAAAGTATGCTCTAACCACTGGGTGAAAGAGCAGTTCATATGACTATTATCCAAATTTACACACCAACAAAAAGCCAAAAATGAAGAAATTAAAGAATTCTACCAACTTCTTCAGTCTGAAATTGATCAAACATGCAATCAAAATGCATTGATGATCACTGGTGGTTGGAACGCAAACAGTTGGAAACAAAGATCAAGGAGCACTAGTTGGAAAATATGGCTTTGTGATAAAAACGATGCTGTAGATCCTGTGACAGATGTTGGCAAAATCAATAGCTAATTCCTTGCTAAAACTGTGGGCTAATGCGTCAGAATGCAAAGTTGTTTGAACTGCAAGGTCAGTGGTTCAAGCTCACCAGCTGCTTCTCAGAAACCCTATACAGGGTCACTTTGGGTCTGAATCGATTTAACAGTACTCTGCAACAACAGGTGGGGCCTGACCCAAACCTTAGTGTTTTCAATAGCCTCACATTCATATGAAAGTTGGACAATGAATAAGGAAGGCCATAGAAAAAATGATGCACTTGAGTTACTGTGTTGGACAACAATATTAAAAGTATATGGACTACCAGAAGAACAAATAAATCTGTGTTTTAAGAAGCACAACCAGAATGCTCCTTCAAAGCCAAGATGGCAAGGCTTAGTCTCTCA
>NW_006408568.1:16687257-16690752 GCF_000296735.1 Chrysochloris asiatica
CTGGGAGTCGGAACTGACTTGACAGAACCTAACAGAAGCTTTTCTTGCAAAAACCTTCTTTCAACAACATAAATGACAAATACACATATGCCAAATATTTTATATAATACACAGGAATCAAACTATATCTATGAAAAGAGATGATGGAGAAGATGATATCATCAGCCAAAACAAGGTAAGAGGCTGATTATGGAACTGATCACCAAATGTTTGTATCTACGTTCAAATTGAAGCTGAAGAAAATTAAAATACGTTCACAATAGCCAAAATACAACCTAGAGTCTATATTGCTGCTGTTGTTAAGTATCTTCTATTGGTTTCAACTCATAGCAACCCTTGACAAGGTTCCTGAGGAGCCGCTGGGGGTTGAACCACCAACCTTGTGATTAGTAGTCCAGTGCTTAGCCTACAATTGTTGTTGTTAAGTACCATGGAGTCGGCTCCAATTCATAGTGACCCTGCACAGGGTTTCCAAAGCTGTAAATCTTTATGGGAGCAGAAAGCCTCACTCCATATATCCCACCAGAATTTAGAGACCTTATCCAGAAGAGTTTTAATGCATTGAACATGGGTGGCCATAGACCACACAAGTTGTGGGATAACATCAAGAGCAACATACATAAAAAAAAGCAAAAGATCAATAAAAAGAAAGGAAAGAAAGAAAGACCAAAATGGATGTTAGAAGAGATTCTGAAATTTGTTCTTGAATGTAAAGAAGCTTAAGCAAATAAAAGAAATGAAGTGAAAGAGCTGAAGAGAACATTCCAAAGGGTAGCTCAAGAAGACAAAGTATTGTAATGAAATGTGCAAAGACATGGAGTTAATTAGAAAACCAAAAGGGAAGAATATGTTCAGCATTTCTCAAGCTGAAGATAAAATCCAAGTCTTGAGTTAAAAAATGGAAGGATTCTATGGACAAAATATTGAACAACATAGGAAGCATCAAAAGAAGATGGACGGAATGTACAGAATCACTGTACCAAAAAGAATTGATTGACATTCACTATTTCAGGAGGTACCATATGATCAAGAACCAATGATACTCAAGGAAGATAGTCCTAGCTGCACTGAAGGCACTGGTGGAAAACAAGGCATCTGGAATTTATTGAATACCAATTAATTTTTTTCCCCTAAGGATGCAACACTGGAAGCACTTACCAATCTATGTCAAGAAATTTGAAAGACAGCTACCTGACTAACTAACTGGGAGAAATGACTATTTGTGACCATTCCAAAGGTGAGTCAATAGAATGTGGAAATTGTCAAACAGTATCATTAATACCATGTTGTTGTTGTTGTTGTTATGTGCCGTGGAGTCGGAACCGACTCATAGCGACCCTGTACAGGGTTTCCGAGGGTGTAAATCTTTACGGGAGTAGAAAGCCTCATCTTTCTCCCGCGGAGCAGCTGGTAGTTTCGAACTGCTGACCTTGCGGTTCACAGCCCAAGTCGTAACCACTACGCTACCAGAGCTCCTTCATTAATACCATAGGAAAGTAAAAGTTTGCTGAAGAGAATTAAAAATCAGTTGCAGCAGTAGATTGACAGGGAACTGCCAGAAATTCAAGCCCATTCAGAAGTGTGTGTGGAATGAGGGATATACTGACGTCAGGTGAATCTTGACTGAAAGTAGAGAATACCAGAAAGATATTTCCTTGTGTTTTATTGACTATGCAAAGGCATTTGACTGTGTGGACCATAAAAAACTATGAGAATTCCAGAACACTTCATTGTGCTTATGCAGAATCTGTACATAGACCAAAAGGCAGTCATTCAAACAGAATAAGGGGATACCACATGTTTTAAATGGAGTCCAGTTGTGTCGCTGTAGGATACACACTAGATTACTAATCAAAAGGTTGCTGGTTCAAACCCACCAATCACTCCTTGGAAGCTCTATACAGGGTTGCTATGAGCCAAAACTGACTCGACAGCACTTAACAACAACAACATGTTTTCTTGTGTGCATGGTTCTGTTGTGTTTTTTTTTGTTTGTTTGTTTGCTTTTTTTATTCTGAATTGAGTGAAGGTTTACAGATAAGATAATTAGCTTTACAACAAATCATATACTGTTTCATCTCAATGATTGTAATCCCCTCCGTACAACAGTAGTTGTCCTTCCTTCCTGTGGTTACTCATGTACAAATACCCTCTTTCAAACACGTACGTTTGTAGAATATATATATATCACTCTTCCTCCCTTACCCATTGAGCCTGTGCTTCTGGCGCTTGTATCTACACACCGGACACTGTGGGTCCAAGATTGAGTATATATCACTACTTACCTCCATCCTCTTTAACCCTTGCATACCTCCATGTCTTTAGCTATCTTGATCATTCTTTTGACAACCTCCCTCTTTTTGTATAGTGTCCTTCCCATCACCAGAGCAAACACGTGTCTACTCTAGCCAGTGAATTACTCTCCCTTGCATCCCACCTCTGGTAACCATCAAATAATTTTTTTTTTTAGTATAAAATCTTTTTCTTGAGTTTTACAATAGTGGTCTCATGCAATATTTGTACTTTGTGGTTAAATAATTTCACTCAGCATAATGTCTCCTGGTTCATCCATGTTAAGAGGTGTTTCACAGATGAATTGTTATTCTTCAATATTGCATAGTATTCCATTGTGTGCATGTACCAAAGTTTGTCCATTCTTCAAATGATGGACTATCTCCCATTTTTTTGCTATTGTAAATAGTGCTGTGATGAATAGCCATGTGCATGTATCTACAAATGTCCTGGTTCCTATTTCTTGGGGATATATACCAAGTAGAGAGATTGCTGGGTCATATGGTATTTCTATTTACAACTTTCTGAGGAAGTGCCATACCGCTTTCCACAGTGGTTGCACCATTTTACAGTTCTATCAGCAATGTAAGAGAGTCCCAGTCTCTCCACACCCTTATCAGCCTTTGTTGTTTTCTGTTTTGTTTTATAACTTTGCTATTAATGCTGGTGTGAGATGATATCTCATTGTTATTTTGATTTGCTGGAAATCCTAAACAGAGTCACTATCAGTCAGAATCAATTCAACAGCAATTAACAACAATAACAAATAGCTAATGGTCATGAACATTTCTTCATGTGTTTATTGGCTGCCTGAATATCTTCTTTAATGAAGTGTCTGTTCATGTCCTGTGCCCAGTTTTTAGTTGTATTGTTTGTCTTTTTCTTGTAAAGATATTGTAGCTTTCTATAAAATTTAGATATTCTGATATGTCATTGCAAGAAATTTTTCCCAAAAGAAAGAAAAAAAAAAAAAAAAAAAGAGTGAGCTGATACGGTCTGATGAACTTGACCTATACCTATGGAGCGGCAACTCAGGAGAGGGAACAAATCCTCACAGCAAGAAACATTCACATACACCCCCACACACAAAGTGGACAGAGAAGGGCAGCTTGGACATTGGATACTCAAATTGGGAGGGGGGGGGACTACAAAGGCAAGAAGTAACTGGCTTACAAGCTTTCAAGAGGGAACCTGGTGCTAGGG
>NW_006408568.1:16691032-16695408 GCF_000296735.1 Chrysochloris asiatica
GACTGGGGACTTTGGACCCAGAGAGGGAAAGGGACTATGGCTTGAAAACTGGGGGGAGGAGGGGGAAGTGTACGGTGTGGGTTTCTGGAATATACCCTTTGGGTGGTTGATGATGCATGGAGGGAATTGGAACCATGGCAGTGAGATGATATATGATGGAATGAATGTAAAACTGAAGTTCCCCCATATAAACTATCATATAATTCACAATAAAACATTAAAAAAAAAAAAGAAAGAAAGAAATTTTCCCCAGTCTGTAGGCTTTCTTTTTATTCTTTCGATGAAAATTTTGGTGCACATAAGTGTCTAATTTTTAGGAGAGCCCAGTCACTTATTTTGTATTCTGTTAGTTAATAGTGTAGTTATGCCATGTATTAGAGCCCATACATGTGTCCCTATTTTTTTCATTGATGATCTTTATAGTTCTAGGCTTTACATTAAGTCTTTAATCCATGTTAAGTTTGTTTTTTTAATATGGTATGAGATATGGGTCTTGTTTCATTAATTTGAATCTGCAAATGAGTTTCCAGTTTTACCAGCACCATTTGTTAAAGACTCTATCACTTCCCCATTTTATGTGTTTTGGCCCTTTATCAAAGTTCAGCTGACTGTATGTGAATGGATTTCATTCTGGGTTCACAATTCTATTCCATTGATCTATGGGTTGTATTGTACAAAACAGTACCATGCTGTTTTGAGCACTTTGAGTGTGTAGTAAATTTTGAGGTCAGGGAGCACGAGGCCTCCAACTTTGTTCTTCCAAAGTAATGCTTTGCTTATCCTAGGTCTGTTTCCTTTCCATATAAAGTTTGTGATAATTTTGTACATCTCTTTAAATAATGATATTGGAATATGGATTGGGATTGAGTTATATATATAGATTGCTTTGGGTAGTGTTGACATTTGCACAATGTTAAGTCTTCCTATCCATGAATATGGTATATTCTTCCATTTTTGTATGTGCCTTTTGGTTTCTTGTAGTAGTAGTGTTTATATATGTGTGTGTGTGTGTGTACAGTTTTATTGTGAAATGAGTGATAGTTTATATGGGACAGCATCAGTTTTACATTCATCCTATCGTATTTCATTTCATTGCAATGGTTTCAATCCCCTCCATGCATCATCATTCAAAAGCATTTGCTTCCAATCCCTATGTTTCTTTTTATTTTTTTGGATATATACCAAAGCACTCAGGAATATATAACCATTCAAACAACCTGCATGCCAGCCCCCCGACCACCAGCACACAGCCCCTCTCCCTTTTTGAGTCTAGAGTCCCCAGCCACTCCGTCTTTCCATGACATCGTCTCTGCCTCCATCTCTGGCATTACTGCTTGTAGTAGTACTGTTTTCTTTGCATAGGTCTTTTGTTTTCTGGTTAGATTTATTCTTAAGTATTTCATCTTCTGGGTGGCTATTGTAAATGTAAATGGTATTGTTTTCTTAATTTCCTTTTTAGAGCTGTCTTTATTAGTGTATAGGAATCAAACGGATTTTTATGCATTGATCTTGTACCCTGCCACTTTGTTGAATCTTATAATGAGTTCCAAAAATTTTCTTTCTTAGCCTTTTGGATTTTCTAAGTATAGGATAATATCATCTGCAAATAGAAAGAATTTTACTTCTTTGCCAATTTGGATGCCTTTAATTTCCCGTTCTTTCCTTTTATCTGGCTAAGACTTCCAGCACAATACTGAATAGGAGAAGTGATAAAGAGCATCCTTGTCTGGTTCCTTTTCACAAAGGAGTGCTTTCAGTTTCTCTCCATTGAAGGTAATATTGTTGTTGTTGTTGTTAAGTGCCGTCGAGTCGGTTCCAACCCATAGCGACCCTGTACAGGGTTTCCGAGGGTGTAAATCTTTACGGGAGTAGAAAGCCTCATCTTTCTCCCGCGGAGCGGCTGGTAGTTTCGAACCACTGACCTTAAGGTTCGCAGCCCGATTCGTAACCACTACGCTACCAGAGCTCCTTGAAGGTAATATTAGAGGTTGGATTTGGATTTGTATGTTGTTGTTGTTAGCTGCCATCAAGTCGGCACCAACTCATAGCGAGCCTATGCACAACAGAATGAAACACTGCCCAGTTCCATGCCAACTTTACAATCACTGCTACATTTGAGCCCATCACTGCTGCCACAGTACCAAGCCATTCACTGGAGGTCTTCCTTTTTTCTTTGACCCTCTCTTTTATCAAATATGATATCTTTTTCTAAGGACTGGTCCCTCATGATAAGAATCTAAAGTATGAAAGACAAAGTCTGGATATCCTGGCTTCCAGGGAACGTTCTGGGTGTACTTATTCCAATACAGATTGGTTTGTTCTTTTGGCAGTCTGTGGTACTTTGAATATTGTCCTTCAACACCATAGCTCAAATGCATCAATTCTTCTACAGTCATCCTTATTCATTGTCCAACTTTCACAGGCAGATGAAGTTACTGAAAATACAATGGCTTGGGTCAGGCACATGTTAGTCCTCAAACTGACATCTTTGCTCTTCAACACTTTAAAAAGGTCTTGTGCAGCAGTTTGCCTAATGCAAGACATCATTTGGTTTCTTGACTGCTGCTTCCATGAGTGTTGAGGGCTGATCAGAGCAAAATGAAGTCTTTGACAACTGCAATATTTTCTCCATTTATATAGATGTTGTTTATTGGTCCAGTGTGAGGATTTTGTTTTCTTTACATGAAGGTGCAACCCATATTGAAGGCTTTGGTCTCTGATCTTCATCAGTAAGTATTTTAAGTTCTCTTTGCTTTCAGTGAGCAAGGTTGTATCATCTGCATATTGCAGGTTGTTAATGAGTCTTCCTCTAGTCCTGATGCCACATTTTTCTTCATAGAATCCAGGTTCTCAGATGATATGCTCAGCATACAGATTGAATAAGTATGGTGAAAGAATATAACCCTGGCACACACCTTTCATAATTTTAAACCATTCAATGTTCCTTTGTTCTATTCAAACAACTGCCTGTTGGTCTATGCACAGGCTCCTCATGAGCACAATTAAGTGCTTGAGAATACTCATTCTCCTCAATGTTGTAGATAACTTGTCATGATCCATACAATTTTAAGCCTTTGTGTAGTCACTAAAGCATGGATAAACATCTTTCTGGTATTCTCTGCTTTCAGCTAAGATCCATCTGCCATCAGCAATGATATTCCTCATTCCACGTCCTCTTCTGAATCTGACATGAACCTCTTGAAGTTCTCTGTCAATGTATGGTTGCAGCAATTTTCAAATTATCTTTAGCAAAATTTTGCTTGCATGGGATATTAAACACATTGTCTGATGACTTCTGCATTCCATTGGCTCACTTCTCTTTGGAATGGGCACAAATATGGATCTTTTCCAGTCAGGTCTCCAAGTAGTTGTCTTCCAAATTTCCTGGCATAGATGAGTGAGTACCTCCAGTGATGCATCAGACTGTTGAAAGACCTCAATTTGTATGCCATCAATTGCCAGTGCTTTGTTCTTCACCAACTCCTTCAGTGCACCTCTGATTTCCTCCTTCAGTGTCATCAACTCTTGATCGTATGCTACCTCTTCAAATAATTGAACATTGACCATCTCTTTCTGATCTGCTGTGCATCCTTCAGTCTTCTTTTGATACTTTCTGCATTATTCAATATTTTACCCATGGTGGTGTTGTTGTTACGTGCTGTCGAGTCAGTTCTGACCCATAGCAAGTCCATATAGGGTTTCCAAGGAGCGGCTGGTGAATTTGAACCACCAACTATGCAGTTCAAACCGACTGCTGTCAAATCCATTAACCCACAGTGCCACACCAGGACCCCATTTTATCCATAGAATCCTTCAATATTGCAAGTTGACGCTTGATTTTATTTATTTAACAGTTCCCTCAGCTTGAAGCACATTAGTCTGTCTTGTCTTTTTTAGTGATGTCTTTGCCTGATTTTGGTATAAGGGTTTAAGCTTGCTTCATAAAATGTATTCAGGAGTTTTCCATCCTTTTCTATGTTCTGGAATATCTTGAGTAAAACTGATATCTGCTCTTCTCTGAATGTTTGGTAGAATTTACCATTAAAGCTGTCTAGGCCTGGACTATTTTTTGTTTGAAGTTTTTTAACTACCTGATCAATTATTTTGTCATAGGTGTGTTCAAGTTTTCTACTTTATTCTTTTTTAACTTATGTAGGTCATAATGCTTTTCTATAAATATATTCATCTCTTCTAGATTTTCAAATTTATTGGAGTAAAATTCTTCATAGTAGTCTGTTATTATCCCTTTTATTTTCATTGGTTCTGTTGTGATGCTACCCATATCATTTCTTATGTGTGTTATTTACATCTTCTTTTAATTTGTTGTTGTTGTCAGGTGCCATCGAGTTGGAACCGACTCATAGCGACCCCATGCA
>NW_006408568.1:16695895-16697085 GCF_000296735.1 Chrysochloris asiatica
ACTTTAAAAAGTTCCTGTGCAGCAGATTTGCCCAGTGCAATACGTCGTCTGATCTCTTGACTGCTACTTGACTGTTGATAGTTGATCCAAAATCTTTTAATTTAGACAATTTTATTAATCCTTTCTAAGAACCAACTTATTTTGATTCTTTCTACTGTTTTTGAATTCATTTTTTTCTGCTCTAATATTTATAATTTCTCTTCTTCTGGTGACTGTAGGCTTACTTTGCTGGTCATTTTCTATGTGTTGGAGATATTATTTAATGTGTTGATTTTGATTCTTTCTTCTTTTTGGATGTGTATGGCATTTTGCTACAAATTGCCCTGTAAGCACTGCTTTTGCTTTGTCCCAAAGGTTTTGGTATGTTATGTTTTCGTTCTCGTTTGAGTTAAGGAATTTGTTTTTATTTAAAATTTTCCCACTTATTTTATTATCCAGTAGCTTTTAAGCAGGGTGTTGTTCAATTTCCATGTATTTTATTTTGTTCCTTTGATCTTCCTATTGTTGATTTCTCATTTTATAGCATTGTGATCTGAAAAGATGCTTTGTAGAATTTCATTGTTTTTAAATTTATTGAGGCTTGCTCTGTGGCCTAACATATATTTTCTCTGGAGAATGTTCCATGTGCACTGGAAAAGAATGTGTATTGTACTGTTGTTGGGTTGAGTGGATTGGTCTGTATAAATTTATGAGATCAAGTTGTTTGATTGTGTTTAGTTCTTCTGTGTCTTTGTTGAGTTTGTTTCTAGTTGTTCTGTCCTTTATTGAAGGTGGTGTATTAAAATATGGTTACAAGTCGGGCTGCTAACCACAAGGTCAGCAGTTCAAAACTACCAGTTGTTCCATTGGAGAAAGATGAGGTTTTCTGCTCCCATAAAGATTTACAGCCTTGGAAACCCTATACAGGATTGCTATGAATCAGAACATAGTCCATGGCACACACCCATCACCACCACCACTATTATTGTAGGGTTGTTTCTTTCTTTCTTCAATTCTATTAGCGTTTGACTTATGAATTTTGAGGTTGTTTCATTAGCATCATAAACATTTATTATGGCTATTTCCTCTTGTTCAATTGACCCTTTAATTATGAGATAATGGCCTTCTTTGTCTGCTATGCTGGTTTTTGTCTTAAAGTTTATTTTATCAGAAATTATTATTGTCACTCCAGCTCATTTTTTTTTTTTTTT
>NW_006408568.1:16700255-16724029 GCF_000296735.1 Chrysochloris asiatica
CTTGCTTCCGCCACAGATTCCCCCAGCTGTGAGCCTTCCAACCTTCTAAGTATTCCTTTATATGTGGTTCAGAGTTCTGGGACCAGCCCCTGAGCCTGCTTGTTCGGGTATTCCGTGTTGTTGTTGGCGGAGCTCTCTGCTATACGTCCACCCGATCCGCCATCTTGTTTGTTCCACTCCTGCTCATTTTTGATTGCCATTAGCTTGATATTTTTTCCATCCCTTTATTCTTAATATATTTTCTTTGTGTATACAGTCCATTGATTAAATGCAGCAGCATAATTATTGCAGTCATTTTACTGTTTCTTTTTTTTTTTTTCTTTAAAAGGAGGATTTATTGAGTGCCTATAGCATGAATGATTTTCTATTAGAAAATCATTTCTATTTAACACAGTGAAATTCAGGCACAGCAGAGACACACAGTCCTGACCTCAGGTACTTTATATTAGACTTTGTATAACAGAGGTAATAAAGAGTACACAGGCAAGTTCTATGTCAATGCTGAATCACTAGTGTCAACATTAAAGACGAATAGTTTCAGTAATCCAGAAAGGCAGTTAATCCTAAAATCACATATAGAATGTGTTTGGCCTTTGAATCCACAGCACTTCAAGCAGGATAATTAAGTTCCACTGAAGATAAAGTCACAAAGATACAAATACAGCAAAACATTTAACAACACTATTAATGATTTTTTGCTATTGTGGATCTTCTGTCTTATTATTGTTTGAAGTGTCCATTGCTATTGTTGTTAGTGCCAGTAATACCAATTTATCAGACAGAATCATGTCATTTTTTGTTGTAGATAATGCATAAATTTTCAGCCCATTCACTTGCAACTTTTGGATGAATATGCTTTTCTAGATTCAATTCTGGTTTTCTAGTCTTACTAGAAGGCTTTTGCTCAGCAGGCTTGGACTGGTCCTTAGCACCCTCATTGTCAGTTAGCACCTGACAGCTAAATCATGACTTTGAGAATTAAATTACTGATCACTATTCTCAATATCAGCAAGTTCACAATTTTCTGTATTCTGTATATCTATTACTAAATTAGCTGCTAGCATGGTTCCTTCATCAACGATTACACCTAGATTCTCATTGCCAGGGAAAAGGTTTTTCCAGGTGTTATAGTACTTGATTTCATCATATTACAAGCTCTTGTCACTTAATAAATTCCATCCAACACTGTCAGGCTATTCCAAAACATTTTGGGGTCAATTGTTTCACCCATATATTTCTGAAGAAGTCCTGCTCAGTACTATCTTTCTGATGTCTCTAGAAATTCCTGGCTCATGGGTTGAATTGGACTTGTAACATTAGGTGGCAAGTATTTCACAACTATTCTGCCATCATCTGAAATCAACAGTTCTTCATTTGGATGTGTTGGGGGAAATCCAAAAGAAGCAATTAAAAAAAACAACAACAAAAAACTGCCTTGTATTTCAAATGCTTCTGTACCTGTGGCACAGTGCATCTTTCAAACCACTGTCTCAAAACACAATGTTCTATCCAGGCATTCTTTTGACTGAAATAAGTTACAGGAAGGGTAGAAAGCTCTGTTCCTTTCAAAAATTACAAAAATTAAGTTTATGTAAACCTGTGACATTTGCAGAACACATAATAATGGTTCTCTCTTGGCTTTACCTTTATCTAGAAGTAGTTTGCTTAGTTTCAAGAGCTAATGTCCTTGATGGTAGATATTTCAGAGCAATCCAATTTGGTCAAAGCCATAAATTTGCTGTGGTTGTAAACTCTCCTTTGCAACAAATTCTTGAAAGTTACCACAAAATTCACTGGGCAGCAGTTTCAGCTCCCTTTAATTTTGTTATTTGACCAGCAGCCTTTGGAATACAATGATGCTGCTTAAATCAAGTTAGTCAGTCGGATGATGCATTAAAATCACCTTCCATTCTGAAAGCATAAAAAAAAAAACTTAGCTTGTTTTGCAGATTGTTCCAGACATTGAAATCCCATCTGTTTTCTGCTGATTAAACCACTCTATTGTAACTCTTGGTGTGTCCCTGTGGGGTCAGCACTGGACTATGAACCACACAGTCAACAGTTCATACCTATCAATTGCTCCTCAGAAACCTTATTTTCCTATGAGTCTTATTTGTTATGAGTCGGAACTGACTCGATGGCATAAGTAACATTATACCTCTAACATACTTCCTCATATGTTGATGATTTCATAGATTTACGTTTGGATACTTCACTTGTGGGCTCTGAACTGTTTGCATATTTTATAATCCCTTCTTTGTTCTTTTAAATATCATGAACTGTACATTCACTGTTTCTATACACCACAGTAAGTATTTTTTTAAAGAGATGCCTTCCTCAAGTTTCTTAATAATATCAAGTTTGTCTTTAATTGTCAATGCCACATGCTTTTGTTTTCCCACCATTTTAAGTATTTAATATTTTGGCAATTACTAGACAAGATATTTAACACTGAGTTTTTAAATACTGAAATACTAGAAAACGGGGTCTTAAGGCCTCTCTTTTGCCCACAGGACCTATATCTGCTAGTGCAGATTACACAATGAAATTACGTAATGAAATCCAGGCACAGAAGAGACACACAAAACAGCTAGGGCTGTTTAAAATAAGAACTAGTTTCAATGAACTCTATCTTCTTTTTTACCTCTTCCTTCCTTATTTTTATGAACAACAATCTCAGTGGAGGCTAGAACTTTATCCAGTACCTTTCTCTAAAACAGTCCTGTTGAATACTCAACTCTCCTCAGCATCACTGCAGGTGACATGCTTTGCTAAAGTTACAAAACTCAGGGGAGAGACATTCTGGGAAGAGTGCTATGGAATAAAGAGCTTTATTCTAGACTGGATTTACAGATTTGAGACAACCCACCTCCCTGGCTTATGTTATCCATGCATCGTGGCTCTTCCAGGAAAATTCTTTTAAGTTATGCAGGTGAATGGTTATGAAAGTCACAGGCAAGCAAGTGTGGGAAGTTGGGACAAAAGCAAGCAGTACAATTAAGATGAATGTGGTCAAGCGAAAACTGTACCTTAACAGGTCTCCAACTTATACCTAATGTATTTGGCAAATAAAAGAACAACGGTGGACAAGAAGTCCAACGGTGGACACATGATCAAAAAAGAAAGCATCAAAAAGCTTCATTGGTGGCAATCAGGACCAGGGCAGAGACTACTTGGTGGAAGACTCTTTAGAGTGCCTTCAACAAAAAAGATTCTGAGGTCAGGGTCCATAATAAATTTTTAACAAAACTCAAGTGGACACATTCCCATCATTGAAGTTTTACAGTAAGTTTTCGGGAATGTTGCCCCACATAAAACAGGTTTTTAGGTGTATCGAGCATTTTAAGAAAGGTTGGGAAGAATTGAAAGATGAATTAAAGGCAGAGAGGTTGATTTAAAAAAAAATGTGACTGTTATTTTGTATTTCAAAGGGGGTAATTATGATAGTTTTCTCAAATGACACAAGACCATCATAGCGGTCAGTATGAAAAAGTTTTAAGAAAATTGAAAAGTGCACTGATGAGGAAAAGGCCAAGAAAGTTGCATGGAGGAGCTGTTCTACATCACAATGCGTCTGCTCATTTTTCGAGGGTAGCAATAGCTGTCCTATGAGAATTTCATTGATAAACCTTATCTTTTTTATCCTACAGCTCTGATCTTGCCCCTTCAGACTTATTTCTGTTTCCCAAACTCAAAGAACATTTCAAAGAAACACAGTTAAGAGTTCCTTAAGTGTATCCAAACTGTAGTTTTGATGTGGTGTAAATTGAAGAACACGGAATTCTTCAGGGAAGGGTTAGAAAAATGGAAATACTGCCTTCAGAAAGGTATCAGTAGGCCCAGATGGATGCTATGTCTAGAAGCAATAGCTTCAGAGTTAGATTTTTAATAACGTTTTCTACGATTTTGTAATAATACTTTTTGATTTGTCCTCGATTACCAGGGATTGCCAGAAGAATGAACAAATCTGTCTTGGAAGAAGTATAGCCTGAATACTCCTTAGGGGCAAGGATGGCAAGACTTCATCTTACATATACTTTGGACATGTTACCAGGATGGACTGGTCCCTGGTAATTATGCTTGGTTAAGTAAAGGGCCAGGGGAAAAGAGAAGGATCTTTTAACGAGATGGCCACAGTGGCTACAACAATGGATTCAAACATAACAAGAATAGTAAGGACAACACAGGTATGAGTAGTGTTTTGTTTTGTTGCATGCCAGGTTACTATATTAGTCCTGGTGTGTGGGCTAATGTGTCAGACTGCAAAGTCGTTTGTACTGCAAGGTCAGTGGTTCAAGCTTACCAGCTGCTCCTTGGAAACCCTATGCAGGGTCTCTATGGGCCGGAATCGACTCTACAGCACTTAAGAACAACATTTTAACAACAATGCAGGAACTAAAGTTTTCAGTATTACCATTAGCTGAATAGTAAACAGGGGAGTTGGAGATGGATTATATTAAAATGGGGGCTTAGGGAGGATTGGTTACAAAGCTATGAGGGAGTTTCAAAAAGTGCATAGAAAAATTCCATTAGCTTTCAATTTCATTTTCCTACAAGCTTTCTGAAGCCCCTCATATATGTGGGAGTTTAGGATTGGATACAAACTACAAGGTAAGTGCTGCATCCTTTGTGGGTGGTTCTGAGGTGATTGCTTAATACTCTCAGGATCTGCCATGGTGTTGATTCCAACTCAGAGGAACCCTGTCCAACACAGAACTATTTCACAGGGTTTCCAAGGCTATAAATTTTAATGGAAACAGACTGCCTCATTTTGCTCTCTTGGAGTGGCTGGTGGGGTCAAACCAAAGACGATTTGGTTGACAACCTAACACTTAGACCACTGTGCCACTACATATACCCTTAAAGGATATCTAACAGTACATTTTCTGAAAACAACTTGTAATGATCAACTTATTTAGGCTAACACATTTCGTGTGGTTATTGCAATTATCTTGTGTTGTGGCTCCCATACAGAAAAGCATTTCTTTCAGGGTGTACTTCTAGAGATTAAGCACAGGAGAGAGAAAATTAAGCACAGGAGAGAGAAAATTACTATTAGAAATGGTAGTTTAAGATTCAAAACAGATTTCAGACTAACATTAAGACTTAGAATTAAAGCTCTGATTTCAGGTTGCTCTCTATATACATACATACCAAATGTATCAAGACTTTACGCTTGAATACATAGGAAACAAACTGACTTTCCCAGTGTCATTCAGTACGACATAGAAGTCAAACCTTCTTACCAAAAATGTTAACCAAAATAATCAAAAGATTATGAGACACTCCAACCATCCTAGGCTGTGTGAGAACGTTGTTATAAAAGACTAAAACCAAACCAAAAAATAAAAACCTCAGATGGATTGATCTGATTAAGAGATTAAATAGCTGAGAACCAAATGCAAGCACTCCTTGATTACACCCTGGATTGAAAAAATAAAAAGGCATTTGGGGACAATGGGAAAATCTGAACATGTTTTTACTATATTACCTTTTTCATCTAGAAAAAAAATGGAATTTGTTTCTAATGTTATGTGCCACAGAGTCGGTTTCGACTCATAGTGAGTCTCTATAGGGTATCAGAGGAGCAGCTGGTGGGTTTGAACTGCTGACCTTGTGGTTAGCAGTCCAGTGTTGATCCTACAACTCCACACCAGGACTCCTCAATCCTAAATTATTCAAGTGTGATAATGGCATTATGGCACAGAGCACATTGGAACTCACCACTCAGATCACCTTTCAAAAGTACAGAAGGACTTATTCCTCCAGCTGTTATGGAATGCAGATGGCTCTGCCAACCCCTTTTCAAATTGCCTTGCCCCAAATCATGACCTTTTTCTAAGGCAGCCCACCTCCAAATTCTGATCTCTATAGTAATTCAAGAATGTCTTCAAAATGTTTGTGTAAAAAGGGAATTGAAAGATAATTTTCTTATGCGCTTTCTGAAGAGCCCTCAAATAAAGAGCAGGTCCCATTGCCTGAACTCTATCTCTAAGGGCCATCCCAGCGTTAAGGTGCTCTATAAGGTTGGCTGAGACGTTCCTTAAGTGTGCATTACGCCCAATTTCTCACTCTCCCCAACCCTGTTCCTTTTCTTCCACAGGCGGCGATCACTCAAGATCATGCTTCTGCAGGCTTTTTTTTTTAAAAATAAGGCATGAGCTTTATTTCATATTAAAGTTAGGGAGGGGAGGGAGGTCGACTTCACTTGGTGATGGTGTTTGCATTCATGCTCTTGCCGCTGCCACTGAGCACGATGTAAGGTGTCTTCTGGGCCTTCTGCTTCTCCTGGAGCAGAGCCACAGTGCCCAGGGGCGTGTCACTGGAGCTCATCTTCTTCAAGAGTGCCTCCTCATCCAGCTTCTTCATGCGCCGCTCAGTCTTCATCTTGCCTGATCCCTTCCCATGGAAGCGGTGGGACAGCTGTCGGAATGCCTCCTTGGGTGTAAGTTTCCGGCCTGTCTCGTCTACGTACTCGATCTTGACATCAGGCTTGTAGCCATCCTTCTCTTTGAAGTCCTGGGTGTAGCCACGATACTCTTCCCGCCGGCTGTACTTGTCATCTATGGCCATCTTGTCCTCGATGCAATAAACTGCTGAAGGCAGAGACTTGTTGGGTGCCTTCACCCGGGCCACCTTTTGCACTGTGGTCTCCAGCAGCCCTTTGTTCTGACACAAGAGCAGGGCAGCCGCCAATCCTCTGTTCACGATGGGCTCCTCATCCAGAATGGTGGTGGAGGATGTGGAGAAATCCTGATGCTGCTTCTCCTCATCCAGGTTGATGGCACTCCAGCCAATGTTCTCTTCCCCGTCAGACTCCGAGCCGCCGTTAGCTGAGCGCTCCTCATCCAGCTCAAAATCCATGAGCTCCTCCTGCTCTTCCCGGTTGCCCGCCAGCCCGTAGGTGGGGATCTCTCCCAAAGTCCGGCAGAACTCTGAGGTGGCATTGAACACAATGGTCCCCTTCCGCTCGGGATCCTCGTCCTCCTCCCAGCCCCGCTGGCGAGACTCCAGCTTTTTCACAATCTCCATCACCTTTTCGCCACTGTCACGCAGCTGCTGAAGCTGCCGCAGCTGACGCCCCTTCTTCAGCTGCTTCTGCAGTTCCAGCTCTGCCTCATCCTCCAGCAGCTCTGGGGACTCAGCTCGAAAACCTTCGCCTTCCTCTTCATCACTAATGTCCATGTTTTCCACACGGGTGTCATCTGACTGCGGGGGCTGAGAGACAGGATCCTTCTCTTCCTCTTCCGGGGCCTCCTCGTCAATCTCAGGGACTCTGCGGCGACCCCGGCCCCGTAGTCTAGAACCAAAGTCCCCATCTTGAGTCTGGTCCCCAAGAGGTAGCAGATCGTCAGCTCGCACCACCACCTCCTTCTTGCGGATTTTCTTCACCCTCCGCTTGGTTTTCTTAAAGGATACCATCTCCTCGGGTGTGAGATACTCAGAAGCGAGACGGGGCCCTGCAGTATTCAAGGACTGGGCCTGCTGCCGCAGCCGGACCCGGATCTCTTCCAGCTCCCGCTCCCGGACGCCGTCGGCCCTGCCACCCTGGTCCAGGCGGAAAGAGTGCGGCCGCTCTCCCTCGAGCTCCTCGTCATATTTGGACAGGATAGAGCGGGGTTTTTGCTGCGCCAAGTCGTCTACACTCTCGTCTTCCGCATAGGGCAGGTAGTCCGGCTTTTTCTTCCGCAGCTCCACGTTCTTCTTGGCCCGCTCCTTGTCCACCATGTTCACGTTTACCAGCACGTCCTCTCCCTCTTGCAACACGCCTTTGTCCTTGAGGGTGAGGATCACAGTCTCCCCTTCGCGGAAGGAGTCCACGGCATGCTCAACAGTGAGACCCTGCAGGTCGCGGGGGCTGTACAGTTCCTGTCGCCTCTGCTCGAATTCCTCTTCTACGAGACTGCTCACCCCGAACTCCTGGTCCATCTCCTCCAGCAACTTGGCCCTTTTCTCTGCCAAGTCCTTCTCCTTCTGCAGCTGCCGGCTCCTCTCGATCCAGGCGGCAGTGTCGTCCAGCCACGGGTCGTCCTCCCCTAGGGTCTTGATCTTCCCCAGTTTCTGGTTCAGCAGGCGCTTCTCCTTGGCTGCTGCCAGTTTCTCCCGCAGCTCCTCTCGCTGTCGCAAGGCCATCGGGTTGATGACATCAGCCGCCAGGGGGTCCTCTTTAGTGCCCGCTTCCTTCTTCACAGCACTGACCTCCAAGGGTTTCAGCCCCAACTTGGCCCGGAGTTTATTGGTCTCCTCGATGCTGAGCGACGAGGCATCCCCTGAGCTGGGTTTGGCGCTGGCAGCAGCCTCGTAGCCATCATCGCGCTTCTCCCTCTTTACGCGCCGCTCCGAGGGCTCGGCCTGGCTGCGCTCCCGCCCGTGGGTGCTGCCGCGGGCCTCGGCCTCGGCCCCGCGCCTCCCGCTCCCGCGCTCGCCCCCGCGCTCTCGGCTACGCTTCCTTCGTTCGCCGCCGCCGCTCCGGTGCTTGTGTTTTTTGTGCTCCCGGTGACGCAGCGGCTGTTCCGTGGCGCCCCCGGTGCTGGTTGTGGTTGTTGTCCCGGCCGCCTCCTTTTCGCCGCGGTGCTTCTTTGACGACCCCATAACTGCACGTTTACCGGAGCTCGGCCACCACTGCTTCCTGAAGACGCAAGATGGGAACACTTCCGGGTCATAGGGCTGCAGCTGTTTTGATGCCGGAAGCTAAGAGCAGCTGTTTCCTTCTTCTGGGAGGCTGTCCTATGGTTCTTTTTTTTTTTTTTTTTTTTTTTTTTGTATGAGCACATCAAATAGTTTTTCACAAACATTTTTTTTTTTTTTTTTTTTTTTAAATAATATGCGCGGTCAGTGTTTTCTTTTTTGAAGACTGGTTCTAAAACATCAGAGTGAAAGGTAAAGTTTAAAAGAGACCTTTTTATAAGGAAACATTGTAACTATAAAATTTTGTTCTTTAGAGCTTTGTATGATACACCTATTTGGCAGTAGTTCCTAGATTTTCCATCTCAGCACTGTTTTCTAGGATATCCAACTTGTGACAGTTTGAACTGTAAGTATCTGAGCAAGCAAGTAAGTATCTGAGCAAGCAAATACTAAAGATGCGATTTTGAGGTTAGGTCATCCACTACTTGTCTAGAAAAGATCTTCATCTCACCACTGCATGGAGCACAAAAAGTCCCCGGTACAGGTAGTAGTAGCTCTGGAATGTGTAAGTTGTAAAACTTTCATCAGTGGTGAACTGGGGTGACATGGCAGTGAAAAGAAATGCACTAGCTGTTAAATTTAGTAATGCCTTGTATATTTGAGAACTATAGGGATGGATGATCCAAAGCCAACCGAAGGCACTGCGTTTGAATGGATTCTGACTCATAACAACCCTATAGGACAGAGTAGGACTGTCCCCAGAGTTTCCAAGATTGTAAATCTTTACCGGAGCAGACTGCCACATCTTTCTTCTGCAGAGTGCCTGGTGGGTTCAAACCTCTCAGTTAGCAGCTTAACATTTAACCACTATACCACCAGTGATCTTTATGGGGATGATCCTAACTAAATTCACAGTGACTCAGGGTTTCCGAGACTGTAAATTTTTTATGGGAGCAGACAGCTCATCTTTCTCCCTTGGAATGATTGTTGGGTTCCAATGGACAACTTTTTGGGCTTACAGCCTAATGTTTAAATCTCTGCACCACGAGGGCTCCTTATATGGAAATGATAGGACCTTAAACTAATAGAGGCTTAACTGCTTAGCAATTAGATCTCAGATGGATGCAATTACCATGAGGATGGTGGGCTAACCTGGAGTACTGTAGAGGTGGCTAACAGAACAAGGGACCCCAAGTTCAAAACAGATGAGCAGCCAAAATAACTGGGTAACCAAGTATCCTTGTTCTGTACAATCTGAATAATTCATAGTGGGTAATTAGGTGACTGAGGGCAAGCTGACCCAATAACCAGTCAGATTCTGAGTCAACTTATACACTCTTGCTCAGAATCTGAGCCAGTTTATAGACCCAAAATCTACTGACTGAAGAAAGGTCAGGTCTTCAGGAAGAACCTGAGAAACCAAATGTATAGGATAATGATTCCTCCACTTCTGCAAAGGCATCAACAGCTATTTATTTACTTAGGTAAATATCCACCAGTGACCATCCAGGAGTGAAAAGGAATGTCTGACCTTTGTTGTTGCTCTTAAGTGCTGTTGAGTCTGTTCCAACTCACAGTGACCTTGTATAAGGTTTCTGACACACAGCTGGTAGGTTTGACCAGCTGACCTTGTGGTTAGCAGTCCGTGCTTATCCTACATTGCCACATTAGAACGTGCTTAGGACTGATAAAGACATGGTCTGAGTTGAGACTGACACCAGAGATGTGAGGAGGCATCATAGGTTCCATGTTAGAGTAAGGCTAGATGATAAATGGAATCCCTGATTGTAGGACACCAGATAACTGTGAAGAAGCCAGACTGCCCAGGAACTGGGTTCTGTCAGCTCCACCAAGTCAAAAAGTCTAGAGAGCCGAGCAGCAGTTCACCATCCAACAACAGTGGTACATCCAGGATTTACCATGCATAGAGTCCAAGGAGGGTCCCTGCAGCCTGCCAGAGAAGGCAAACCAGATGCTGATGTCATTTACCACCATGGGCCAGCACCTCTCCCTCACCTCAGGCCTATGGCTGCATGGGATTTCTTAGGACCAGCTGTCAGGGAGGACAAAAGGCAAGCTTAGTCCATGGGTAAATTGGATGTGGATGTGAGTTAAAAATGGACCTCCACTGCACTACAGTCTCTCTCCATGTGGACCTGAAAGAGCAGAAGGTAATTCCTCTCATTGGACAGTTATGAGCAATGTGTAACCAACCTGCCTGCTACAAAAACCAATGTTGACTCTCCAAGGAGATCAACTAGCCCTTGTGGGCAAAGTTGTCTGAATTGGGTCCCTTTCATCCTACAATGGGCAGTCATTTGTTTTCATAAGAATACACATATTGTAGGTATGGATTTGCCTTTTCTGCTCATAGTGTTGGATTCACTGGTGTCCCTGATCATGTTGTGTCAGGTCAAGGTATCCATTTTATAACAAAGGAGATGTGGAAGTGGACACATGACATGAATCCTCTCTCTGGTCATATAATAAACTGTACCACTTAAAAACTGTTAGCCTGGTAGAGCAATGGAAAGGCACAGCTAAGGTATCAGCTCAGAGATAGTATCTAGAGATGTTAGGACACAATTCTCCTGGCATTTAAATCAATGACTTTATAAAATGCTTGGTTCCAATTCAGCTTCCTTTTCTTCTTTCTGACAATGTAGTGATCCTGGAAGCACTCCTTAATAAATCCTCTCCAGCTTAGTATCCATCTCAGAATTGGCTTCCTAGGGAACTGAACCTGTGACATATGGTTATATGTCCAGTTATGTTAAGAGAATGCCCTTGGTTGGGGAATTATAAATTCTGAAGTATTTAGGGTTTAAGAATCATGTTTGGAACTCATTTTCAAACTGTTCTAGAAAAAATGTGTATGTGTATATATGTGTATATACATGGGGAGGGCTTCAAAAGCTTATGGAAAAATGAAATTTTCTGTTTCAACTTTTCTATAGATTTGAAAATTTACAAAATAGAAGGCTGAAGGGTTTAAAAAACACCACCACCACCACACACACAAAACACATAGGCAAATGAGGAGACCGTTATACAGATTTAAAAGAAGCCTCTGGAAGTATTGGAAGGAAAACCAGAGTATTGTGAAATCCAAGGTACAAGATGGTTTCAAAATTGAGACAGTGTTCAACTTTATCAAATGAATACAAAATGGTTAAATTAAGGTTAGGACTGAAAATTGTTCTGTAGATTTAAGTATTTAAAAAGTCTAATAATTTTGGGACAAAAGTGTTAGTGGATTAAATATTATAGGTGCCTCTGGTAGCGTAGTGGTTATGAATCGGACTGTGAACCGCAAGGTCAGCAGTTCAAAACTACCAGCTGTTCCGCGGGAGAACAATGAGGCTTTCTGCTCCTGTAAAGATTTACAGCCTTGGAAACCCTGTACAGGGTCTCTATGAGTTGGAACCGACTCCACAGCACATAACCACCACCATCATCACCTAGCACAGAGAGTCCTGGTGTGGCACTGTAGGCAAATGTATCAGACAGCACAGCCATTTGAATTGCAAGGTTGGTGGTTCAAACTCACCAGCTGTTCCTTGGAAACCCTATAAAGGGTCACTATGGGCTGGAATTGCCTCGATGGCACTTAACAACAACTAACAACAACCACCTAGCACCTTACTTCTCTGCAGATTGCTTATATATGACAAAGTGGCATATTTTTGTTTAGTTTTTAAAAAAAGTTTAAAACCTTTTATGTTCAAAAGTTCTGAAACAGTCCTTGTAAGAGGCATATAGAGCCACTCAGAAACTCACAATTTATTGTGGCTGATACAAACTAGTAAATGCACTGTGACAGGCCTAAGTATAGAGAAGCTAACAGACAGATGGGAGGAAGAGACAGGCTAACACGCAAGAAACTTGAGCCTCACCCCCTTCAAACAGGTTTAACTTGCAAATAAAAATTTAAGAATGTGTTCCCAATATTTAGAAATCATCATATTTATCCCAGTAACTTCTGGTGTGGCGCTGTAGGATCAGCACTGGACTGCGAACCCTAAATTCGACAGTTCAACCTTACCAGCTGCTCTTCGGAAACCGACTTCACAGTATGTAACAAGAAGCCACTGATCTGTCAAAGGAACCAGATAGTAGTGGCCTGTTGTTAAGTGCCTGTCTAGGGTTTCCAAAGCGCGACTAGTGGGTTTGAACTGTGTACCTTGCGGTTCAAATCGACTGTGCGGTCGAGTGCTTACCTTACAGCAACACACCAGGCCTCCTAGAGGTGGGCAATTCAGTAACTTTGGCCCAATAGCAGGCCGCCTGTGTTTTTTAAATAAAATGGACTGGAACCAGGACTGGGTTTAGGGTGAGGTGAGTGAGACAGAGTCTACTTGGAAAAGCGGGATAGGTTATTGTCTTTATTAAAAATGTTGGCACTTTGTTAATCATGAAAAATTTTTTTCTGGAGTTACAATGGATTTAAAATACTGTATATTAAATATTAAAATATTAATCTTGATTACTGACTTTTCTGTTGTCCTCTTATATTATGCATTTCTTTTCCTAGCTCCGGCCCTCTGGTTAAGGGCTTTGAATGACATGCTCAACAGTCCGGACTTTATGCTATAATAAGGAGCTCAACTTCTTTGAGCAGAAGGAAAAAATATCAGAACCGTGTTTTCACTATTTAAGTTTCTTTCCCAAGCTCCATTTCCGTACTTACAGCTTCTCAGATTCCCAGTTCTCTCTAAAACCTTCATTTAGATTTTTTTTTTTTCCAGCTCCCTCTTCTGCCTATAGGTCTACCGTCTCCCTCTACCTTTTCCACGCGAGAGTCCCACTATGAATGCCTCAATCGCCTGACTTTCCAGCCGTTTCCTGCTGAGATCTAGGCTTAGGAGTCGATACCAAGACAATCGATCCGTTCAAATGGGGCGGAGCGCTTTCTTATTGATGCGATCAGTATTCTTTTAGTGCTGTCTCGCCCAGGCGACAGTCCAACAGGAGGCGGGGCGAATCCAAAATGGCGATTCTCAGGCTGGCGCGCTCTGTGTTGCTGAGGTTTTGAGGTGGTCGGCAGGGCTCGGGGGGGACGATTTCCCCGCCACGGGGGCCCTGGAGGATGAATCGGGGGCTGTGTTAAGGTTAGGCGGTGGGGCTGGAGAGAAGTGGCAGCAAGGGCTGCAGTGGAGTCAACGGAACGGGATGTGCGAGAGTTACTCCAGATCGTTGTTGAGGGTCTCGGTGGCGCAGATCTGCCAGGCGCTGGGCTGGGACTCGGTGCAACTCAGCGCCTGCCACCTCCTCACGGACGTGCTGCAACGCTATCTGCAGCAGTTGGGACGGGGCTGCCATCGGTACTCTGAGCTCTGTGAGTACCGGGCTGGGTAAGGGAGGGTTGCCTCTGATAAGTCACGAGTGACACCTTCAGTCTCCCCTGCTCTATCTCATCATTGAGTTTTCAGTTCTTCATCCCTGCACCAAAGTTTGGTGTCTTCTCAGCCCCTGACGCTCCGTCGCGTCCGCTCACCTTTGAAACTCTAGTCATCCCTTTAGTGCCTCTTCCTCATCCGCTAACTTCCCGCCACCAGCCTTGGAGCCTTGTCCCCACTCCCAGTTCCATACCCTTGTATCTCTTCTCTGTTTTGACATGTGCATCAGTTTTGGCCATTGTCTCATTTTTGGTGCATGTAGAATCATCCCTAGAATGTCTTATACCCTCTCTTACCTTGGTCCTTTTTCTTCCTTGCCGGCAAACTACTACAACTAGTTGTCACCGGCGCTCCGTCTACCGGCCGTTTCTTACAAGACTGGTTATTCTTTAGCTCATAACACACTCATTGACAGCTCAGTCAGGGACTCTGCCTTTTCTTTCTGTATCTGTGTATTTCATAAACAGCATCTGTGCTCACTGTTTCCCCGACTCAGCTTTGTCAGTTTCACTGATTTTAACTTTCAGCCACCCATTGATTTTTTCACCTCAGCCACCCATTGATTTCTCCCTTTATATTTCTGTATTTGTAGTTATCGAAGTGTGATATAGGGATCACAGCAGTTTGCAGAGGTTCTCTAAGTAGTGTGGGCTACAATATTCATGGTTTCTAAGTGAATGTTTGATAGTACTTATACCTCGTAATTTGAAATGTTTGACAAAAGTTAAACATCTCACTGATGTTAAGTGTGTGTGGGGGGGTGGGGTGGGAAGGGGCACTACCACTCATTTAAATGAATGACTTTTGTAATGGCAAGTTGAAAAACTGGATGAAGTATTTCATAGGATATTTTGCTTTCTTAAAATGCTTCCTAGAACTTGTGTTACTTGCTCTTGTAATTCCATGTGTATTTCTATTATATATTACCTTGTTTTGTAATTATGTGTGTTTATCATTCATCCTTTCTACCACTTTCCCCTTCCCTAGGAGACCATGGAACTCTGTTTCTTATATTTGTATTCTGTTGCCTAGTATGGTTCTATAACATAATATGGACGCTGCAGGTTAATACTTTGGACAGCAAAGTCGGTTTAAACCACAAGCTTGGCGCTTCAAGCCCCTAGCCGCTCCTCAGACACCCTATACAGAGTCGTTATGGGTCAGAACCGATTTGATGGCACTTAACAACACCAACAAGCAAATATTTGTTTAATACTATAGTAGCTATTGACCTTACCAGAAATGTATACTTTTGTTTATTGTTGATTTCACTGATACTTTGCAGTTCCAAGTTTAGATAAGAAGTAACTCTGATTCATTGTTACCTGGCAAGTAGTACACTAGCAGCATAGCACTCTCTTGGCCTTTGCTCTCTCTCCCTCTTTTTACTGTTAAAGGTTATGTGTAGTCCAAATTACAATTGCTACCAAGTTCTTTAAAAAGGACAGATGTTCTGAGTCTTTAGGTAATAAAATTGTTCCCTGAATACATTGTTACCCTTTCCTGCCTTGTATGTTGTTAAGTGCTGTCAAGTCAGTTCCAACTCATAGAGACCCTGTGTAGGGTTTGAATAGCCGATCTTGCAGTTAGCAGTCTAGTGTTTATCCTACAGCTCCACACCAGGTCTCCAGACCAGTACATACACTGTCACTCTCTGTAGACAAATGATCATTGTTATACATTATTGTGAACCTCTTCCTTAATTACTCTATTTCTATGCTCAATTTTCTTGGTTATAGTGAAATTCAGTTATCATGTTAATTATTTCCCTTCGTGATTTGGTGACTCTTTTTTATGCTAATTCCTGGTATAGTTAATTACAAACATTTTCTTGAGTTCCTTTTTTTTTTTTTTTTTAAATATTTTTATTGTGAGTTGAGTGAATGGTTTACAGGGCAGATCATCAGTTTTACATTCAACAAATCATACACCTTGTTTCATTACAATGATTACAATCCACTCCATGTACCATCACTTAACAGTACTTCTGTCTATTCATTTTAGCTCCCTTTTTTTTTTTTTAAACACTCAGGCATATATAGTAATTTACACCACCAAAGGGCACATTCTGCAAGTCTGCCTTCTGGCTGTCAGCTTAGTCCCTCTCCTTGGGTTCCTTTTTTACACTATCATTATTTCATAATCAAATGTTGTAAACTCAGGTTACCACGATGTAGTCTTTTATTCTACTCCTTTAGATTCTTTCTATTTTTCAGTAATTGAGCACCAATTGCAAGCTAAGCACTAGATTAGGCGTTGGGGACGTACAAGTTACTAAGATGCAGTACCTACTCATAAGATGTATTCAAAGGTGACAGTTTGTCAGTAGACACAAACTGATGGTATTTGTTCCTTTAAAAAATTTTTGCCCAAGTGATTACTGAGAGTAATAATTGGAAGTGATTATTAATTCAATAAATAATGAATTTATCTCTAAGGTAATATTTCTCCAAGTACTCAGGGATAGATATTTATATATATGTTGCATTGTTAATAAATATGGGCACATGTATTGAGAAGAGGTGCTAAATCTTTCAGGATGACTTTGGAATTAGTACTATAACTTAATACTTTAATTATATAGACTATAAATGCAAAAGGAATATGATAAAGCACAGACAGTTGTGGACTAGAATTCCAGGGTAAGGTGAAATCATAGAAGAGCAGAAACTATAAAGTACTGTATAAAGGTGGAAGGTAGTACAGGTTAGAGAATAGTGTACACTAAGATATAAAAGTTGGGTTTAACCATGATAAGAGCATCAGGAAGGTGACCAGCTTGACAGATATAGTCATTGTATGTAAAGAGAAGTAAAAGAAAAAGTTAGACAGGACTTAAAAGCTAGACAAGGGACTTACATATAACATGTGATGGTGGTGGTTATTAGCTGCTGTCTAGTGAGCCCCTGACTCAGACTGCCCAGTCCTGTGCTGTCTCTTTGGATTGGTTGTGGATCGGAGCAGCGTGATTCATTTTTGGAGGTAGATCATCAGGTCTTCTTCCTAGTCTTAGTCTAAAACCTCTGCTGAAACCTGTTTAGCATTATAGCAGTATGCCAGCCTCCACGGACAAACAGATGGTGACTGCACTTGAGGTGTGTTGGCCAGGAAGGAACCTTGTTCTGTGTGGAAGGCAAGAATCATTTTACCACGTTTTATAGGCTAGCATAGTGGTTACAAATCAAGCTGCGAACCTCAAGGTCAGCAGTTTGAAACTACCAGCTGTTCCGCGGGAGAAAGATGAGGCTTTTTGTTCCCGTAAAGATTCACAGCCTTGGAAACCCTGTACAGGGTCGCTATGAGTCGGAACCGACTCCACGGCACACAACAGCAACAAGTCGTGGTCTAGTAGTAGGAAAACATTGAGGAACTCCTGGTATGGCACTGTAGGATCAACACTGGACCACAAGGTTGGCAGTTCAAACCCACCAGCTGTTCCTCGGAAACCCTATACAGGATTGCTACGAGTCAGAACCAACTTGACTACATTTAAAAGCAACAGCAACAAATACAGGAAATTCTGTGACAGTGAAGTACAAGTGAGATTCAAGTGAAGAGGACTTGTAACTATACTGAGATAGTGATAGAAGGAGTGGAGAGAAAGAAAAAAATTCTCAAATACATGGCAACGTGGGGAGAAAAAGTCTGAGGAGCTTTTGGATTGAGATTGCAAAGTTGAGAAGGAAGTAAAGATGATTGTATTCTTTTAGACAGAGAAAATAAAGAATGACTATAATAGGGATAAAGGAGCTCTGGTAGTGTAGTGGTTATGAGTTGGGCTGCTAACCTCAAGGTCAGCAATTTGAAACTACCAGCGGTTCCATGAGAAAGAGATGAGACTTTCTGCTTCTGTAAAGATTTACAGCCTTGGAAACCCTATGCAGGGTCACTATGCGTCGGAACCGACTCCACGGCCATAGCTACCACCACCACCAGAGCTATTTTGAGGCACTGGAGTGGTGCTGTAGGATAAGTACTGTACTGTACAGTTGGTTTTAACCACAAAGTTGGCAGTTCAAATTCACCAGTTGCTCCTTGGAAACCCTATCCAGGGTCTCTATGGGTTGGAACTTCCTTGACGACACTTAATAAGAACAACAAGTAATAGGGATAAAGAGCCCTGGTGGTGCTGTGGATTAGATGGATTACCAGCCACTCCTTGGGATAAAGATGTGGTTGTCTGCTCCTATGAAGATTTACAGCCTCAGAAACCCTATGTTATTGTTGTTGCTGTTAAGTGCTATTGAGTAGGTTGTGACTCAGCAACCCTGTGTAGGGTTTCCAAAGAACAGCTGGTGGGTTTGAACTGCTGACCTTATGGTTAGCAGTCTAGTGTGTATCCTGTGACACCATACCAGGAGCCCCAGAAACCCTATATATAAGATCATTGTGAGTCAGCATTGACTCTGTCATATTGGGTTTTTTGTGGGTTTTTTGACAGAATAGGAATGTTTTTGTTAAGTGTCCTCAAGTTGGTTCCAACTTATAGTGACCCTGAGTAGGATTTCTGAGGAGCAGCTAGTGGGTTTGGGCCACCGACCTTGTGGTTGGCAGTCCAATACTTATCCTACAGTACTACACCAGGACTCCATAACAGGGAAAGAAGAATTGAATGGACATTATGTCAGTAAGAGGAAGAATGTTTTGCTTTTCTTTTATTTATTTTTTGCCTTCTTACACATTATAGGGACTTCTGGTGTGGCGCTGTAGGATCAACACAAGGTCGGCAGTTGAAAACCACCAGCTGCTCCTCAGAAACCCTATACAGGGTCACTGTGAGTCAGAACCAACTTGACAGCACTTAACAATAACAACAACACCACATTATAGAGGAGTCCTTGTGAGGCGCTATGGGATAAACACTGGTTTGGTAACTACAAGGTTGGCAGTTCAAACCCACAAGTACTCCTTGGAAACCCTATACAGGGTCACTATGAGTCAGAACCAACTTGATGGCACTTTTAACAACAGCAACAACATATATTATAGAAGTAGTCCATACTTATAGAAACATTGAAAGACTACGGAAGTATTTAGAGTTAGAAGTGCAAGTTTCTTCTTTCTGAACTTTTCTATGTGCATATGAACACATGTCTGTATCTTTTTATAAAATTTGGAATTTTCTTAAATTCTACAATATAATTTAATTTTGGGTATACTGAATTGGATATGACCATTGGTGTTTCAGTAAAAGAAAAAAAAAATCCTTTGTTGTTGTTGCTGTTGTTAAGAACCGTTGAGCCAGTTCCAAACCCAAACCAAACCCATTAACATTGAGTTGATTCCAACTCAGGATGACCATATAGGAAAAAGAGTAGAATTGCCTCACAGGTTTTTCAGCACTGTACTCTGTACAGGAGAGACTGTCATATCTTTCTCCCTTAGGGTGTCTGGTGGGTTCAAACCAGTGACCTCTGAGTTAGCAGTCACGTGCTTAACCACTGTGCCACCAGTGCTCCTTGGAATTTAAATGAGATGCTTTACTAAAAGACATAAAAACCTGCTAAGAATTGTTGCTAAGTGCCATCGAATTGGTTCTGACCCATAGCGGCCCTGTATAGGGTTTCCAAGGAGTGGCTGGTGAGATTGAACCTTCGATCTTGCGGCTCAAATTGAGCTTGCAGCTCAGCTCATTAACCCACAGTGCCACACCAGGACTCCAGACTGATGGGAGTCAAGAATAGGAATATTTAAAAAAGTCCCTTTTGGAAAGAAAATGCCACCATATCTAGCATTTTGTCTGGGTTGTAAAATAAGTACTGGACATCTAACCACAGGATAAGCAGTTCAAACCCACCAGCCTCTCCTTGGAAACACTATATAGGGTTACTGTAAGTCGGAATCAACTCAATGGCACTTAACAACAATTAACACCATACCACTCTACCCATTTTATATGCTGTTTTCTAATGACATTTTAATCTTTATATGTAAATTTCCTTTATGGTGTAAGGTCCTGTCTTGTAAATTTTCTTGGATTTAAAAATTGATTAGATGGTATAGTGCATAAGCGTTTATTGAATGTCAGTCACCTATATGTCAGTCACTGTTTTAGGTGGCCTAAATAGAGAAAATATAACGGTACACAGTCAACAGAGCATTCGAGTTACTTGATGGTCAAAATAGTGACAGTAATGTTTATTGAGGATTTATTGTGTGTCGTCCACTGTTCCAGATGCTTTTGACTGTTATAAACTACTTTTGATATTTGTTCTAAACTAGTTGACTTATAGTGTGAATTGTCAGTTTTTTTACTCATTTGTTGTAATGTCATATTTAAAATTGACTTTAAGAATCACCTTTTCAACTGATTTAAATAATATGATGTACTGTTTAAAATATATTGTTTTCAAATCATTTGATGTTGTTGTTCTTATGTGCCATAAAGTCAGTTCCGATTCAGTGATTCAGTAATGTATCCAATGAGCAGCTGGTGAGCTTGAACTGCCAACCTTGTGATTCAAACTGACCTTGTGGTCTAGTGCTTATCCTATAGTGCCACACCAGGACTCTTTTCCAATAATTCAGTCTTACATATATAGTATATTTGATTCTGAGCTTCTGAATTACTTCGTATTTTTTCTTAGTATTTAAAAAAATCATTGAGTTTTCCTTAAAATGATTTTATTTGCTTTTGACTTTGTTTCAGATGGCCGAACAGACCCAATTTTGGATGATGTTAGTGAAGCTTTTCAGTTGATGGGGGTTAATCTTCATGAACTAGAAGACTATATTCACAATATTGAACCTGTCACTTTCCCACATCAAATTCCTTCATTTCCTGTTAGCAAGAACAATGTACTTCAGTTTCCTCAACCTGGAAGTAAAGATGCAGAAGAAAGGAAAGAATACATTCCTGATTACATGCCACCCATTGTGTCTTCTCAGGAAGGTTTGTAATTTAATTTTTTGATTCTTACACATGCATATGCTTCTCTTTTAATAGATTTTAAATGTTCTTTGTTTTTCTGCCTGAGTTATAAAATGCTGTGCCAACACATAAATTCTAGAAATGCCATTGAAATATCTTTGTTCTATTCGCAAATTATTCTGTCCCCTAAACCAGCAGACTGACAACTGGCATCACCAGGCAGAATGATATATAACTGAGGTTACATCTAGTGAACTATTTATTCTATTGTAAAATAGGGGAGAACAGAATGTGACCACAGAGAGATGCCTTTCAATAGATAGATAAGAATGAGTTATTAAACAAATGAGAAAACCTTTTAAATATAAAGACAATTTGAATTATTTTCTTCCCATATTTATTATTAATGTGAATTGGACACTATTGCTTTATACTGGTAATAGTGTATTTTGAACATTCACTAAAATGCAGATTTCTCTCCATTTTTCATGGTAAGTAGAAGCATTGTCTAGTCATACAGAATTGTGATTATAAAGCAATAACTAATCAGGCGCAGTGTGTATATCCTTTTGCAGAGTTTCTTTTGTTTCCCTGCATGGTATTGCAAGTTGATCCTTTAGGTTCACATAAGTAATTAATTTGTAATCCTAATGCAGATACAAACTATGTTTAAAAAAAAAAAAGGAACAGTTGTAATTAATTTCTTGTTTCATTTTAATAGAATTTTGAAATGTTACCTGTTAGTTTCATGGACTAGGTTTAGAATACATTGATTTATAATCTGTGTATCAGTGTTGCCTCACCTGAACAATTGAGAAAACATTGGCCCTAAGTTATAGGGATTTGTTGTCGATTAGTTGACTATTATCAGACACTTTGCATGTGGAGTACAGTGGACTGTACTGAGTAGTACTAGTGCTGTAAGTGTGCCAAAATCAAGCACTGTAGTCTTGTTTGTTAATAGCTGTGATAAATATGGAAAGAGGTTGTTTTAACCTTTTGGAAAATTATAGTTTCCTGATTTAAGCCTCTTGAGAAATAGACTCTGTTAATAGCCTGACACTTCACTACTTTGTGTTCTTGAAGATTTAATACTGACTGAAAGCAGAATCTGTTGCTCCAGGGCCTAAGACAGTGCTTTGTACAAAACATGCCTTCAGTAAACGTTCTTGAACTTAGTTAAGTAACACACTATTTGTAGGGTCTTGACTACAGAGGTTCCTTATTTCTCCTCCTTTCCAGGTCTACTAACATTTTTAACAGCCAGAATTTGGAAATCTACAGATGCAATTCAGTCATTGCAAACTTCCCTTAGTAACTGCTTTAAGTTCTGTATTGCCCCTCTATTGGATTTATATATATTGTATTGGAGTCCTGGTGTGGCACTGTAGGACAATGCACTGGACTGCAAGGTCAGCATTTCATACTCACCAGCTGCTCCTCACAAATGCTATACAGGTCGCTATGAGTTGGAACCGACTCGATGGCTCTTAATAACAGCAACAGAAGCAATATAGCCTGTATTATATTTGAGCAAATCATATTGTTTATAACCCCTTGTGTAAAGTAGTTCTCTTTAAATTTTTTGTTCTCTTTTCTATGTTTTTGATCTTTCCAAAAACCAAACTTATTGCTAGCAAGTCTATTCTGGCTCATAGTAGAATAGAAAAGAGTAGAACTGCCCCATAGGGTTTCTAAGGCTGTAATCTTTGTGGATATAAACTACTACATTGTTCTCCCATGGAGCAGCTGATGAGTATGAACCACCAACTTTTTGGTTAGCAGTTGAACACTTTTAACCACTGTGCCACCAGGGCTCCTGGTGTGTTTACATCTTAGAAACCTATAACATCTTTAAACATATGTTTACTTTCTTTAGAAATATAATAAATACTTTTAGGTACCAACATTCCCAAAGGAGAATTTCCAGAGCAGAGGCTTGATGATAGCTGGATTGGAAAAGAACTTCTTTTATAGAGATGAAATTAGTTTTATTCAAGTAGTCCTAAAATTTCCTTTTTTGCTTTTGTCATTAAATAGGATTTAGTAAGCATCCTAGGCATCTTCATGAAAATAGCACAAAGTTATTAATCCATGAGATATCTGTATTTTGAGAACTAATCTTTGTATGGTCCTTAAATTTTTATCAGAAAGGCCACCTATAATTACACAAAATTTGTAATT
Source organism: Chrysochloris asiatica (assembly GCF_000296735.1). Taxonomy (NCBI): domain Eukaryota; kingdom Metazoa; phylum Chordata; class Mammalia; order Afrosoricida; family Chrysochloridae; genus Chrysochloris; species Chrysochloris asiatica. The sequence continues at coordinate 16,723,338 of NW_006408568.1, forward strand.
GTGCTTAGAAAGCATGAATAGATAGTCAAATGCGGTGAGAAAGACTTTGTGTGTCAAAAAGTAAATAAAAAACATCAATACATGTAACAATGGACACAAACCAATGGTACAGAATTGAGAACCCACTAAGTAAATCCATTCACATATGGATGGATCAATAGTGTCAGAATCCAGTAATTAGGGGAAGAGATTAGTCTCCTTAGCAAATAGATTTGCACAAATCTATATATCAAGATCCATATCTCACACCTACACAGAAACTAACTCAAGACCTAAAATGTAAAATCTAAATGAAAAAAAGACCTAAATATAAAATCTAAATCTATAGAGTTCATAGAAGGGAAAATAATGGCAAATGTAGGGGCTCTAATTTATGATACAATTAGACTATCAAAAATAACTTAAAAATACACAAGTAGCGGAAGATAAATGAGACAAGAAAGAGAACCCATATACTGGGGAAAAATTTTACTAGCAACATCTCTGACAAGCATCTAATCTAAAATGTATAGAAAACTCCAACACCTCAACAACAAAAAGACAAATACTATAGTAAAAAATGGACAAATGACATGAACAGACACTTCACCATAGAAGATATTCAGGTGACCAACAAATCCCTGAAGAGATACTTGTGAATCCCTAAAGAGAAACTAATGATCATTGTTCATTTGTTGTTGTTGTTGTTGTTA